>NC_091756.1:29441710-29764210 GCF_043380555.1 Nothobranchius furzeri
CTGTAGTTTCTATCTGTCACTTTCTCTTTCATTACAAACATCTCAAAGTTCTTTTCAAAAATAAGCTTTTGATTATAAAACTCCTCTGGGCATTTTAGTGGGTGGGGTCTGGGTGAGTTAGAGCTCCAGCTGTTCTATAAATAGTCAACAATAAACCCGTTAATCTTTACCTTGACCTCTGACGTATTCCCTACAACTCCCTGAAGCTATTTGCAGCATGGACCTCAGGGCTCCTGAAAAAACAATCAACTTCACCCCCCCCCCCCCCCCATTCCCACCCGCCCACCCATCTCTCCTGTGCCTCCGTGCGCCCTAGCACACCCTCAGCACCAGGACAATGACGCTATTTTAAAAAGAACAGAGGGGAAAAAATGAGGAAAACGCCCCCCCTTGATTGATTGATTGATTGATTGAAAGATAAATCTGCAGGCATGACTCTGTCACGCATCCAATCAGGAAACAATCCAAACTCCAACAAAAGCGATCCAAGTAAAGTTCCATCCACACTGTTCACGTCCAGATGTGATCAACTGTGAGAGGCAGCTGTGTAAACGTGATTAGGTGTGACAGAACAAAGATTACACAATCAAACACATCACTGATTCTATCGCTAGTGTTGATAAGACAAAAGGACTGCGCACGTTCAACCACGACAGCAGCAGTTTCTGCATTTTCTATTAAACAAGAGGATTTACTCGCCTAAACGTCAGAGCTGTGTGCGTTCTGACCTAAACTGGCTAATATTTTAAGGAAAGATGGATAAAAGTTGAATCAAACTACGATAAATCACGTCTTTTTAAAGTTCCCAATTATTAGTTATTTTCATTTTCAAAGTTTTAATTTGATTTAAAACTAATTTTAGCCCATCTTTCTTCACAAGATTTACGAAAAATGCGCCACAAAACCTTCAGTCATCCTCCTGGCACCCATTAAGTCTTGTTTCTTTGTTTTTAGTAGAAAGAGCTCTCACACACCTTGTATGTACTTTCAGTGAGCTTGCTCACACCGTCAGGAGCGCGAGACATGATGACGGCAGGTCGTCTCGGAGGTATAAATCCTAAAAGAAAAACACAACAGCAAGAGGTCCGGGCGTTCTCCTCGGTCCGAGGCAAATATTGCTGCTGACCGCTCCTCAGCTCGGTGCGCGCGAGCAGAGACACGCTCTCCTCTCCAGCCGGTGGCGGCGGACTCACAGACCGAAACACTTCCTCGTGCACTTCAGTGTCACGCGCGTGGAGCGGTGGGAGCAGCGAGTGACGTAAGCAAAGGTGCGTCTGGTTAAAACTCAACAGGTGAGATGAGGAGCTCGCACGGCGACTCTAGGGAAATGATGTGACGCATCACTGACAAGCAGGCTCTCGTTGTAAGGACCCTACTGACCAGCAGAGGGCGCTGCTCTGCCACAAATTTATTATTTTTTTTAAATAAATCTTTATTGTTGTCAATATCAAACAGTACAGTAAATTTTACGAACTCTCGAATAAGTGGAACATAGCATGATATTTTAGGACAACGAACAGGACAACAACATGATAGAAATATTCGTAAAGCTATGTAAAAAGAGTCTAAAGTTCATGGCCAAATCCTGTCCTTTTGGAAAATGATTTTCACACACAATTTCACACCACATGGGTCTCTATTATGGACTAATAGATTTATTCTCGTTAACAAAAAAAAAACAATATTTAATCCTGATTGGCATATTTAATTAAAAATAATGGCTTTTTTCTGGATCATGACGTTTTTCTAAATAAATTCAACATACATTGCCCCAAAAGAAAATATAACAAGATTTGTAAAGCCATCCCTGCTGCTCTGGTTCAGTTGATCCAAAACCTCATGATTTACTCTAAAGTTTTCCCAGCCTTGTCTAAATTGCAAATATTGAATTACCTTAATGACAAAAGATGCAACCTTTTTACAGCAACCCTAAAATCAAATTTATTTCATGATTATAATAGAGACTTCCATCTGAGGCTTTAGTCAAAGCATTTACAGGATATATTAAACTACCAGTCTGACCAAAAGTGAAAGAGACACATTTTAAATTTCTCAATAAAACTTATCCAGTGGCTGTTTTCCTACAAAAAAATTTAGATTTGAGCTCGCGCCATGCACCTTTTGTACATCCTTTGATGAATCTCTTGAACACCTGTTTTTGGATTGCCCTGCTTCCAGTAGGTTTTGGATAGACATTAAAGACAGTTGGATCTAAGAACTCCAATTCTCCCAACTGTAACTTTTAACCATGTTATGGAATATGTAGCTGATATGCCATCCGACACATCTGACGTGGTAAATGTCATTTTTCTTTTAGGAAAATATCACATCCACTGCTGTAAATGGAGAAATTCTGTCCTCTGCTTTAACGTTTTCTTGTTTAAAAACTACTTTTGTTTCCTAAAACATATTAGACTAAAATGTGCCCAAAGTATAATGTCCTGTGCTTAAAAAAATTATCTTATTTTAAACACTCTGAGGATACTGCTCTGCCACTATTAGTCATGTAGCTACACACTTTTACTAATTAGCTAGGGAAAACCACAGAACCTCGTGGACTGCTGCCGTAGTGGCAAACCGCCGTTTTAGATGGGTCTCCATTCGCCCCCAGTGCATTCATTTCTACCGAGGAAGGTACTTACCCAACTAAAAAACCCATTTTATCAAGCTTTTTCTCAAAAGCAGACACAAGTTATGGCATGACAATTAAAATATAAATATAATTAAACTATATAGACAAAAATACATTTTAATATAAAATCCTGACAGGTAGTCTAGGAAAGTCACGAGTAATCCCACTAAATTAAATTGTATGCTGGTTTTTGTAACCGTCGGCTGCACAAAAACGGGCATAGTTGCTCACTCTGCATTGACTTTGGAGAGTGAGGAGACCCACCCAATATGGTGGTGGTGACGCTGTTACACTCTCCAGAGAGTTTTCCCCTTTCAGAAAATGATGTGTGATTTTCCTGAAATCCGTAAAAGTGATTATCTCATCATGTACTATGATAAAATGTAAGCAATACGTCTTTTTTTTTTGCTAACCACGCTCTGTGCAATAGGACACTGAGCGCCGACCAGAACTAACCGCTTACTTGCTTCAAATAAGCAATACCTCGACTGATGCAGAGTTGAAGAACTTTTCACAGACAAGTAAGTCTCTAAAATATAAATATATGAGAACTCAGCATGACATGAGTATAATACTCGTAAGACAACGTGTTTTAGCTCTGTTTGTCGGCTACAGAAGCACATTTATAAACAGAAACGTGAAATCGCCATCTTGAACAAACAGAGGAATAGACTTTTTGTGTAATATGCTTGTCAGCCACTAGATGGTGCCATTGGATAAGAGAAATACTCCGGAAAGAAGCTTTAAAGGCGACTATTGTATCTATGTAATATTAATGTGTAAAATTATTATAATATTTAAAACATTAAAATATGTGCGAATAAGTAGCTGGAGGACAGCATGGGAACTCTGAAAAAAGCAAAGTATAATAATATAGTCCCATTTATTATCGAACATTTCAAGATATTTTCAGCACAAATTAGAAGTTTTTACATTGTGTTTTATTTATTAGACTAGAAATAAATGAGTAAATCTAAGTGGTCAGACCTGTTTTGTCCATGGTTTGCCTCTAAAATATGTAAATAAATAAGTTTAACAAGGTCACATTAAAGTAATAACATGCAACTTCTTGTGCAATGAAAACAAACTATTAAACATTTGCCTTAAATGTGTAAGATGTCATAACTGCAACCTTTTTTTGTTTTATATCTACTTTTCAGCTTGGGCAGGTTATTTTGTAGCCTTGCTATCCACCACCATGCTTCCTTATGGGAATTAAACAGAGGAGGAGTTTGGCAGGCCAGGCTAGTTATTTCGACCTCTGACCTATGACAGCAGTAGGCTGGGAAACATTTCTCTCTATGGCAGAAGAGGGCGACATAACCCAGCAGCTGAAAAGTTATCAGTCTTACATCACTGTCAAAATAAACTTGGACTTGAACAATTGAGATGGTTTTATGTACAATAAGACATTTTTGACAATGAAGCTTGATCAAGTATTTTATACCAAAATAAATCAAAAGCTAAACCATTACCTCAGATGAAAGAGAAGTTTGTTCTGATTGGTCAGCTGCACTGCTAGGTGGTCACTACTCACCATTATACAACAGCGTCATTGGTGTTTGTGACTGAACTTGTTATTTATGTGAGAAGGAAACAGCACCGTTCCACCTTAACCACGGGATGAATCATCATCTGGTCACCAGTTAATAGGAAATGATCAACCCTAAAAATTAAATAAACAAAACACTAGGTCCGATGCCGGATGAAAGTGTTTATAGAGACTTTGAACATTTTCCTTTATTTTTCTTTTGTTTGAAATATTTTATATATGTTTGTTTTTGATGGGTAAGAATTATCCACAGTTCTGTAACAAGAAACCTTAAAAAACCAGACTGCTTGTGTTGCTCTGGGTTTTCTTTTGTATTTCTTTGAAAACACACATTAAAACCCAGCTGTGATGAATCTGTTGACATCAGTTATGAATGTGACCAGGGCGTTTGTCAGAGGCTGGTTGTTCTTCCTCAGCCACATGACTGAAACGCATGGTGACAATTTCAAGCTTTCCGGATTTCCTTTTGCATGCTCTGATTCTGAAAGATCAGAGCAAACCAGACTGATTTAATCCCTCGCTTCCACCAGCTCGCTCATTCTCTAGAGGAGAAGAGGTCCAGCAGACATGGACAGGTAAACGTAACATCTGCCACTCAAACCTTTTAACGCCTGTCTCGTTAAAATCTTCTCTACTTCTGCTTCTAGAAAACAACTGACTCAGATATTAGTGCATCTTCTGCTGGTTTTCTATGTTGTGGTGAAAACGACAGACTCTGTGTCTGATTTGGGTAAGATCCTGCTCTGTTGTTTTACATGATCAGCAATTATTTTGTGAAACTCTCTGAAAAAAAGAAGGAAATCTTTGTTTTCACACCAGAAAATGTTGCTGGGAAGCTGGTTTTCTATCAAACAGAGGGAAACACCACCTATGTGAGAAACACGGGAGAACTGGCCGCTGATGTCCCTACAGAGACCGTGTTTGAGCTGGTGGATCCGCAGAAGAATCTCAGTTCTGCAGGATTCACTTACACCTGGGACCTTGGCAATGGGTACAAGACTGGAGTTGGTAAAAATTTAACAAAGTGTGCATTCATCAAGCCTTACAGTAAACTTTTCTTTCTTTCATGCAGAGAAGTGATAGAAGGGGCCGACCCGGTCGTTCGCTATCAGTACTCCAAACCAGGCAACTACACACTGCAGCTGAAAGTAGGAGCAAACGAGCCCAAATACACGTCTCCAGTCACCGGCGTCTACTCCCTGGATGTGCAAGTGCTTGGTTAGTTTATGTATGATTACGTATGCTGCAAATGCTATTTTTGGCATTGCATCATAATAAGTAAAAATCATGACAATGTCAGAGTTTCAAACAAAACTGTGAAGATCCCGCCCGCTGTTGTCTATAAATCCAAGAAAATCCACACGAAATACAGAGAAGATAGGTGGAAGAACCATACTGTAACGTGAGGAAATATACTTTACTGTTTAAGTGATCAAAAATGTCTAGGATCTAAAATAAATTAGGAAAACATTAGCTAGTATTACAGATCTTGTATGTCCTTAATAAATTACGTTGATCATGTAACTCGCTGTAAAATAGTTCGTTTAAGCAATTTAACCCTTTAAAATCCTATAATACATCGTTTATTTAACCCAGTCCCTAAACCTAGTTGAACTCAATAAGATCTATACTAAAACTGCTTTAGGATCATCTTTTTATTGTATTATGGAGTTAAAACTGGCCCTTAGCACCTTTACATCCTCCACCTGAGGGCAGTAGAGGACTGGATATGGCAGGTTTATGACAAAGGTATTAATCCTGAAACTCCAACTGGGCCAGAAATGGTTTGATTTTGAGACAATAATCCACAAAGTGTTAGAAATACATATCGTTCAGTCAACTGCTTAATTGTTTACCCTTATAAGCATTTATTAAAGCTGTTATAGCGAATCTACAGAACGCAAACATGGTCACGGAACACCAAACCCTCTCCTTGAGTGTGTTCCTTGAGATGCTTCTGCCAGAACCGGAAACCCATGATGCTGGAAGAAATGAGATAGCGCTAAACACCTGTCACCGTTTTTTTTAGATCCAAACGTCTTTTGTTGTCCGTGACTCAAATGGTGTTTTTCTTTGAGGGACTCTGGTAGTTTGTCCTAAAGTTGAAATACTAGCAGCCGGCTGTTTCTCCATCTTTGATGTTATTGAGCGGAGAACCTCTCACACCAGTGGTGTTCTGTTGCTAAATACGTGAGTGTGTAATGAATGGAGGACCCAGGGAAGTGCGGCAATTTGGCAATCCAGTGAAACCGACAACCGAATTGTCAGAAACATGCTATTGACAGAGGTTTTAGACAAATGCAAGAGAACCAATTTATTAATTTAATAAGTAAATGTTTAATCTCCACAATATATTTATAGCTATACCATGTTAGAACTTTGACAAGAGGCATGAAAAAATGTTTCAAGTGTGACAGTGTGAGCATCCTGTCACTGTATCCCGATTGATCATGCGCCCTGGCTACTTGGCCATGGGGATGTCCCTTTGGCTGACTGGTTAGTGCGTGTGACTCTCACCCAGGACTCGTTTCTCCACCTTGCCACATAAGCTAATTTGCAGAGGTGTGGACTCGAGTCACATGACTTGGACTTGAGTTAGACTCGAGTCAATATTTTAATGACTTCTGACTTGACTTGATAAAATCTATTAAGACTTATGACTTGACTCGGACTTGAACGCCAATGACTTGCAACTTGAATCGACTTGCATCTGTTGGCTTGGTGATTGGAGCATATTTGATATTTTAGCACAAAAGTGACACG
This sequence comes from Nothobranchius furzeri, assembly GCF_043380555.1. Lineage (NCBI taxonomy): Eukaryota > Metazoa > Chordata > Actinopteri > Cyprinodontiformes > Nothobranchiidae > Nothobranchius > Nothobranchius furzeri. The sequence goes on from NC_091756.1 coordinate 29,448,658, forward strand.
ACATGGACAAAAATCACAAATCATTCTTGGTTCTGGGTTTGATTTACTGGTAAATGCAGCAGCACTTTGTTTATAATCAGTTTCAGTTGCACTTTCTGCTTGTTTGAGCAAATGAAGCTTTAAGAAGCTTTATCTCTGGAATTTATTTATTACCATTGTGACAGCTGACTTTAATATGACTTGAAAAGTCAAAATTAAGGACTTGGACTTGACTTGGACTTCCACATCATTGACTTTGGACTTGACTTGGACTTGATTGTCTTTGACTTGGACTTGACTCGAGACTTGACTGGAAAGACTTGTGACTTACTTGTGACTTGCAAAGCAGTGACTTGGTCACACCTTTGCAAATTTGTCTTCCAAATGTTCTATAGCATCTTTAATATATTACTTTATGTCAGAATAGAATTAGTCATTTTAACGCATTTAAATGCTAAATTGACCAATAATCGATGTTTACTTGCAGATGCCATCAAAAACATTCAACTGAAGGGGCCTGCTGAATATAGAATGTCTCACAACACCAGTTTGACTCTGGATGTTGATGGAAGGTAAGCTGCAGTTGGCAATAAAAGAAAAAGAAACTAAAGCTCAATACGACTAAGTTGTAATAGACTACAAATGACATCGTGTTTTTTAAAAAATATTTATTTGTTTTAGAGCATTTCAGAATAAACTGATATTTTCTTTTTGTGTCTAAAGTCCTCCGATGTGGGCATGCTGGCACATTCTCACACACTGTGACCCTGACACGACGATGGGCTGCACTCTGACCATGATGTATGGAAAAACTTTACACGTGAATCACACTTTCACCACTACTGGGGCCCACTGTCTGGACATCAGTGTTAGCAACAATGTCAGCAAGCTGAGGACTTCCTTCAGTCTTAATGTCGGGAGGAGTAAGAGACCCACACTTCTGAACACACCCAGACACACAGAGGCTGACACATACAGCAAAAGAACATAATTAGAGCAACTATGGAGTTCCACAGGGTTGTAGTCTCAGTCCTCTTCTGTTTCAGTTGTATGTACTTGAGTTCGACGCCAGGGATGATCGACATGTGAATCTCACAATAGACATAAATAGTTTTATAAAGAACCACTGTGTCAACATTCCTCTTAAATAACAAGAAAAATGCATTGTCATGAAATTACACACCACACCTGAGGTTTTGTGTTTAAGTAAATCCAACACATCGACCCACATCAGCAGCGTTTCATCTTAAGAGCTTTATTAGTTTTACAATGGGTTGCTTATGAATGCACAAGGATGTGTTAAATTAGCAAAGATAAACACTGTCTATCAAAACCAACAGCAGGGATCAGGACTTCATCCATTAGGAGAGAAAGAAACGGGGTTAACGAGCTGTGAGAGAGAAAAGAAAAGTCAAACTGACTCAATAATAAGGCAAGAGACTGAAACGCAAACACATGAGTATTAGTCACCTTGGTGAAGTTCCAATTCAACAGTGAAAGGTACGTGTAGATATTATTTTTAAATGAGCCATTAAATACAGATTGATGTGTTTCATTCAGTCATTGAAACGACGAAGGTAAAAACTTTAGTGAACATTGTGAAAGCTTTATCTGCTTCTACCCTATTTTAATGTGATAATCACAAAGCAGTAACCATATAGATGTGTTTCCATAACCCAGAAGGGTCCTGAAGTTCTGCTGTGTCATCATTAGGCGTTCCAGATTAAGCAAACTATGTTCCTTCCTTCATTAGCTGCATAGAGAACAAGAAAAAGCCACGTGAATCAGAGAGTGAGCTGACAACTCCTCACATGTCCACCATCCTTAATTGATTTGCATTTATTGTGATCTATTTAAAGCTGTGATCCAATAGTTGAACAATCAGCAATTCTAATGCCCACTCCTTATGCTCGGGGTCAGCTGAGGACAGGTTGGTCTACCTGAGTCAGAATAGTTCCTCTGTTCATGTGACCTGGACACCTACCATCACGGTTGTTCACGCCACAAAGATGAAAGCCACACATCAAAGACAGAGTTAAGATATTCTAAAGTGAGTTTCCGGGAAGGTAAAAAAATTAATATCACAGAGATAGATCATAAGTGACTGATTTGATTGTTTGTTTGAATCTCCAAGAAGTTCCCACTGAGATAGAAGATGTCTTCTTCCAGTGCGTCCCGGTAAAGATGACATGAAAGAAAACAAAGAGAGTTGGCATAAAGGACAAGTTAGCATGTGATGACACGGTGGCCCAGAGGAGACCATGTAGCCGCAGTGGTGGTGTTGGTCCAACGACCTGAACCCAAATGCTCTTATGTTGGGTTTACTTGTGTTTGTGGTGCAGCTAAGGTGTCAACATAACTTCTGTTTGCCATACAGGGTTGTACTTGGTCACAGAGTATGTTTTATGGTATTATGTTGAGTTTTACTTCTCTTTTATTATTACCTCTGTCAGTGTGCCCCAGGGCAGCTCTGGCTACATCATGGCTCATCCCCACCAGCGTGTGAATGTGTGTGTGAATGGGTGAATGACAGATTGTGTTGTGAAGCGCCTTGGGGGGTGGGGTGGGGGGGTCTAGAACCCTTAGAAGGTGCTATACAAATACAGATACTTTACCCCATTTGTAGCTTTTTTAGATGTGTTTTAGATGTTGTATTTCACTGAACTCTTTGAGCCTCCGTAGGTTCGGACAGTGAGACGTAGAAAAGAACCCCAGTTCAAATGGTTTCACATTGCTGCCCTCTGTCATGTGCAGATAGAACCCCGCTGTTCTTCGTCCTTTCCTGTGCTGCCATTCTGGTGGCAACCCTCGCCTTCATCATGGTCGTTGGCTGCCGTACTCGTCGCCAAAATAAATCACAGGTACACTGGAGTCCATATTTGTTATTTTGTACCACTGAGACTTGTGTTGTTAAAATGTTTAAAAACGGCTTCAAAATACATCAGCCTGTCTTTTGTTTAACAGCACTGCTCACTGATTTCTTCACATTGCAGGTTCCTGCTTCCAGTAACGCCATGTTCCTGAAGGACAGTGGAGGTCACACTCAAAACCGTTTAAACTTGTCCACTGTGGAGAAAGGAGAGAAAGAGCCTCTCATCTTGCAGCACAAGGCCAAGTAGTGCATTAAAACCATCACCATGCCGGTCCATGCTATTAATCAAATGAAAGAGGCATATCTTTGCTATCCTTATCTAAAAGTGTTTATCTGAAGCTAATCTGACCAGCCAAACTGCTCTTAGCATTAATAAAGTTGCATGTAAGCTCTGTTGCATCTGGGTTAATGTTTGTGTCACATGTTCAGTAAGAGGTCAAACATAATAGGTGCTTAAAAAATCACCGTAACGATGCTGGATTATGAGCCACACGGATTAGGATGAAGTTCAAGTGGATTAATAATAAATTAAAAGCCTCTCATGTTTAAACACTGACTAAGCTGGGGAGTCTACACAGCATTTCTTTAGCTTTTAAAGCTTCTCACCATTTTTTCTGTGACCTTTGGTCAATACAACAGAAAAATCACTCTCAGTGGAGTCAGTTTTTATATAATCTAACAAATAACTGTGGCTTTGGGACACATTAACAATAAATGGTTGCATGTTGTATTATTATTTTTGTTAGAATGAGTAGATAGAAATGTAGATGAATCATAAACCCCAGCTGACTTGGAACACTATGTTCTGATCCCTTAGCTAAATGGGCTCTGGATGCAACCTTCTTCATCTGCAGACGCGTTTGCAGTTTGTCCAGGTATTTGTTTTCTATGGAAGCAACAAAGTCTCACCAGAACGTGGCTTTATTTTTGGCATTGAGTTTATGTCATTGACTTTTTAATTCAGTGAAATTATATGTTAGAATATTTTTTTACTTAGAGAACATCAATGGCTTGGGTCACCAGGTCAACTCAATTGTTGAATTTTTGAAGATGACATCCTGCAGTTGAATTTTTACTGGTGAAATATTTCCTGGTGTTCTACGTTAAAGAAAATTCAAATAGAAATAATTCATCCATCCATTTTCTGAACCCGCTTTGTCCACGTAGGGTCGCGCGGGGGTTGGGGTGGTGGGGGTGGTGGTGGTGGCTGGTGCCTATCTCCAGCAGTCAACGGGCAATCAGGTGGGGTACACCCTGGACAGGTTGTCAGTCCATTGCAGGGCAACACAGAGACACACAGGACAAACAATCGCACACACTCACACCTAGGGACAATTTAGACAGACCAATTAACCTAACAGTCATGTTTTTGGACTGTGGGAGGAAGCCGGAGTACCCGGAGAGAACCCACGCATGCACAGGGAGAACATGCAAACTCCATGCAGAAAGATCCCAGGCCGGGAAGCAAACCCAGGACCTTCTTGCTGCAAGGCAACATCTCTAACCACTGCGCCACTGCGCAGCCTACACAATTTCAACGAATAAAATTTCAATATCACAAATTCCATCCATCTATTTTCGGCTGCTTATCCAGAGTCGGGTCATGGACTTCCCTCTCTCCCGCCACTTGGGCCAGCTCCTCCGGGGGAATCCTAAGGCGATCCCTGGCCACCTGAGACATAGTCCCTCTATCGTGTCCTGGGACTTCTTTTTAATCACAAATTCAATGTCTACCTAAAATCATTTTGTGGTGAATTTCATTATTTTCCACTGTTTTCCATTTTTAGGTATTTATGGAGAGTTTTGTAAAGCTGGCTATTTCAGCATTAAGGAAAAAAAGAATAAAAGTTTCTTATTGAGCACAACAAACAAACTAACCCTAAAGTCATCTTCCACTGGGAAAGCTGCAGTTATCACCAAGTACCTGTTATGAATGAGGCGCAGCCACCACGCCACAGGGAACTGTAGCTGAACATCTGTAAAATCAACAGCTGTGACCATTTCTGAGTTTGCTCATGTCAGTCAACGGTGGCGTCACCTTCACTGGGGTTCACACCAGAGCTCAGACTTTCTGAGAGTTTCATTCAAATCCACTGATGCTGCTGCTCTTCTGAAACTGCAACAGGGTACACTCCTCAGGCCCCATGACCCAAAACCATGTTTAAAAATTTACCAGCAAACTGAAACCTTCAGTGATGGTCTCCTTGGAGCTGCACAGCTGGAGGATTCCTTTGGTGACCACACTACTGAGAGTTGATCTACACTGGACTGAGCTGTTTTCATGTGAACTAATGGTTGCATAAACATATTTAGTTTACTTCATCTAAAGTGGAATTCAACATTTTCCCTACTCTACATTTTTCTCTTCTTACTGAAATAATATCAAATAACAAGCAGACAGACAAATGTTTATGCTGTAACAGATTTCTACAACAGTTGTTCTTTATACTAAATATGTACATATGTGTGTGTGTGTGTGTGTGTGTGTGTGTGTGTGTGTGTGTGTGTGTGTGTGTGTGTGTGTGTGTGTGTGTGTGTGTGTGTGTGTGTGAGAGAGAGAGAGAGACGCAACAAATGGATAAAAACATAAGGTTATGTTTTTCTGTCTGTCATGTGAGAAATGTGGTAAAGAGGCCTGTGGTTGCCTGCGTAAGAGGAGGAAATGGCATGTCAGTGTTAGGAATGAGACATAAAGTCATAATTATAAGATTATAACTTTATCCTGCTTTCTAAGAAATGAAGTCAGAATTATTAGATACGCAATCATGACATGCAAACTCATAATTATATGAGTTTTGGAAGTAAATATGATGTCTTTTCATGTTGGGGTTTAAGTGCTTGACCCAAGACATGTAGAATCAACACAGGAAACTAATGTAAGAACAAAGGTTTTACTAAAACGAGCAACTAAGGGTGTCCTAAACTGGGCGATGCAGGGAGGGCAGGATCAGGGGCCTCATTTATCAAGCTTGCTTACGCACAAAACGGGGTCTGAAGACTGCGTAAGCAACTTTCCACGCAAACTTTGTGATTTATAAAAGAAAACGTAGCAGAAAAATGTGCGCAACTTTAAGTTGACTAAGGACCTGACTTACGCACATTTTGGACATGGAGAGCACCTGCAGTGCTGCTGCTGAGAAGGATACAATTATGAAATCCTGCAGCATTAGTGCTGCTGAGTACTGCTGAGATCCTAAGCGGTGGGAGATCAGAGCTGCCGTTTTCCTCCACGGTTTTTGATTAGGCTGTGTGTGTGTGTGTGTGTGTGTGTGTGCGCGTGTGTGACGTCTCTCGTGACCTTCTGGCCTCCTCATTTGTTAAGCGTCGCTAATGCCCTACAACACACCTGTTGCTGTTATTTGACCCAGGCTGAAGATCCCACTCAGCCCACCTTATCAGCTGCTCTTGTCACGAGTGTTTCAACAGATTAACACGCACACAGGACACAAGGTGATCCTAAACTGATGTGGAACTGCCATTAATCTCAATCTTAGAGTCCTGGGATTAACCACACCACAGAACTCGGCCAGCATTGAGTTCATTATAAACACAAATACAAAACACTTGTAGTCATTTTTGCAACAGTCATTTCCTTTATTTTTCTAAATTTTACACATTGGCAAAGCAAAAATATTTTGATGATGTAAAAATGTTTTGGCACTTAAAGCATTTAGAGGAAGGCCACAATACAAGGTGGACTAATGAGGTGAAAACACTTGAAACACTGAAAAACTAGAGTTTTACTGGAAAAATACACAAAATTATGTAAAATAATTACATTCAAAACACAATTCTGAACGTCTTGATTGGGTATCGGAAACAAAGATGTGACAAACCAACGACAACAGCATCACAAACAGAAATATTTACATTAAAGTTGTGTAATTCCAAATCTTCAGCTTGATTTCAAGGTAAAAAGGCCAGAAAAGACACATAGATAAAGCAGTCTGTTTGCTTCCCAGCTGTCATTCTGGATCCAGATGATCCACCAATCAGCTGGTGCCACATAACAGAGCGAGTTCCAAATAGTATTTTTGCCACTTTGATCCTTTTAAAGTGCCAGGATCAGAGGTATGAGCGTGTCTCTAGTTAAGGATAAGACATGGCATTAGTGAGACTCACTCCCACACAGCAGTCAGTCTAATAGTAGCAGAGCAGGAGGCCGTCTTTAGAGCCCGAACAGAGGAGGAGGTCAGGCCTTCACACTAATCTCTGTGGGAGCTCCTTGGCTGCTGAGGAAAATACCTTCACGTGGTAGAAGGAGAGCTCTGAACAGGAGAAATCAGCTAGTCGGTGGGTTTTCTTATCCTCCATCGGTACTAAAAGGATTTAGAGTTTACCCATCAGTGTCATTAGGATGGTCTGATCTTTATCAGGGTCTGAAATACGCCTAACAGATTCCACCATATCATTAATTATTTAACAAAAAACAAAACAAAAACTCTTGTTTGTCTAAAACCAAGTCCAGCTCAAAGGTTTGTAGAAGCTCCTTCAGGAACTTTGTGTCTGACGCTGTCAGCGTCTCACACGGCGGTTCGGACCTGATCTTGTGTCTGTTTCTGAGGTTTCTGCTCAGCTATCTGAAGGTCAGGCTCAGGTCTGGACTTTAAGGGACCACTGAAGTAGTTCTGTCATGGATCCGCAGCTTTGTTTGGGATCACGGTCCTGTTTTATGACCCCGTTTGGTCTCTAGACTCGAGAAGAGCTAAAGTGGTTTCAGTGGCTGTAAGGAGCCCAATCCATCAGCCCTCCTCCAGAAGTGGCGCTGTGCATTATGGGTAAACGTGTGGTCTTGTGGCTCATTCCAAACCAGGGATGTGCTGCTATGTTAAAGAGTATTTCTTGTTCAACCCTTGAAAACAAGCCAAACCTTTCCTAGCCCGTTCATTTTTGAACCTGCTAGTCGACACCGCTACAGTCTGAGATCTGACTGTTGTGGTGAACTTGCAGGGATGCCCACTTTTAGAAAGATTGTCACCTGTCTCAAATGTGGGGGCAGCAGCCCAAGCAGAGAAGCCCAGACTTCCCTCTCCCCAGCCACCTGGTCCAGCTCTTCCAGGGGAATCCCAAGGCGTTCCCTGGCCAGGTGAGAGACATAGTCCCTCCAGCGTGTCCTGGGTCTTCCATTAGATCTCCTCTGCTTGGACGTGCCCGGAAAACCGGAAAAGGTGTCCACGAGACATCCTACCCAGATGCCCGAGCCACCTCAGCTGGCTCCTCTAAATGTGGAGGAACAGCGGATCTACTCCGAGCCCCTCCCTCCTGGATTTCTAAAAGAAGTTTTCCCTTTGTTTTTGTTGAATCGGGTGAGGATCGCATCGTGTTGATGATTCCTGAACCCCTTCTCTTTATACCGCGACTGCATTACTGAAACCCCTTATTTTGTTAAAACTACTCCATCACCGACAGCTTTTCTTGTTTTTAAAATCAAAGTAAAAAAAGAAAACAAAGCAGAAACATTTTCAGCATCTGTCTGTAAAATGAAATCCACAAAGCCACCCACAGTAAGAGCAGCTTAAAGGATGGGTGGCTGACAGCAGCAGCTGATGAAACGAGACAGAAGATGAGTTCTTTTTAAAAATTGAGCAGCCGCTCCTGACACATCTCCAGGGGGCGCTTGAACGCACCCCTCCCAAAAACCTCCACATTGCTTGACAGCCAGGGGATCACGTTCCCGGGGAGGTAGGAGCTGCAGTTTGCCATGGATTGGATCTCACCCGGTTTCAGGACTCTGTCCCAGACGTTCACTTGACTCAGCTCGCCAACAAAGGCCTGACCGGCATCAAAGCGCCCGCCTACCACATCCTGTAAGGGTCACAAACAGCAAAATGGACGTTTAAACCCCTCAAAAAATTACTTAATCATCCTAATTATGTAAAAGAGGCAATCTCCCTTTTTAATCATTGCTGCATTCAAGAGTGTGTAATAGATTCCGACAAACAGACATTAGAAGAAACATTTAGGACATTATTAAAGGTTTTGCATGTTCAAACTGTCAAATATTTTATGTTTATTTCAGTTTCCTTAAAGAACATTGAAATCCCAGGATTCTTGGGAAATGTGTGGAGTTTAAAACTGAGAGAGGGACAAACGGAGTTTATTTAAAGAACCATTCCAGAGCTTTGCCCCTTTCAAGAATTATGTATGATTTTCTAGGGAACTAACACTGATAGTCTGACCATGTACAGTAATATAATTTAGGCAATGCATCATGTCATTTATTTATTTTGCTAAGCCCGACCCCACCTCGGAGTGACTCGTGTAATTTGGTTTGAGCGCCGCTCAGCATTAGCCAACAGCAGTGGACATCCACTCGCATACAGATGTCAGTCACGGAGCATACGCTAGTGTACACACCTGGGACAGTCATACCTAGACAGACACAGAGCTGGCAACATTTCTTATGGACAAGCAAGACTTTAAAAAAGTACACACACACACACACACACACACACACACACACACACACACACATATTTGTATTTATATGCTTGTGTGGACCCTCCTTTGACTTCCATTCATTTTTTTTATTTCATTTTTGTGACTGTATAATGCCTAACTCATACCCCAATCCTAACCATAACCAATGCTGTTCTATTACTAACCCTAACCTAAACAAAAGTTAATTCACACCCGATTTCTAAAACCACATTTTAGGGTATTTTGCCATTGTGGTGACCAGTCAAATGTCCCCATAATGTGAAAATGTCCACACGCTACAGGTTTAAAGTTAAAATTTGTCCACATAAACCTATAAATACAAATACACACACACACACACACACACACACACACACACACACACACACACACACACACATAAGGTGCAGAACATATGTCTGTCTCTAGATGGGGCCCTCTGAGAAAAATGTCTTTTTGACTATTAATCTCTGCTTTAACTACCCCCCCCCCCTCCCCCGTCTTTATGGGTGGTACTCACTCCTCACCCCTGCCACATGGACCCAAGGGATAAACCATCAATCCTGCTCAATGGTCAACTTTCCTCGTGGGGTCACACCCATTGGGACAGTGGGAGGGTTAAAGCTGCTAGCAAATTTGGAAAACAAGTTAGCTTAACACATGTTTATGTTTTCTATTTTCTGTGTTCCACACCTTTAGCATAGTATAGCTATAAATATATTGTGGCGCTAACCACTGACACCACTGATGTGAGAGGTTCTCCGCTCAATAATATCAGAGCAGGAGAAACAGCCGGCTGCTACCACTTCAACTTTAGAACAAACTACCAGAGTCCCAAAAGGAAAAACACCATCTGAAGTCACGGACAAGAAAAGACGTTTGGACGTGGAAACCAGCGACTAGTGTTTAGCAGTATCCACTGGCATTATGTTGTTTCCTCTGACAAAGTGGGTTTTTGGTTCTAGTGGTCGCAGAACCAGTGAAGATACCCAAGGAAGCTTGTTTGCAGTTTCACCACAGCAGCTTTAATTAAAAAGCTTTAACAAAAAAAATTGTGCAGTGTGTTAAAACTAAAAGTATGCTTAAGTTTGTAAATAATTCTATTAAATTAGATTTTAGCTTAATATCTGTAAAACTGCCTGAGTTGCAGCCATTTTTGTGTTTGCTAATGCTGATTAACTGCGATGCACCATCAGATTTACAATGGGTGTTTCTCAATGTCAAGGAACCTCACCTTGATGTTTTGGACCTGCCCCAGTTGCCTAGGAGATACGCCATCAGGAACCGCTAAGTCGTGTTCAAATGTCCATGTGCTACCGAGGCGTCTGTTCTCTGTTTGTTAGCCGTTTAGCTAGCTGACCAAGGAGACATGGGAGCTGTCTTGTAGCCTAGGCTTTGGTCAAAAATTTTCCCAGAATGCAGCACAGTATTTTATAAAGGATGGCGGCTCAGAAGCCTGCAACTACTTCAGGGCAAATTTCCAGTTTAAATATAAGTCAACTCACTGTAGCTATCGGGCTGATATCTAACACATTTTTTAGATCCAAAGCAGTTAGCTATGGTTGGTTAGCTGCTTGGTAGTATCAGTTTTGATGGCTAACCAATGGTAACTCGCTTACATATTTAATTTAACCAATATCAAACAACATCACAAGATGTAAGTCTGTTCCATTTAACCGTTTTCTTTGACCAAGGAAGGACAGTGTCCTCGTAAGCAAGGCGCCTGGCCTAGCAAGCCAACGCCTTGCTAGGCCAGGCGCCTTGACATTGAGAAACACAAGACGTCACTGACGTTGAGGTCATTAACTTGTTTTTATCATAACCTAAATGACATCAGGATGAGAGATCAGTTTAGTTTTCAAGTTTATTTTTAATAATAAATCATAAATCTCAACTGAACATAGCTAATTCATTTCCTTTTGCGTTGTTTTTAGTTTTCCTTTAATGGTTGTGATTTTAGTGTTAACCTATATTATTTAAATGCAAAGTGTTTTTGTTGGCATCTCCTTTTAAATGTTCCCATTAAGAAATTGACTTCTCATTTCCTTCTGCAGCCGTAAATGTGCCTCTTTAGCTGCTCAGCTCATCAACAGAACAACTTCACCTTATTCTTTTAAAAGGTTAACTTGCGATAACGACACCAGACTGATGATTATCGGACACAGAACCATTGGAAATGTGCTGTCCATGCCCACAATGAAACACATTTACCTGCTCCTGTCCCAGGATGATGACTCCCCCGGGTTTGATGGGATGCCAGGCTGCGAGGTTGTCACCAGCGCCCTTTCTCTCCCCGTCTTGGTAAGCCTCCCACTGGCCGTCCCGTGTGGTCCAGGAGATGCAGATGTGGTGCCACTTCCCATCACGCACCTCCAGGGGCAGCTGGGCAACCTACAGGCAGACGCTTTAACCATGTTAAACCACTAAACAAATGATTGTATTTTAATCAGCAACAAAAGTGTGCCTCACCTTGTCATTGATAAGCAGCTCTATTGGGTTGTTGCCCCACTCTATCAGGACGATCTCGTTGGCTTGGCCTGGAACACCATAGGAGAACGGCGTTCCGATGCCGGGGCTTGCGCTGGACTTGACCCACATGCAGAGGGTGAAGGCGTACATCTCCGGGAGGGTCTTGGTGATGCGGCCGTACAAGTAGTTAGTCCTCTGGGGGAGGGACAGCTTGAACTGCTCAGGGGACTTAAAATCTCCTCCCCCTAAAACAAAAAGCATAGAAGGACTGAAAATGATGACCCCAGAAATTGCTGCCAAACGCTCCAAACTCCTTCCATGTAATCTACAGATCTCGACATCCTTCCTGTACCTTTCTCCAGCTCGTTGATTCTCTCCACCAGAGCATTCAGAGTGCTTTCCGTCTTCTGCCTGTAGGCTGCCGTGGCGTTGGACAGCATAGTCTTTTCCTCCTCCAAGTTGCTGACCTTTTTCAGCAGCTGCTTTTCCAGATCCCCAAGCCGCCGCTGGAGCAGGTCGCGGAGCTCACTGGGGAAGGAGGTGCCAGATATATTGGCCCTCATCTGCTGTTGCTGTACACGGGGTGATGAATAAAGAGATTGTGAGCAGGAAGTGCACAAAGGCGATTGGGTAAAAATCCAGTGGAATCAGAGTGATGCAACTTCTGACTCTGATTTATCCGACTTGTGACGGCTCGTGGCTTAATGCTGAGAGCATCCTATTGTTGTTTGGACAATTTACCATTAAAAGAGCAAATGAGGGTAAAAAGAGAATATTATTTCTATTTTTCAAAGCAGTCATTCAAAGATGAGGAAAGACAACACACCACATCTCTTTGAGACCACTCATCAAGCCTAAGAGTTTACACGCTGGCCACTTAATGAATCTGGGATGAATAAGTGCCGAGCACTGACTCGCCCTTTTGATTTCACCCTCCTGTTGACCAGTTCTACTTTTCTTGAATTCATTTTCTTCTTCCCAGAATGTTCCCTCACAACCACACACACACACACACACACACACACACACACACACACACACACACACACACACACACACACACACACACACACACACACACACACACACACACACGTTTGCCTTTCTCACTAAAGATCTCCAACAGTAAACTAAGGTTTGGTGACTCACTAACAAATTGAGCTTCACTTTCCTGTGAAACTGAGTTTTAGCTCCAACCAGCAGTGTATACAGGTGAAACTCAAAAAATTGGAATATTGTTAAAAGTTTGTTATTTCAGTAAAAGCAAAAAGGGACCAAACTAAGCTCTGAGTACAGGTGCATGATTATTCCTTCAGCTGTGCGACGTTTCTTTATTTAAAAACCTTGTTTTGTTGATTTCACACATTATTCTTATTGTCTGAGATTTTGAATGTGGGGTTTTCAGAAGCTGTAAGCCATGATCATCTCTATTATAACAAATAAAGGTTTTAAATCTCTGGTTTTGCATGGAATGAGCCTTTTTTCATCTTTTAAGCTGAATTACTGACATGAATGAAGTTTTACATCATAATCGGATTTTTGGATTTTCACCTGTATATTAAAGCAAACTAGTGATCTCTGTTCCCCACCAGTGGTGCAACTGGAAGTCACCAGCCCTCTTAAAGGTGCAAAGCTGAATGCCCTACCCACTTCCTTACATACATAAGGGGGCTTTAAAGGATATTGTCATGTTCCTGGGCAGAGGTGAGTCACACCTTCTCCTCTCACCAGACTCTAAGCTAATTCTCCACAGGTGAGGAGCAGGGGGAGCGGCAGCTGCAGGAGATTTCCCAATCAGGGACGCGGGTTCAAAAGGAGGATGGAGACACATCACTTTGCCGGATGATTGCACCAGTTTAGGTAGCACCAGCCACTCGACTCTGAACTCTGACCGTGTTAATTCGTGTTTTGACTCGCCTTCGACTAGTGGATTTATGACCTTGGATTGTATTTTGGATTTGGATTTGGAATTGGATTATCCCTTATGCCTGTTTTTGTCTCGCTCAAGATCATCTCATCATCTACTCACCCTCGCTGTCTTCGTTTTCTGGAACATACTCATCATGTCCCATCCTCCTCCGCTGTTCCTGTTTGGCTTTCCCTCTGCTACCTCACCCCTCCTGGATCTCTCACCCTCTGCCCATGCGTCCTCCCCGGCTTCCCCTCCTCTCCTGATTAACCTGAGCACCTCAGAGACTCGAGCCATATTGCTCATCCCACAGGACTCCCCTGTGCGGTTTCAGTTCCCGTTTTTATAATAAAGACATTTTACTTTACTGCTTTGGACTACGTGTGTTCATTCTGCATGTCTTGGGTTAGACACTTACCTCGAGCCATGACAGATATAAAATAAGCAATTCCAACTAAACATAAAAAAATGGTATTCAAACCAAATAGCAGCAGATAATACACAAAGACATTTAGTCGTTTTTTTTATTTTGATTAACCTTTATTAATTTCAGTTACTCTCTTTACATGGAAGCAGTTTTATTCCAGAACTAGCCAGCGGTGGCGGCGGCGTTTTGACTTCAGTTGGCGTAACTTCTGCTTTACATTTCTGCATCCAGCATTTGTCCTTTTATAGACTCCGATTAGACTTTTTATGTTGTGATTTCCCATTAGGGCAAATAATCTGCTTGACATTTCTATTTATATAGAATTTTCACAGAAACAATAAGCTGGGTCGTCACCTCTTTCAGCCTAGGTCCCGTCACATACATATAGTTATTCTCACAGCTCAACACCCTCCTTCAGCACAATTCTCCACTGATTTGGGAGAGCTCTGCTCTGGCTTGCAGCACAATCTCAAGCAATCAAAAGAAAATGGTGTTATATATCTTTGTTACTAGAGAGTTTGTATTGATTATGCTGTGAGTGGAGTGTTTATACACCAAGCACACGGTGTTACCACTTCTTGCAGTCGCTGAATGAATAGCTAAAATCTGACAGATGATCACAATTGATTAGTTTTGCATTTACCATAATGTCACTTTTACAGGAAGCGTATTTATGTGTTCTCAGGAGGGCTATGCCCCCTTCTCAGTGAAGATCATGTGACTAAAGGTTCTAACACTTTGGGCCAATGAGGCCTATAAAGATGTGAAATCCAAGCACATTTTTTTCTTTTAAACACTTGTTAATTAAAAAATATTTAGTCTATCATAAGGTGTTAATTCACGTGTTATCGCGGATTTACAATATTGTTGAAGTCAAAACCAAGAAGTTCAACCCAACAGGAGAGCTAAATCCAGATCCAAACTGTGATTTTTACGCACGGCGCTGCGTTCTGGTGCGGTTTTGCGCAGTTGGGCATCTTACCTCCAGGTTCTCCAGACGCTCCTTGAGCCCCTGCATGGTTTTCCCCAGACTATCGATGGAGCCGTTTGGATCTGTGGGAACATCCCCCATGGTATTCTGCTTGTCCTTCCCCCATGAACCCCCTTTCCCGTTCTTCCTCTGGTTTGTGGCTGACGCGCACAGGGACAGCTTGGTGATCAGCTCGTTGATGGTGCCCAGCTGCTTAGAAATCGTTTCCTTCTGCTGCACAATCGTCTCCCGTAGCTGCATAATGGTGTTCCTGAGCTCCTCTTCCTGACTCCCTACGTTTAAGTCTGGTAATAAAGTCACGGGGCAGCTGGCATCGCTGCTCATGGGTATTGCCCGACAGATGTAGCGCTTTCCGTCATCCGGCTGCCCGTTAATTAATTGGCTACATCCGAGCGCGCAAACGCACACAAATCCGCACAGGAGTAAAAGCATACCGCTGATGTTCAAGAGGCCCAGTCGAGGGAAAGATTGAACCCAACTCTCTCTGACCAACTCCTCAGTTCGACGCGTAAAAGTGTCTCCTGGCGGGTCTTAAATGGGCCAAGCTGATTTCCTCAGAGCAGCGCCATGATGGCCAACCAACAAAGATAAGAAAATCCGATCAAGTGTGAGTCTGTCACCGTAAGCCCCGCAAATGGCGCAGAGACTAACGAGCCTATTTCTGGCACGGAGGGCGCGCGTTGTGTGGTGCTGAACGGACAGCTCCTCTCGCCAAAGCGGATTAACAAAAAAGGTGCCTGTGTATGCGCGGTGATTGGCTGTAGTTGGTTGACGTCACGGATCAATTGGCTCAAACAACTGTTTACTTGTGTTTGTAAAGTTAATTAAGAGAGGAAGACTCAGTCTCTCCAGTTATTCTTCTCTCTAATGAAATAATACTACTTCCCACTTTCCAATTATTGTGTCCCCATGTGTTTGCCCAACCAGGCCGCTGACAGCAACAATAAAAAGAACAAAACGTGTTTATCTGCACTAAGATCCAATTTAAAGACAAAAACATGACATTTTAAAACATTTTCAATCAATCAAGCAGTGATGAAACAGGATGTGGGTAAACAATTAGCAACAGATGCCTGCTTAGCTGTGAAAGGTCAATAAAGCCTGGTGAGCAGCCTGGAAGACATACCACTGTGCTCATGCACTCTCGTGCACTTAAACCCACACAGGTCAGAGGGTTTTATGAGGTAGAAACAAACCTGAGTAGTGAAATTCAGAGATGTCTTTCATTAAAAATACCACACACTGCTCGTTCTAACAAGTCAAAGCCAAAGCAGCACTGGACACACAGTCATGACCCATGGGAATTAAAGCATTTTCAAGAAATCCTGCTGGTCACAGCAGTTTAGAAGTTTCTGTTTCATTCTCCCTTTGATGAGACATGGTGTTTTCCAGTTGCCCAAGCCAGCTTATAAATAGCAATAACATTATAAATGTCAAATAATCACATGATGATCTGGTAAAAAGAATGGGCTGAAGCCTGTTTATTGAGACTGAAGATGTCACAAAAGGCTCTATAATCAGTGTCATGTCAACAGAACGCCTCCTAAACTAAAAGCATCTGGTGTATTTATGTTTATGTATTTAGCAGACACTTTTGTCCATAGCAACTTACAAGTTATAATTGGCATGTTGCTCTTGAGGCTAACAACAACAACAACAACAACAGCAACAGCAGCAACAACAACAAACAATTTCTAGTCAGTCGTAGGTGGCAGTGAGGCAGCGAATCATGGAGAGGAGGGAACAAGGAGTGGACAGTAGAGAGGGGAACGGGTGCAGGGAGGGTGCTAGTTTAGAAGATGCTCTCTGAAGAGCAGGGTCTTCAGGAGTTTCTTGAAAGTCGAAAAGGAAGCCCCTGTTCTGGTAGTGCTTGGTAGGTCATTCCACATTTGTGGAACGATGCATGAGAAGAGTCTGGATTGTCCTGAGCGTGGTGTAGGCACTGCTAGCCGACGATCCTGTGATGACCGGAGCGGCCGGGCCGAGACGTAAGCCTTTGCAAGAGGATTCAGGTAGATGGGAGCCGTACCATCTCAGATTTTAGCATATTTTAGGTCCGACGTGTTGCTACCAGACGTACAGTGTGAGCAGTCAGGTCGCATCCAAGAACTGGGTCGTGCAGTGTGAGCACATGACTCGTGAGATCTGCCCTGCGAGGAAGTCGTACAGTTTGAGCTGAAGCTGAGTGCTACGAGTGAAAAAGTCGCACAGTGTCCGCCCAGCTTAAGATCCATCAATGATAACCATCATAATCATCCTTCTTACTTATCCATTTTTTAATGAAATATCAATCAAACTGCTAATTTTCTTTTTCTGATTTAGTGGACTGGAAAGTACTACAAGCATCATACAGAGCTAGCAAAAATACATCACCAAGAAATATTCCAACACTGTTTGAAGACGTTGGTTTATTTATCTGCACCTGTTAATTTTTTTGACATTGACCTGAGTGCTCCAGCCCCCTTCTTCTCCCAGCTGTTGAGCACCGGCACTCAATCGCTTGTAGCGCAGGGTGCCCATCGTTTCTAATGTTTGAATTAGAGTAAGTAGCTATAATTTGAAAGGAACTGATGTCTTCATAAACAAAAGTTTAGAAGGAAGGAATTCAGTACTGGTGCACACAGAATAAAGACATGAAAAACAAAGAAATCATAGCTGCAGGGCCACTCAGTATGTTTAGAAACTATATTAAGTTTAGTGCTTTGTGGAACCATGGAAATGCACAGTAAGTCGGAGCTGAGTTTTTGTAATGGAGATCAGATCAGAATGGTGAAAAAAGGAAAAATTATCAAATAATTTGCTGTGGTTTGTAGGTTTGAGAGGAATGTATTTGATGATGTTTTACTTTGTAAAAATCAGGGCAGAGACCTGAAAGATGTCTCCTTACTTCTGCTCCTTTTCATTCATGGTTTTTGTGGGTTTATGTTGGTTTTTTTTCCTTCTGAATGAAAATTTAAAAGTCTGTTTGGACCAGAACTTCTTGTTTTTTTTCCCCCTGCAGTTGGATGCCCACTCCAGTGGCTTGATCCCACCGGTCACATGACCCCGTGTTGTGTTTGCACCTGACTGTTGGGCTCTGATCAGCACCTACAACTGTCCCTAGCCATTTCCATAATTATTGCTTCTCTAGGTTAATATTTTATTGTGCTTATTTCTTATCTCTTGTTTTTTGCACCAAGAACCACGGCAATTTCCTAATGTTGTGATTCTGATTCTGAAATAATAAAGAAAGAAATACTTCAATAATAAAGCAGCTGAATGATGCCATCCAAGGGTTTATTGGTCAGAACTATCTGGACTAGTTGAATTATTACATATCGGAAGGATAAAAATAGGTCTAGTTGTGATGGTAATAATAATGTAGGAGAAAGAGAAAGGGATAGAGAATGTGGGCGTAGAGGTTGACCATCAACACCTCCTGTCGGTTGCTTACGGGCATCAGGAGACTTCAGAAACCCGTGATAGCGTTTGCCTCCTTGGACGTAATTAGACCATGACATCACATCTTTTCTCTGGGGCACCAAACCAAAGCTACTCGTCAGCCACCAGCAAGTCAAGAAAATGGAAAATTCAGCACTAATTATGACAGTGAAATTTCATTATATCACTGAGGATCACGAGTGTCTTTTTTTTTCCTATTATTTGGGTCATAATGCATGTTTGTCTTTTTTTCTTTTTTTGCAGACCTTGTGAGAGCATGCAAATTAAAAACAGCCTGAATGTGGATGGAGCCTTCAGATGCATGAATAGATTATCGGGCTTTGCTGATGATTCATTTTTGGTCTCAATGAAGAAAGTGCTTTTTTTCCTATAGAAGGAACGTTGCAGAGGTGATCAGCTTCATCATGGGGGCACAATCGGCTGCTGCAGTGCTCTGAGAAAACACAAATCTAATGGACAGATGAGTGGTTTTGGAAAGATGCAGCACCAGTGTGTCATCCACTCTCTCAGTTTAGAATAAAGCCCCCATCAGAAAGGACGGAAAATAAATAAATAAACAAATTTATATATATATATATATATATATATATATATATATATATATATATATATATATATATATATATATATATATATATATAAAATCCCTAATGAAACCTTGTAATAAGCTGGAGACAAACACCCTTTAGCAGATCATTATTAGAGAACAGTGGGTGCAAAAGAGAATGAGAAAGTCACATTATGTGTCAAATTAACTCTTACATCATGTGTGACATTCAGTAAAAGGAAGATCTCATTCTGTAGCCTTTTTTAATTTGCCACTGGCCTTGGTCTGAGCCGTGAAGAAGGGAAATATGAATGAAAACCCATTAGCAAAGGATAGAAGAGCAGCTTCAAAGATCAAACAAGATGAATGATATTCTTCTTTTAACTAGTTCATATAACATACATCATGAAAGAAAATCCATGGTCCACATGTGTGCTTTTATTTTGGTGAAACACTTTGTTTAAGGCTGAAACTTGAGGTGGCCACAGTTACCCCTAACAGCAGTTAAAGAAAACAAAGGTAATCTGACTTTAAATCATTATTTTGGTGACAGGATTGATAAACAGAATACAAAAAGAAACAAGAAAATGTTTTAATGAGGTACATTTAAATTAAAACAACTTTTGACACCAGGCTGCTGTTCAAAAGCTGTTTACTGGTGGGATGGTGATGGAACTGGAACATGAGCAGTGGTGCACACAGAAAAGTTTCATGGGGGGCAAGTGAACATGTTGCATCGCTCATTCGTTTTTCGTAAAAAAAAAATTATATATATATATATATATATATATATATATATATATATATATATAACAGTTTAACTTGCCTTTTGTTGTCTAAATAAGATTATCCACAAAAACTATTGGAATTTATACTTTAAACGGTGAGCCACAGTGGCATACATGCTCAGTATTGTGCAAGTATTTTAGGCAGGTGTGAGAAAAGCTATAAACAAAGAATGCTTTCAGAAATATAAATTCATTTATTTTGATCAATTTACAAAATGCAAAGTGAGTGGCCCCAAACATCCTGCCAAAGTCATTCAGAACCATCTTCAGTTTAAAGAACCAGAAATCCTGGAAGTGATGGTCTGGCCCCCACAAAGCTGAATGAAGATAAGAGTGAGATCCTCATCTGTGCTCCAGACAAGCTGGTTCCCAAAGTCAGAGACTCTCTTGAGCCCCCTTCAGACAGGCCATGAAAAACGGAAATGTTCCGGACTCTGTCTGTAAGACCTTTGTGACTGAATACAAACATCCGGATAATGTTTTCCGTAATTAAACCGGACGATGCCCCTAGTAACAGGTCCGGACTTGTTACGGACAAGGTGGCTGCTTCAGACTGGTAAGGTCGAGTTCCGGACAGGGAGGAGGGGACCGGGGGACGCTGTGAGCTCCTAGATAACTCGCTCTCGCGACAAACCGTGGCAGCTCGCCTCCTACGGTACCGTCTAGACGCGCGACGGAGCGCATCACACCGCTCCCGTGATTCCTTTAACCATTGAGCGCCATCATCCAGGTCTTATGCGCCTTCGTGTGCGCAGAATTATGCTTAACATAAGTCCGATCCCCCCACCCCCCGGACATCTGCAACTTTTCCCTGCTGTGTGAAGGCAGCCGAAAGGACAGGTTCCGGTACAAAAGTGGTGTGTCTGAAAGCACAGTTCGGGTTAAAAACTGGACTGAATTGTCCACACATATTCCGGAATGTCAATCTGAAAAGGGATTAATGGCCAGATTGCTTCCCACACCAAACCTTCTGTCAGGAATCTTGGCGTGACCTTTAACCCAGCTCTCACCCTGGATTCTCATGTCAGTTCTCTTTTTGGCTCTTCCTTCTTCCATCTCAGGAACATTGTTAAGCTGAGTCCCATTCTGTCTCGCTCTGAACTTGAGACAGTTATCCACACCTTCATCTCCTCATGCTTAGACTACTGTAACTCTCTTTTCACGTGTCTGAGAAGAACCTCCCTGAACCGTCTACAGGTGGTTCAGAATGCCTGTGCTCGGCTTTTGACCAAGTCCTCCAAACACACCCACATCACCCCGCTTCTCCTCCAGCTTCACTGGCTGCCAGTCAACTTCAGGGTTCATTTCAAGATCCTGGTTCTGGTCTATAGGGCCTTACATGGACAAGCACCATCTTACATTGGTGATCTTCTTAGTCCCTACACCCCCAGCAGGTCCCTGAGGTCCAGTGACCAAAGCCTACTGGTTGTGCAGCACCAGGCTAAAGACCAAAGGTGACAGATCATTTGCTGCTGTGGCCCCCAGACTCTGGAACTCTCTCCCCTGAGCCTGAGATCAGTGGACTCAGTGGTCTCCGTTAAAAAGCAGCTGAAGACTCACTTGTTCAAGCTGGCTTTTGTATGACCTTCTTCACCACTCTCTCTTTATTCTGCTCTCCCCACCTATTCCACCTTCCTCGGGATCCACTGATTTCCCTCTTTCCTATTCACTCTCTCTTTCTTTCTTAACATATTTTTAATCACAATTGTCTATTTTTGCTGATTTTAAATATATTTTTAAAAATTTTCTAAAAGCGTTTTTATATTTTTTGTTTTTGTGAAGCGCCTCGTGATTTTTATCTCGAGAGGCGCTATAGAAATTAAATTTTCTTCTTCTTCTTCTTCTAAATACCATCCAACGCAATTTGTGTCAGTTTACGCACCCTTGTGAGAAGTTCCTCAAGCGATCCAGGGGGTGAGGAGGTCGAGATGGACTCTGCAGATGGAGTGGACCTCTGGTACCAGAGCCCGTAGGCAGCTCCGATTATGACACGTCTAGTCTGGGTTATCTCAAGGTGAAGGCAGGAAGCAGGAGTGTCTATTTTGCATCTAAGGCTGTTTGGTGGCTGTTAAAAGAGCCATTGTGTCTGAAATTACAAGCATTCCAGAGAGGCTTTGACCGTGAGGTCCAAAGATAGGATGGTCTCAAAATGCTTGTTCACCCAACTGGCCTTGTCAAGGCAATGGCAAAAACTAACTAGATTAGGAAGTAATTCCTGTTTTATCAACTTAATTGTTTACAAATTTTTACAAATCAGAATTTGACACGTTTAAAGGGCATTACCATAAATACCCCAGAAATCACGCCTTCCCTCAGATCCTCAGAAGTTAACTCTTAATGTGAAGTGAATTTCATTCCGAGTGAGGAGGTCTCGTCTTCTTCATGAGACCTTGAGCAAAGATATTATGGCTCCCTTGTTTAGTAACAAGGTCTTGTGCAGTGCTTTCCTGTTTGGAGGCCAGACAGATGTGGTGTTTGTTTCTGCAAATTAAAAAGTTTATTTCTGTCATTTTTGATGAAAACTTAAACCTTGGGAATGCTACACTGTAAAGACCCCACCCCCACCCCCGGTCTTCATGCTAGTCCCCCCCCCCCCCCCCCCCCCACACACACACTTCTAAAGACAATACTACGTCCATCCCTGTACACCAAAGGCTGCATCTCCAACCACGAGTGAAGCAAATTTGCACATGACACCACCATCATTGGACTCATCTCTGACAGGGATGAGTCTGCCTACAGAATGGAGGTCGAATGGCTGGTGTCTTGGTGGAGCCACAACAACCTGGCTGGTGCTTAACACCCAGAAGACAGTGGAGGTTGTTGTGGACTTTAGGAAGCATGGAGCCCCAATCCCTCCCAAAACCCTGTCTGACACTCCCATCACGATGGTGGACTCATGTCGCCACCTGACCCGTGTCACCTGGACACAGTCTTTTTGACTCGCTTCCATCGAGCAGGAGGCTCAGATCCATTCGGACCAGAACCTCAGGCTCTCGCCACAAGAATAGTTTCTTCCCCTCTGCTGTTGGGTTCATGAATGACAATACTAGGGCTGCCCACTCCATTCGCTTCAGTCACATGAACCAGTGATGTGTTTGTACCTGAACTGATCCACTCTGATTAGTACCTACATGGTGTGTATATAATAGCCGTTTCTGTAATTATAGCCACTTTAAACTATTTTTACTTCCTATACTTACTTATCTCTTACTTTATATTTCTTTTTGCACCAAGTACCGCAGCAATTTCCTAATGTTGTGATTTCTCGCACATATGGCAATAAAACCCTTCTGATTCGGAAGCCTCGCCATAAGTAAAATCAATCACCCTTAATGGACTGCCATCTACTGGTGAAAATATTTCACGCACAAATTCAACAGATATAGAACCATCTGTATGATTGGTCTTATAATATTACGCAGGTTATATTATGTAGTAACCTGGGAAATAGCCGCTAAAATAATGAAGCCATTAATAACAACTTTGGCTTTTAAACCTCTAATTGAACCATAAATAGTTTTCTTAATGCCCGGTTTGAGTAAAACGTTCTTACAAAATGTTTAAATGTAATGTTCTGTTTATCAATGGTGTTTACAACGTTCTTGATTATTATATATAAAAAGAAATCTAATCGATTGAGCGCAGCTACAAGGACCTAATAGAAAACAGAGGAAGACCATCGAAAATGATGGTCTTATATCTCCTGTTTTAGCTTGTATCCTTCCGCAGGTACTAGAAAAAACGTTTGGACCAGCAACATGTTTTTTTCTCTACCAAATGTCAACTTTGTCGTTCTTATGGATCTATGTGTTGTATACAAATTTTAATATACTGTAGCTAAGCCAATATAAATGACTGGAAACCCGACAGGAGGAGGGATACCTCACATCTTCGCCTGAGAGCTCGAGCGCGGCTGTTAGAGCGAGAGTACAGAGTGTTTCCTGTCGGCGCGGAACAGGCACGGGGTAGGTGCACAAGGTTAGCTCTGTCTTTTAAACTTAGGTGGAGAATGAAGTGGGTTTTTATGGCAAATTTAGTGAGCGTTATTTTGAGTGTATTTTTAAATTGAAGCTAATATCGTTTCCTGTTAGTGGGGTCTTACTCGTTTTCTCTGAAGCAGCCGTCATTGTTAAAGGCTGCAGAAGCGTTTCCTTTCTTTAGAAGACCTAGCTTATTTGCTAACGTTTAACTGTATCCTGCAAAATAGTGTGCCTAAACTTTTGTCCCTTTTCTGGAAACGAGAATGAGCGCGTCAGACGGTTAAATTACTCTTACCATTATTGCGTCCAATTTGTATATTTAGATGCTTTTTAGGATTTGGATTTCTGTTATTTTGCTAGCTGTTTCGTGCATGACGTCATCAACAAGCGTTTTGTTTCTTGATCTCCGTTACGGTTTGTCAACAAAACATTACTTTATCTTTTGTTGCCGAATTGTTCCTTTAACATATGTTTCAGTTTATGTAAAATCTAACAGTTCATAGTACTTTACTACTCTGCCACTGCTGTTGTCCTTTTAATGTCCACTTTTGAGCATTTCATTCAGAACCACTTTCAATTTCTGCAATAATCCTGTTCATGTTGTAAAAATGCATCGACAGTATTAGCCCTTTTAAAAAAACAGCGGAACAGTTTTTGCTAAGAAAAGATTTCAGATGAAGCCTGTTCCCCCAAAATAATGTTTTATTTGCCTTTACATTACTCATCATTTGTTTATTCTATTGTTTTTATATTTTATTTTATTATACAGCCAGTTTTCTACTAAGTTGCCATGCATGAATGAACATACTTAGCTTGTACTTATTTTTCTTTCATTTCCACAGTGAATCTGCGCAGACGGCTGCTCAGTCTGTCCCTGTGGCCGCCATGGCGTTTGTTCCAGCTCCCAGCCCCACGGTGGTGGACCAGACCACTCTCATGAAGAAATACCTCCAGTTTGTGGCAGCGCTCACAGATACCAACACACGTAAGTTCATTAAACTGGATGTTCATGATGAATGGCAGACATAATAAACTCACATGACATAAACCACATTCCTAAATTTATACAACCAGATAGTGAAAATGCCTCAAAATGTTGATAAACACTGCATTTTGTTAGAGAGAGTAATGGTAGTCTGGTATTGGTACTGATTTATTTATATTCTTGTGTTTGAATTTCTAAAATACCACATATAACTGTAATTATAGACAAATAATTGACTTGTGTGTACATTAAGCAAAAATAATCACACACAAACAATTATTGTGCTTTCAGTCCTGTGAAGGGCATAATGTTTACCTAACTGTAAGGCCAAAAAGATTTATGCAAATGTGTACGTTAAAATAAATTGCAGCCCTTTTTATTGGCATCCTCTGCACTAATATTTGAAGATAATATTTGATGCTTTATAGATAAAAAAGTTTTTACAAGTTCCTGTTCTTTGTGTTTTTAATGAGCTACTGTAACTGTAACCTGTGCAGTTTGTGGTTCTGTGACGTTTTAGGGGAGTAGAAGATTTTGTTTGTTGCTAAAAAGAAAGGCAAGCTTAAAAAGGAAAATCAAAGTTATTTACTTTAGCCAAAAGCCTACACATGTATGTGAATTAAAACATTATTTTATAACGTGAGTAGATTCAAGCTTTGTGCTTGGAGTGGGCAATGTGATGAGGGCGATATGCTTTAGTCCAGCCAAAGGTACGAGTGTCTGGGAGTGTGTGTGTGTGTGTGTGTGTGTGTGTGTGTGTGTGTGTGTGGTTCTTGATGTACCTTTTGATTAAGCTGGATGCTGAAAGTGAAACTGATAAGATCTGAGAGCCCACTCTAAGCACACAGACAGCTGTGAGAAGTGGATCCGCATCCTTAATGCTGTCTGATTAACGGCTACACTGTCCTTTAACTTCCAGCTGATGAAACTAAGCTGAAGATGATGCAGGAGGTCAGCGAGAACTTTGAGGTAAGTTAGATGTTTTGAGCGTGTGCTTCTGAGAGGTTTTATTGATTACTTTTTAAACACGTATGAAACGGGTTAGAAAGAGGATCAGAGTAATGTGATTTCTGATAAGTTCTACAGATCATTCTGATTTGATTTGTTGAATTACTTAATGGCATAAACTATTGTGGGCTTATCCCTTTCAGAATGTGACATCTTCACCTCAGTACTCCACCTTTTTGGAGCACATCATCCCTCGCTTCCTCACATTTCTTCAGGATGGAGAGGTGCAGTTTCTGCAAGAAAAACCTACTCAGGTATGTGACGAAAAACAAACCTCTTTGTTTTTTTTTTCTGCACTTACCGTGTCTTTATATCCACGTTCTAAAGTTCTCTAGTAATGAATAGAGTCGGTACGGAACATATTCAGACTTTCGTCAGTTTTTCACTCTTCATAATACTGCAGCCATTTGCTAAAATCAGGTAAATTCATTTTTTCATCATTAATGTACACACAGCACCCCATATTGACAGAAAAACACAGAATTTTAGAAATTTCTGCAGTTATTAAAAAAAACCAAACTGAAATATCGCATGGTTCTAATTATTCAGACCCCTTGCTGCGACACTCGTATATTTAAAAGAGCAAGTCACCCCCCTACAAGAAACTTACTCCACTCCCACTTCATGTTTGAGAAATGCAACAAATGCTGTTGCCTGGCATGCCAAGAGGGAAGAGCCACTAACACACACACACACACACACAGGCTCACAACAGCATTGTGACATCATAATGTACCAGCTAACGTCATTGTGTACCTCTTAGCCAATAACGATGGCAGATTTAAATTCAAATGTAGTTCAGTACTCGATTAATCGATAAAAGATTCGATAGAGTACTCGATTACAAAAATATTTGATAGCTGCAGCCCTAAATACAGTCCCCACAGTGAAGCATGGCGGTGGCAGCATCATGCTGTGGAGGTGTTTTTCAGCTGCAGGGACGACTGGCTGCAATTGAGGGAAGTATGAATGCGACCAAGTACAGGGATATCCTGGACAAGAACCTTCTCCAGAGTGCTCAGGACCTCAGACTGGGCTGAAGGTTTACCTTCCAACATGACAAAGACCCGAAGCACACGGCTAAAATAACAAAGCAGCAGCTTCACAGCAACTCTGACTGTTCTTGAATGGCCCAGCCAGAGCCCTGACCTAAACCTAATTGAGCATCTCTGGAGAGACCTAAAAAGGGCTGTCCACCAACGTTCACCATCCAACCTGACAGAACTGGAGGGGATCTGCAAGGAGGAATGGCATCCAGGTGTCAGAAACTTGTTGCATCTTTACCAAGAAGACTGATGAAGAATACTGTATTAGCTCAAAAAGGATGCTTCTGCTAAATACTGAGCAAAGGGTCTGAATACTTAGGACCGTGTGATATTTCAGTTTTTCTTTTTTAATAAATCTGCATAAATTTGTAAAATTCTGTATTTTTCTGTCAACGTGGAGTGCTGTGTGTACATCAGTGTTTTCCCTACATAGGGTCCAAATTCCAGCGCCACGCCTACGCACAGAAGGGAATCCTTTGCAGAAAGACAACACCTTGTTTGGTGTATTTAGTCTAAGTTGGTCTTTATTCATAAAATGTTTGATCATTCTCACTTCAGGTCCTGAAGCTTTATTAATGTACTGGATAGCGAAGCCAAAAACATTTAAACGCAAATTTCATAAAAATAGAAACAGAATTTTTCCCGGCTCGTGAGTCTAAACACAGAGCAGCACAGCTGAGGATAAATCTGTCGGGGCAGGTTCTGGCGGATACAGAGCGTCAGATCGAGAACAAAACAAATGACTTCAGCAAAAGTGTGAATTCTCAAACCTGTTCTTCTCTAGAACACCTCTCAGTCCGATATGTGATGCTGCTGCTGCCAGAGCTCATCACAGAGAAGCACAAACAATTCAAATGCTGCCTGACATGTTTGTAAATGAAAACCTTTACTTTTTACTCAGCAACTGAGAAAGCTGGTGCTTGAAATCGTCCACCGCATCCCGACCAACGAGCACCTTCGTCCACACACTAAGAACATCTTGTCTCTCATGTTTCGCTTTCTGGAGGTATGAATGATTTTTCTTGTTCAGTACCATAGTTTACATTTGGAGGATCAGCACCTCCAAATCTGAGACCATGGTTCTCGACCGGAAAAGGGTGGCTTGCCACCTCCGGGTCGGGGGAGAGGTCCTACCTCAAGTGGAGGAGTTTAAGTATCTCGGGGTCTTGTTCACGAGTGAGGGTAGGAGGGATCGGGAGATCGACAGGCGGATTGGTTCGGCGTCTGCAGTGATGCGGACGCTGAGCCGATCTGTCGTGGGGAAGAGGGAGCTGAGCCAGAAAGCCAGGCTCTCGATTTACCGGTCGATCTACGTCCCAATCCTCACCTATGGTCATGAGCTTTGGGTAATGACCGAAAGAACGAGATCGCGGATACAAGCGGCCGAAATGAGTTTCCTCCGTAGGGTGGCCGGGCTCAGCCTTAGAGATAGGGTGAGGAGCTCGGACATTCGGGAGGGACTCGGAGTAGAACCGCTGCTCCTCCGGATCGAAAGGAGCCAGTTGAGGTGGTTTGGGCATCTGGTCAGGATGCCTCCTGGACGCCTCCCCGGGGAGGTGTTTCGGGCATGTCCTGCCGGCAGAAGGCCCCCGGGTCGACCCAGGACACGTTGGAGAAGTTACATCTCCAATCTGGTCCGGGAACGCCTTGGGGTCCTGCCGGAGGAGCTGGTGGACAAGGCCGGGGAGAGGACGGCCTGGAGCTCCCTAGTTGGGATGCTGCCCCCGCGACCCGGACCCGGATAAGCGGAGGAAGACGACGACGACGAGTTTACATTTGATGTTACCAAAAGAAAATAATTGTGTTATTGCTCTGGTGAAGAGCAAAGTTAAAGGTGTGGAACACTCGTTCAATCAATACACTTGCAGTGATTTCTAGTAGGAATTAGGCGGCAAAAGACACAGGTGCACCATGTCCAGAAAATAGAAGAGAGCCACATCACAGCTGAGCTTCAGACGGCAGATTTTGGTGTCTTATTTCCTGATATTTGGACATCTCTGATTGGATAACAGCAACACGACTCTACCACAGACAATTTGCTCTGCAACGTTGATGTTTTGTCTCCACAAATAACACAAGCCTGAAGGGGTTATTGCTGTGTGGTGGAGTTGCTAATGCTAATGGTTAGCTTTTACTAGTCGAGACATTGTCTGCTGTTTCCTGGACGCTAAAACAACAACAACCTTCCCTGTAGTGAGTCAAGATGGGTGAGTCCATGAATGTTGAGTGACAGTTTGACGTAGATGTTTCAGGCTTTTCTAATCCTAGAGTTTCACCATTTTCTAACTGAAGCTAATGCAGGAGTTAGGTGTAGGAGACTATTTTCATGTTCACCCCGCATAAAAAACTCAGCGACCAATTATCATCAGAAATAATAAAATTAAACAGTTTTTTCAGTGGTCCACACATTTAAGGATGTACACCCAAACCAGATGTGAAAATAAGGAGTTACTTACATGAATAGTTGCATAACCATTTAAACTTCAGAACTCTTCTGAATTTTCTTTTTCAGATTGAAAGTGAGGAAAATGTTCTGATTTGCCTTCGGATCATTATTGAACTACACAAACAGTTCCGTCCTCTAATCTCCCAGGAGGTGAGCCTAGTTGATTTACTGTTTTATTCGGGATGCACAATATATCAGCATCTGCCGATGTTAGTCATTTTTTAACATATCGGTATCGGTCAGATAATTTAAACTGGGAGGATATTAACGTACGATATTTTTCTGTCTTTTTTTTCATTTGTTTATCTGTTTCGGAAGTGATGTGTATTTGTTTAGTCATGTGACAGCGATTGTAATCGTCTCAGAAGCGTAAATGTGTGTGATGTGTGTACATAATAACATAAATCCAGCTTTAATCATTTTCATTTTATACAAAATCTGCTGATTTTAAAAGTATCAATGTCAGTATATCTGTATCTGCAAATTACAGTTATCGACTATAACAGTGATATTAACATTGGCTATCGGTATCGGCCCAAAAAATTCGAATTTGTGTATCATTACTTTTTATGATTAAAGAGATGTTAAAATGGTTGTTTTTAAACATCCTTTCTTGGCTAACTAGTCCTCCGTTTTAAAACGACACTAAAAACCATTCCTGCTTCCTCCCTCCTACTGGTCTAAAGTGTAATTACTACTGTCTTAAACAACCCTGTAGCCTGCTGTAACTACCGCTACCGATGAGCTTATGATAACACAAGCTAACAAGCCAACAAATTCTAAATTAAGCCACAAATTAAACAGATCCACAATATTAGAAAATAAGTATAATTATTTACAAGTCCAGTAGCAACAAAGCCAGGTCACCATCAGCCCGTGATGTCAAAGCCTCATTCTGCTCCATCACACAAGTGTAGGTCGCGCCGACGTTCACTCTGGTTTTAGCTCTTCACCTCCAAAGACATTACTGTCTTCCTTTTACTTCCAGGCTCCAACATGATACCAACAATAAAGCAAAACTTTTCTTCTTGTGACAGTCAGCAAACTGAAGAAGCTAACTGCTAGCCCTTATATTAGTTACAGGCGCAGTAAACAGCTATTGGCATAAAGCAGGTAGAGAACTCCCACTAGTGTTGCTACCTGAACCATAAAAATGTTAAGTGTTGCTTTAAAGCTTGGCCTTTGTAATTTACAGTAGGACTATTCGTATTTTGGATGATTTTATATAAATGTATCTTTTTGAAATAGATGTTAACTGTCTTTATTGTGTTTTCTACTACAATATTTCGTCCTCAGATTCACCATTTTCTGGACTTTGTGAAGCTGATTTACAAAGACCTTCCTAAAGTTGTTGTAAGTACACCCCTAGCTAGATTCTCACACTTTCATTATGTGATGATTTATTCCCTAGATATTAGGGCTGGGCGATATGGCCTAAAATCAATATCACGATATATTGAGGATTTCACCTCAATAACGATAAACGGACGATAACTACAGGTATGTGCAGAAACAAAAGTTGTCCACTAGATGGGGCTGCCACATGTGTCATGTTGAGTCACATTTGTACGTGACTCCAGGTGATACAGCTTCTTAAAGGGACATGAACGTTGCCACATCTTTTCATTTTTTATTGTCAAATTTATTGACATGGGAAAAATTCTCGATAAGAGTCAGAAATTTCGATAATGATAACTTTTTTATTTATTGCCCAGCCCTGCTAGATATATTCATTTCCCCTTTTCTTTTCCATACATCTTTGGTTCTTATCAAAAATCACAACTCACCGTCTGTCCTCTCCGTCATCAGGCCAGGTACTTTGAGAACCCACAGGTGATCGCTGAAAACACTGTGCCCTCCCCTGACATGGTGGGGATGATCACATCAGTCCTGGTGAAGACTGCACCTGAGAGAGAGGACAGCGAGACACGAACGGTAAGCTGCTGATTAATCTGTGGGAGGTGACTTCTCCTGTTCACCACTGGGTGGCAGTATTATAACATCCTGGCTCAGTTAACAAAGATGATGCGTCTACAGTTCTATTTCAATAGAAAAGCTATAAAACACACCATGCTTGTTTTTCTAATAACCATTCAACCGTGGGAAATCTGTAAAGAAAACTATTAAAATATTAAACAGCCGATTTCTCAGGGTAACATAAACATTTAATAATTCAGACAGAATAATGTTGTTAAAAAAAGGAAAGTACTTACAGTCTGATTGGGTTTCTTCTTTCTGTTTCTACTTCAAGCACACCATAATCCCCCGGGGGTCCTTGTCTCTCAAGGTTCTGGCAGAGCTGCCCATCATCGTGGTTCTGATGTATCAGGTAAGTGAAACTACTCTAAAATTATCTTTAAAAAAACATAAACGGTCCAATCTCTATTTGTGTCACGGTCGTGTCTTTTGTGATAAAGTGTAACAAAAGCCTGACCTTAACATTAACGCTGCTCTGCTGTTTTAGCTCTATAAGCTGAACATTCACAACATGGTGTCAGAGTTCGTACCCCTCATCATGAACACCATCATGCTCCAGGTGTCACCCCAGGCCAGGTAAAACCCACCTCATGTCTGAGAGCGGTGTAAGTGTGTCTTTAAAAAAATCATTTTCACTCTGCAGGCTCTGAGATGGGTTTGGGCATGTTAAGGAGAATTGATTCTTCTTTTTTTTCTCACTCGCTTCCTTTTTCACACTAAATTTGTTGATGGCGCTGCTGTTGAAGCCAGAGTTAAAATCCATTTAGGAAAGTTAAAATTGGCTTAGCAGGAGGCGAAGCCTCTCAGGGTAGGAGAATGTGGTGGTGGCGGCGTGTTAAGCATTTTCAACAGGAAGGAAATGGTGCAGAGTTAATTTAGAAAATATATATGAGCAATTCCTGGCAAGTATAGAGATGGATGCTTGCTCATCTGGTAATGGATAGGCATAAAAAGCACGTCACCTGGTTAAAATTGACTCTAGTGTGTAGACTCGTGATTTCAACAGCTGTAATTGCCACTGCTGCATGTATACAGCATAATTAACACATCATCGTTGTCTCTCAGGGTACGTAATGATTCCTTCTTCTTGTAAATTGTTTACTTTGCAGGCAGCATAAACTGTTCAACAAGGAGCTGTATGCAGACTTCATCGCTGCCCAAATCAAGACTCTGTCCTTTCTGGCCTACATCATCCGGATCTATCAGGTGAACTGTACACAAAACCAGCTCTTCCATTTAAAAACAGTTGTTTTGCTTGCGTCGCTGTGTGTTTTTAAAGAAGAGAATGAAGCGTATTAGTAAAACTTTGTCCATAGATTGAATTGCAATGTTGCTGAACTCAATAATGATAGAAAAAATATCCACCCACCCACCCATCCATCCATCCACCCATCCATCCATCCATCCATCCATCCACCCACCCACCCATCCATCCATCCATCCATCCATCCACCCATCCATCCATCCATCCATCCATCCACCCACCCATCCATCCATCCATCCATCCATCCACCCATCCATCCATCCATCCACCCATCCATCCATCCACCCATCCATTTTCAGTCGCTTATCCGGAGTCGGGTCGCAGGGGCAGCAGCCTAAGCCTAGAGGCCCAGACTTCCCTCTCCCCAGCCACTCGGGCCAGCTCCTCCGGGGGGATCCCAAGATGTTCTCTGGTCAGCCGGCTGACATTGTTCCTCCAGCGTGTCCTGGGTCTTCCCATGGGGATCCTCTCAGTTGACCATGCCCAGAAAACCTCACCAGGAAGGCAACCAGGAGGTACCCTGACCAGATTCCCGAGTCACCTCAACTGGCTTCTCTCAACGTTTAGGAGCAGCGGGTCTACTCCGAGCCCCCCCCCCGGATGACCGAACTTCTCAACCTATCTCTAAGGGAGAGCCCAGACACCCTGTGGAGAAAACTAATTTCAGCCGCTTGTTTCCGTGATCTCGTTCATTTGGTCACTAACCAAAGCTCGTGACGATAGGTGAGGGTAGGAACATAGATGGACCGATAAATCGAGAGCGTTGTCTTCCAGCTCAGCTCCAACACCGACATCACTGCAGATGCAGCACCAATCCACCCATCGATCTCGCGTTCCAGTTTTCCCTCACTCGTGAACAAGACCCCGGGATACTTAAACTCCTCCGCTTGAGGCAGGACCTCATCCCTGACCCAGAGAAGGCATTCTGCCCTTTTCCGATTCAAGACCATGGTCTTGGATTCAGAGGAGATGATTCTCATCCCAGCCGCATCACACTCACTGTAAACCGCTCCAGTGAGAGCCGGAGATCACGTTCTGATGAAGCCAACAGAACCACGTCATCTACAAAAAGCAGAGACCTGATCCTCAGGCCACCAAAACGGATCCCCTCAAAAGTCATGAACAGAATCTGTGACAAAGCCTTGGCAGAGTCCAACTCTCACCGGAAACGAGCTCGACTTAATGCCGGCAATGCAGTCCAAGCTCTGACACCGGTCATACAGGGACCTAACAGCCCGTATCAGAGGTCCTGGTACCCCATACTCCCAGAGTACCCCCCACAGGGCCCCCAGAGGGACGCGGTCGAACAGCTTCTCCAAATCCACAAAACACATGTAGACTGGTTGGGCAAATTCCCACGCACCCTCCAGGACCCCCCTAAGGGTATAGAGCTGGTCCAGTGTTCCACGGCCAGGATGAAAATCTTTTTCTAACTGATATGTGACATATTTGTCCCCCGTTCAGGACCTGGTTGGGAAATACTCCCAACAGTTGGTGAAGGGCATGCTGCAGCTGCTGTCCAACTGTCCATCTGAGACCGCTCACCTTCGCAAGGAGCTGCTGATCGCGGCCAAGCACATCCTCACGACTGACCTCCGCAGCCGTATGTATTCAAACACATGCCTAATTATTTGCTATTATTGGTTATAACTTGAACGTCTTGGGTTTTTGCTCTTTTATCTATTCGATTATTTGTTAGACTGTTGGAAAAGTAAAAGCTCTACCGTTCCTGAAATCCTGCAGTCTTCACTTTGGTTTATCAGTTATGGTGCTTTAGTTCCTCAAAACCATTTTCAGTGATAGTCTTTGTTAATAAGCCACTCGGCTCTTTCGTGATAACAGAAGAAACTATCCATCCACAGGGGTGGACATTAACTTCAAAGCCAACCGGCCAGCCGGGCCGGTTGGCTTTGAATATTTACCGGCCCTGCCAAGAATCTACCGGCCCCGCTGGTCAGCCGCCAAAACGAGTCAAAATAACAACTGAACCGTTTTAAATGTAACAAACCTTTAATTTGTACACATTCACAAACATAATAACGTATTCAAGTTTGAATTTGTTTGTTCCCTCAACAAAACACGATTTTGTCGTCGCATACTTCTGGCATACAACGCAGTACATCACCAACGCCGCTTTGCTGTATTCAAGCCATTGACTGTGTTCGAGAAGAGCCAGTTCTGCGCAGAGTAGACCAGCAGTGATCGGCGAGCGGTGCATGCCGGTTAGATTTGTGTCCGAATTGACCTGACTTGCTCTGACGTCATGCATACGTAGGCATCGATAACCTCGTGAGATCAAGGCGGCTGCAGATTTTGGAGCAAGGCGCTGCAGTTGCTCTCTACCGGCTGCAAAACCTAGAGGATGATGGGAAACGCCTGGCTCTCACCTGATCTAAGATCTGATTGGTTCACATTTTGATCCAAACATCCGGTGGTAGAACATGAAATGTTAGTTGGTCACATGTATTCTGTAAATCATGTTATGTTGATGATGACAACTATATAGGCCATAAGGAGAAATGTGTTTTGTGTTCTTTTGTCACGTTTCCTATGAGCACACTGAACAGCTGATAACCTTTACTTATTATTACAGTCATGTTTTCATATAGAATATATGATATCCACAAGCGCGTGAGGATGTGTTTCTGCTGCTAACAGGCACCAGAATTAAAATTGAAAATTGAACAAGTGTGAATGCTAACGCGATATCTTCATCCATCGTCACCCCCGAGCTACACATGTAGGGAAGTCCAAGAGATTCAACTGGCAGAAACAACTGGTTCACACCACACACTCTCACTCACTCACTCACACACACACTCACTCACTCACTCACTCACTCACTCACACACACACACACACACACACACACACACACACACACACACACACACACACAGAGGAAAAGAGCTGAGGAAATGGAGGACACCAAGTAATTAAAAGAAAAACTACAGCTGAGCCGAGGCGCGCCTCGAATGGGGCGCGTCTGATCTGAACTGAGGAGCGGCGAGCAGCGGCCGGACTTCGTGAGCGATTCGCTTCGGGCGCTTCCGCGGCCGGTGTGTCCCCGGCGTTAAACGCCGGCTTTCAGCCACTCCCCCTGCTGCTTCCGTCTGCTCTCGTCTGTTTTCCAGGCGAGCCGCTACTCAACTCAAATACGGCCATTCTCCGCGCCTCCCGTCTTCTTTAAACCTCCAAGAATCATTCCACCTACGCACACGCTTCGCTGCTTCATACCGTTTCGAACTGTCTCGCTTCTCCTCACCAGTTTTAAAGCGTTTTGCCGGAGATTTCATCAAGAAATCCCATCCCTGTGGTGGCGCGATCTTCCTGCGTGCTTGTGTGTTTCTAGCGTGGTTCCACTTCGTCTTTAATAGTGAACTTATAGTTCACGTGACAATAACTAGAATCGTGCAGGACGTGCACGAATCGTACAAGTGCAGTACGTGGCTAGAGGCGCGCAGGTTCACGGGCGCGAAACGAAAACGGCAGCTTCCTACAGGGCGGGGCCATGACGTAGGTGAAAGCCGGTGTGTAAATGACAAATAAAGCTTGGGCGCCACCCGGGCGGTAAGTCGTCAAGTATTTACCGCCCGACGAGAAAATTTAGCGCCATTGGCGCTCGGGCGCTTTAAAGGTCCACCCCTGATCCACAAACTGGTGTGTGAATTTATTCTTTCTGCAGGATAGCACAGAGAGCCACAGTCACTCAGAATCCCATTCAACTGCATTTTTGTAGATATTTTCTCAACTGAGAGGTGTGTGTGTGTGTGTGTGTGGGGGGGGGGGGGGGGTGTTGAACTGCTGTTAAATAAAAATAACAACTTTAAAGTTGTGATTGACTGTTAAAACATTTTTAGTGATCGTTTCTGATTATAATCGGCCACTCTGAGCTTTTCTTGCAGGCAGAATATGGAAATAGTCTCCTACACCTGTCTCCTGCATTAGCTTCTGATAGAAAACAGACGGTGAAACTCTAGGATTTGATAAGCCTGACGGATCCAGTGTTTCCCCTAGAAAATGTTCCAGCCATGGCGCGTGGGGGGGATGGGGATGAGGGTTGTTGTGTGCGAACCGTTTAGCCTCCATGCGTCATTCCTACTAGAGATGATCTCAAAAGTATTGATTAAATGAGTCAACTACTCCTTTAAGGCGGCAGCTCATCAGGCTGCTAAAACTACATGAAACCTTTCAGGTGGGGTTACAGTGGGCTGGTACTCACGTAGGGCATGCAATGTCTTTGTTTGCATTTTGTACAAGTGTTTATGGCAGTTTCACATTTATTGTACTTTTTTACTCGGGGAAACCAAGAAGGCTTTGAGGCGGGTTCCATTCTGGGAGAGAACCGATTAATTCTAAAAGGTTATTTTTGTAGTAACCCTGTTCTAAGTACCACCAACACCAGAGTGAGAACCTGACTCTCATGAGAGGAAACCAAGTTTCAGCCCAGGGAGATGCTAGCTGTAGAAACAAACCAACGTCAAAGCACATCAGTGTTTATTTTTCTGTCATCCGCTACACATCATTTCTGACATCTCTTGGGTTTTCCAGAGTTCATCCCTTGTATGGACAAACTTTTTGATGAATCCATTCTCATCGGCTCTGGTTACACGGCCCGGGAGACTCTCAGGTACGCTCACATCAAACTTTTGCTCATCCAACTTAAAATTCCTGCTGCTATCCTTGGCTTTGCATGGCTGATTTCTCAAGCAGGTGCTGAAGGTGTTAAGTGCCCCATCATGTTAATCTGTAGCAGAAAGTCTCAGGGAAGCTGACTGGAGCACAGCAGGACAGATTGCACTGTCAAGCTGTCATGTACACTCTCATCTCCTCAGGGCGGGCTGCCCACAGCCTCCCCTGGTTTGATTCAGAGCCTCCTTGACCCCCCTTCTTCCCAGTTGCTGGAATAGCTCACCTCATCAACAAAATGGCCGTCTCTTCACATTAGTGCTGTTAGGAAACAAGGCAGCTGGATGAGAGCTGGCAGGACCATCAGTATCACTTAACTCCACTTTTATCCCCTCCCCCAGATACTACAGCATGAAGCAACAAATTAAACTTTATACTTATAGAATATACCAGTTTTACTGTTTAGTCATATAAATGCTCAGACTTCACTGCTGCTCCTCTCTTTCCAGGCCGCTGGCCTACAGCACACTGGCCGATCTGGTCCACCATGTCCGGCAGAACCTTCCTCTGACGGATTTATCCTTAGCTGTGCAGCTGTTTGCTAAAAACATCGACGACGAGTCGCTGCCTAGTAACATCCAGACCATGTCCTGCAAGCTGCTTCTCAACCTGGTGGACTGTATCCGCTCAAAGTCAGAGCAGGAGAATGGGAACGGACGGGACATTCTGATGAGGATGCTGGAGGTATGTAGAGGTATCAGAAATGTTGTTACAGCTACATTTCTAAATATTAATCACACCCCCTCCTTGGTTGTTTCTAAAAACAGGTGTTTGTGTTGAAGTTTCACACGATCGCACGCTACCAGCTCGTCTCTATCTTTAAGAAGTGCAAACCTCAATCAGAAATGGGTATGGTTGACCCAGGGGTTCTACCTGGGGTACCTGCCACACCCACACCTTCCACCACCCCTGCCATTCCACCACCTGCTCCTCCAACGCCCGTCGCAGCTCCGCCTCCACCAGCAGCGACAGCCTTCGATCGACAAGGAGACAAAGAAGACAAGCAGACATTTCAGGTGTCGGACTGTCGCAGCTTAGTGAAGACGTTGGTATGTGGAGTGAAGACGATTACCTGGGGCATCACCTCCTGTAAAGCTCCTGGAGGTGAGAGGATGGTGGCCTTACCGATGAGTGCAGAATTGATCATATCATCCGTTTTCTGCCTTGTAAACCAACTGAAAACACAAAAAGCGTTCCTTTTTCAGTGTTTTCTCATTTATATTTCAGAGGCACAGTTCATTCATAACAAGCAGCTCCAGCCAAAGGAGACTCAGATCTACATCAAACTGGTCAAATATGCCATGCAGGCGTTGGACATTTATCAGGTATGCTTACACCTCAGCCCGAACTTTTTAACCTGGTGAGCGTTTAGTTTTAAATGGTGAATTTTTAACAGAGCAACAAATGAAGCAGGACTGTTCAGGTGTGCAGATTAGACAACATAAGATGTATAAAAGTGTACGTTTGTTCCTGACCTCATGTGATTGATGTTTTTGATTGTCCTAACGTGAAGGTGCAAGTAGCTAATAACCAGCAGACGTACATCAGGGTGGCCAACTGCCAGACCGTTCGCATGAAGGAGGAGAAAGAGGTTCTGGAGCATTTTGCTGGTGTCTTCACCATGATGAACCCCCTCACCTTTAAGGAGATTTTTCAGACCACTGTGCCCTACATGGTGGAGAGGATCTCTAAGAACTACGCGTTACAGGTGCATACGAGTGTGTCTGTTATCTCTGACTGTAGGGGGTTATGATTACGTTTTTTCATCACTTGACCTTTGCTCCTTTAGATTGTGGCAAACTCCTTCCTGGCCAACATCTCGACCTCAGCTCTGTTTGCCACCATCCTAGTGGAATATCTTCTTGAGCGATTGCCAGAGATGGGCTCCAACGTTGAGCTGTCAAACCTCTACCTCAAGCTTTTTAAGCTGGTCTTTGGCTCAGTGTCGCTGTTTGCTGCTGAGAATGAGCAGATGCTAAAGGTAATTATTTATTTGTGGCAGAAATTGGTTAAGAAAAAACACCTAAAGCTTTTTATCTTTAACATACTGTTCTTGTTTTCCTCAGCCACACCTTCATAAGATAGTGAACAGCTCCATGGAGCTGGCGCAGTCAGCCAAGGAGCCCTACAACTACTTCCTCCTTCTCCGGGCTCTCTTCCGCTCTATTGGGGGGGGCAGCCACGACCTCCTGTACCAAGAGTTCCTGCCTCTTCTTCCTAACCTGCTTCAGGGTAGGAGCTCTCTCTCTGAGCTGAGAATTACACAAACAAGGCTGCACAACTATTTTAGTCTGATCTCCATAATGATTTTGGCTTCCTATATTTATACTAATAAATACAGACACACAAGCTAAGGATGGCGCCATGTCCTCACTCTGGCGGAAATACAGAATTTATTGGTTTAAAATCCCAGAATGTCTCTAAAAACTATCACAGTAAAACCGACACAGATCTTTATATTATTTATTCAAATCAGATAAAACAGGAACAAATGCACTTTAAAATCACACAAAGCAACTTTAACAACAAAACTGTTGTATCGGCTGAACAAGCAACGACAGTTTCACAAATGTAGGATTTTGTTACTGAAACAAGAAACTGACCCGTTTAGGATAACCCTGGTGTTTGGAGTTTTGCAACAATCATAGGTGCATTAGCGATCTTTAATGATACTAGAAACATTGAATATAAACAACTAGGGATGCTCCGATTCATTCACGTGATTTTCAGACTCGGGTGGGAAATGTCAGTTCTTTTTCTAACTTCGTTCGGTGTTCACTATGGGAATCGCCCTGGCGTGACCAACTACGGAAGCTCCAGTGACATCACGTCTGTCCTTGACAGACTGGTAGCGCCGTGCCCAGGCTCTGCCCACCCAGTATATACACTGCCAACCAACCCCTCCTACTCATTCTCGCTTTCTTCCCGTGAGAAACTACAATTTGCTCCCTCAGAGATTGTCATGCTATCTTTAGTTAGCTGCTTAACTGTTCCCAGGCGTACCGTCAGAATACGTCGCCGAACGCAGTACCAATGCAGTCTGGATTTGAGCTGAGTAAGTGCTTCTAGTCACTTGTCACACCACTACGAACAGTCAACGCGTCACGGCGAGCTGCTCCTACTGCTACTCGGTTGTCATTGACTGAGTGGTATTAGCGAGTGTGGCTCAAGCTAACGCGTTGAGGCGAGCTTGTCCTGCGCTTATTTAGCATTTATTTGCTAATGAGCTACTTTGGTGCAGCTAACGTGTCACGACGAGTCAGATTGTCAGCTATGGCTTCCACCCCTGCCCCGACAGACGGGTCAGAACCGAAGGCTAAAGAGGATGCATCCCGCCTGTGCCCGGCATCATGTGGGGCTTCCATTTCAGGCAGGGACCCTCATCCTATGTGCATAGCTTGCATGGGTGCTGCTCACGCCCAGGCATCGCTGGCTAACCCACAGACATGCCCTCACTGCTCCTCCATGCCGGGAAGATAAGGGAAAGGAGGCTGAGAGTGGCAGTGGCTAACGGCCGGGACCCAGGCCTCGGCTCGGGCATGCCTGTTGATACAGGTGACAACCATCAGCCACGAGCCTCCACTAGCTGGGCGGATATGATGGAAGAGGAGCCCCCGCTACCTCCTCTGTTCGAGGGGCTGGTGGACAGTGGGCTGCTCGATGCGGGTGATGACGAGGCTGGAGGTGATGCGAACTCAGACCTCCTCGACTTGGACATGGAAGAGGAGGAAGAGGATTCCACCTTCCCAGCTCAACGCTCTAGGCCGTCTAGCGGCACTGGGGTGGCATCGCAGGGGGACGCCGATCTGTACGAGGTTTGCAGACGAGCAGCGGCAAAGCTCAACATTCAGTGGCCTGCAGCCCAAGGGGCAGAAGGGGTGGAACGAGACCTGTATGATGGTAAGAGGCTCCCACTATCCTCCGCTCCACCCAAGCAGCTCTTGCCGGCTGCCCCAGCATGCATGAGAAAAATGAGCTGTTACTGGTCCAGCCCATTTAAGAGCAAACTCCCCACCAAAGGATGCTCTAAACTGGAGGTGCATGGAATGGGGGACTTGGGGCTGGCCGAACCCCCAACGGTGGAGCCTTCAGTGGCATACCACCTTCACCCCAACCGCAGATCCGTGTCAGCATCATCCAGCATCTCTCTCCCATCTAAAACGGATCGTCTCACGGCATCCATTTTGCAGAGGATGTACAAATATGCTGGCCAATCTGTGTGTTCCCTCAATGCGGTTACTCTCTTCTCAGCTTATCAAGGAGAAATCTTGGAGGAAATGGGTCGTCAGCTGGACTCTGGGGCGCCTAACTCGGCTTTATGGGATGAAATCTGTGTGGTGAATGATCTCATCCTGCGCTCCTCTAGAGGAGCAGTCCAGGGCTGTGGACTTGTGATGGGTTTCGGGTGAGAGAGCCTTGTGGCTAAACCTGTCAGGCCTAGGTGACATCCAGAAAGCTGATGTCATGGATGCAGCATATGACCCTACCAAAGGTCTCTTTGGCCCTGCCTTGGAGAAAATGACTGAGACAAGTACCCACAGAAAGCAGGAAGGTGAGGCCTTCAATCTCTGCTTGCCTCATAAACATAACCATCAGCCACCTCAGGCACTAAAGCTTGGATTTGCGACCGCCGCCTCAGCGGCAAAGGGTCGACAGGGTGGGGCTAGACCACAGCGATCAGCAGGTGGTCAGCCAAACAAGGCGGAGAACCCTCGCCCGTGGGGGAAGCACTCTTTTGCAGCAGCAGCTGCCAGGAACCGCTCATCTCACCCCAGCGAGGGCAAGAGGAAGAACACAGGACTTAAGTG
Source organism: Nothobranchius furzeri (assembly GCF_043380555.1). Taxonomy (NCBI): domain Eukaryota; kingdom Metazoa; phylum Chordata; class Actinopteri; order Cyprinodontiformes; family Nothobranchiidae; genus Nothobranchius; species Nothobranchius furzeri. The sequence goes on from NC_091756.1 coordinate 29,490,707, forward strand.
CTCGCCCCGTAATCGGAAGGTTGCAGGTTCGAGCCCCGCTCAGTCTGTCGCTGTCGTTGTGTCCTTGGGCAAGACACTTAACCCACCTTGCCTGCTGGTGGTGGTCGGAGGGACCGGTGGCGCCAGTGCTCGGCAGCCTCGCCTCTGTCAGTGCGCCCCAGGGCAGCTGTGGCTACATCGTAGCTCATCCCCACCAGAGTGTGAATGTGTGTGTGAATGGGTGAATGACTGATTGTGTTGTAAAGCGCCTTGGGGGGTTCCAGGACTCTAGAAGGCGCTATATCAAATACAGGCCATTTGCCATAACATGTAGCTTTTAGATAACACGGAGCATACTTGTCACCTCAAGAAAGAGGAAATGTCTGGCATTTAGGTGTATTTTTAAATAAGGGGGTGTAATAAACATGTAATGTGTGCAAACTACGAATCTGATGTGCCACCTTAAAAACAACTGACCTTGCTCAACTTGCTGCAACAATTTGGATAAGCCAGCCGACATTAATAATAAAAAAACAATGTTAAGAAAAAAGAAATGGTCACGGACAGATACAATGCCAAGATAGCAGCAAGTCACACTGGATGAGCGTCTTTGGTTGCAAACGTCGTGTTATGACCTGCTATCTCTTCTTAACTTTACAGATGCAGGAACTCTACAGGTGTTTTGTAGAGAAGAGTGACCCCGTCACTTAAAACAGCAGCACACTGAGTAAACGATTTGAAATATGAGCGACAAGGCTACTTTTACATATATTATTAATATTAACACATTTCTTATTAATGTACTTCCTAAGCCAGTGAGGTTTTATGGCAGATAAGCTAAAGAAATGACACAAATACAGACAGAAAGAAACACATTAATGATTAAATAAATAAACCTAAAGGACAACTCTAGTGTCCTCCTTTTTTCTTAATGCGTTTCTGAAGTATACGGGACTCGGTATCCATATATTCTTCAGATCAAATGACTCGTAATCGGATCAGGAGCAACAAAACGTGATCGGACCCCCCCCATAAACAATTGTGAACACAATTTAGATCAGCACAATCATAATAATATTTTAACTTCCCTGCTGATTGGTTCGATCTGAGACTTTTTTTTTTAATTTCTGCTAATTTTCTACTCTTTTCTCACTTGTGTCAGGTCTGAACATGCTCCAAAGTGGCCTCCACAAGCAGCACATGAAGGACCTCTTTGTGGAGCTGTGTTTGACTGTGCCAGTTCGTCTGAGCTCCTTGCTGCCCTACTTACCCATGCTCATGGATCCACTGGTGTCTGCGCTCAACGGCTCCCAGACTCTGGTCAGCCAGGGCCTCCGAACCCTGGAGTTGTGTGTGGACAACCTACAACCTGACTTCCTGTACGACCACATCCAACCTGTCCGGGCTGAACTCATGCAGGTGGGAAGGCGCTCTCCTCATGGAAATTGTAGTAGCTTTAATAAAAGTTTTAAAGTTTGACAGATTTTGCATGAAGTGATCATCTGGCCCTTTCGAGCAGGTGACGTGTTAAAATATTCATGTATTTTTCATATTTAATAACAGAAATCTGTTTGAGCCCAGTACATCAGCAGAGCCTCAGAATCATTAAACTTGGAGACTAATAGGTTGTTTTAGTGAGATTTCTTACTGATCAGTAAGTAGATCCCTGTCTTGGTCCTGGAGCTCAGGTGTTTCCTACCTTTCCTCCCTTTGTCTTAGGCTTTGTGGCGAACGCTTCGTAATCCAGCAGAGAGCATCTCCCACGTAGCGTACCGGGTTCTAGGAAAGTTTGGAGGCAGCAACAGGAAGATGCTGAAGGAGTCTCAGAGACTACATTATGTGGTGACGGAAGTCCAGGGGCCAAGCATCAAGGTGGAGTTCACCGACTGCAAAGCTTCCATACAACTTCCCATGGAGAAGGTAGGATTTGAATAGAGATGCGGTTGCATCTATTCAGTCTAGTTGGACGCTCCAACTTTTTTATAATAATTTTCTCATCTAAAGTCATCTGAAACCAGTTTGAATAACTTTTAGCTTCTTTGTTTAAGCTCTAGAGAGAAGGAATTAGGCACAAAAGAGCTTGGTATTCTTCATTATCATTTTCCTCTGAGAGCAGTATGTCTTTGTCGTGTGTGTGTGTGTGTGTGTGTGTGTGTGTGTGTGTGTGTGTGTGTGTGTGTGTGTGTGTGTGTGTGTGTGTGTGTGTGTGTGTGTGTGTGTGTGTGTGTGTGTGTGTGTGAGAGAGAGAGACCATGAGTGAGGAAACGTGTGAGTCCTCCAGGTAATTAAATTCATGTCTTGTTTCTCCTCCTCATCCCCACTCAGTAATCATCAATCTACTGTGGGCCACCATGACGGCATTATTTACTCTCTCTAATGGCTGCTCTCTTCTCTTGGCTATCGGTCTGTCTCTGTGTGTGTGTCCATCACCGTGAGTGTAGGCGACACACACCAGAAGATGTGAGTCTCCAGTAGACGTGTGAAAATTAGTAAGCACATAAAGTTTGGACGGATTAAAGACAGTGAATATTGAAAGAGTGAAGCGAGTAACTTGGATTTTACTCATCAGGACCCTCGTCCTGTCAGAACCATCCAGCTACCCTGAAAGCTTACTAATCAATTACGCCATCCCCTCATCTCCTCCTTTATTCTTTGGATTTCTCCTCATCCCTCCTCTCTGTTCTGAGTAGCAATAATTAGTTAATTTCCCCCCTCTTTAAGTGCCTGGCCGCTGTGGCTTGACAGCTCATAATGCAGAAATGATAATGACCTTTACTCGGCCAGATGGTGCTTAGTGTTCCCTCTGGGAATTAATCACACATATAGAACGGACCGTTTGTTTCCCATACATGTCATTAAGCAGCATTGGCTCTTGCATAAAATGAATGTAATTTCAGACAAGGATTTTAAAAGAATTTAGTTAACATTGTGTGTTTGGTTTTTCCCAAGGCAATAGAGACAGCCCTGGACTGTTTGAAGAGTGCCAACACAGAGCCCTACTACAGACGGCAGGCCTGGGAGGTCATTAAATGCTTCCTGGTGGCCATGACAAGCCTGGACGATAATAAACATGCTCTCTACCAGCTTCTGTCTCATCCAAAGTGAGTAAACATGTCTCGTGTGTCTGTGCTACTTACCTACAAATAGCACTTTTTGTGGCACCTGCTTTTCTGTTTCATAGCTTTAACAGTCCCTTCACAGGATTAGGTGTAGTTTCTAATTCTGTATCCATGGACCACCCACCCATCTGTTCAGCCGTACACAAACACACAGGAATGGGTGTGGCTGTTGGGCGGGTTAGTCTCATTAACATCATTGATCCTCAAGCTGGGTTAATTGACTTCCTCCTGTGTGTTTATCCTACACTCTGCCCTTTACACTCTTCTTTTAATACGCACCCACACACTTTGATCTAAACATGTCTTTGTGCACATGGGGCTAATGAGGTGTGTCGCCATGGCCAGGGGTTGTGTACTAGCCACCCCCTGACAGATGTCTTGATTCTCACCGTTCCTTTAGTCTACAACAGCAAATTTTTTTCTTTTTATGCCTGTCTGCTCCCCTTTTTCATCTTTCAGACATTTTCTTTGGCTGAGTAAGAAACTAAAATAGACGTACGACTTGTTTGTGAGAGGTGTTGAACAGAGAACAGTTTAAGTGAAGAACCTGTCTCAATGCCCAACAAGCAGGGCTGAGTGGTTTTGTCATCGAAGCTGTGATTTCAAACAACGTGATCATGAGATTGTCAAGTATCTGTTTTCTTTGCCGCGTTGCTGACTGATCTTGGATCTGTTGTGTCAGCTATTTTACACATCCAGGGTTTTTCACAGGGCATACAGTGTTACGGCGGTAGCTGTGCTTGTGTGTGTGTGTGTGTGGGTGGGGTGGGGTGGTGGTGGTGGTGTGTGTGTGTGTGTGTGTGTGTGTGGGGTTGGGGGGGGGGGGGTGCTTGAGCTGCCTGGGCGGTGCTCTTGGTTGTTTTTCTGAGTCCAGAACCTTTACACAGTTACAGTAAACACAAACCCAAATATGGAGATCACACCACGCCCAGTTCCCTCCAGTGGAAAAAACAAGGAACACTGTCTTATTGAGTGTGGTCTAATATAATATAATATATGAAATATGGTCTAGATTCTAATCTAGCACAACAAATCATTCACATTAATATTTACTATTTAATCATACAATAAAAACAGTTAAAGCTATTAATATTTTCTCCCATTATTATCTTTTTAAAAAAAAAATTTGTTTGTGAAGCAACTTGTGCTTGTGATTTTTATCTAGAGAGGAATTTTATAAAAACATGTTCTACTCCAAAAATGCATGGAGGAAATCTGTAGGTAGAAATGGCTTTTAAATGTATTAAATAACAAATGATGCACACAGTTCTCTTTCATAGCATTCGTTTCATGTCTCACTATGGGAACACCTAGGCGTGACCACATCATAAGCTCCTATTCCACACTGCCAGCCCTGATTGGCTGGAACAAATCTGTCAGCGTATAGGAGGCGGGAACCCCACCTATATATTAGGCCGGCTCCTCACTGACAGTATTCTAAAACCTCCTCCCTACGAGCAGAAGTTCCCAAAATCCTCTCGCGTGCTGACTGTCAGACTGGAACTAGCTAAACTGCCCAAAGGAGGAGTGTGAACTCTACTGCTGGGCGCTGTTCCTGGTCTTATGGTTTTACACGAGAGACAGTCTCACACTAACCTGCCTTCAAGCAGCGGTGTGAGTTGCAGACAGTGAGGAGTAGCAATACACTTAACAGTTAGCATTTTACCGAGTAGCATTACTCGAAGGGTAGCGATACCACCTACACAGGGCAGAGCCGCAACGCTTACCCCACCTAATCACCCTAGACTAGCGTTAGCTGTCTAAACGGTATCGTTAGCTGCAAAGCTAAACACCAAGAGGGCCATGGACGCCATGAGCAGCGCCACTAAAGCGGCTGATATCCCGCAGACACGAACCTGCCCTTGTGGTAATAAAATTTCGAGCTGGGATACTCACCAAAGGTGTGTGATGTGTCTCGGTCTCAAAATGCCCAGACAACAACAACATCCAGTGGCCGGAGGTCCAAGCAGAATCGGCGCGCTCCCGCTATGATGGGAAGAAACTACCAAAGACGAAGCACACCAGGAAACAACTCCTCCCGTTCTTCCCGGAGTTACTGGAGGAATTTGGCATCTCCTGGTGGGAAAAACCCTACAGAGACAGGCACCCGGTGGCAGGGAGTTCTGCGCTTGACTGTGAGGGAATGGAGAATCACAGTCTCCGACAGATGCCCCCGGTGGAACCAGTAGTGGCAGCTCACCTGCACCCGAAGACCTCCATGGCCGCAGGAAGCCCCGCCCTTCTGTCCAGAGCAGACCGTTTCCAATCTGCCTTGACATAAAAGTCATATAAAGCAGCCACACTGCCAGTTCGGGTGTTGAACGCCTAATCCCTTCTGATGGCATATCAGGCTGAACTTGAGGAGGAGACGACTGCATCACCAGAGGCCACGCTGTGGGAGGAGGTGTGCATCATTACCGACCACTGCCTTCACTTTCACAAAGTTGCTGTCCAAGCACTGGGCAGAACAATGGGTCTAATGGTCCTGCAGGAGAGAGCTAGGTGGCTAAATCTCACCACCCTCTCTACCAAAGAGAAGGAAGATCTTCTGAACACCCCCATCGCCCCACAAGGGCTGTTGGGTGCTGCCGTTTCCATGATGCAAAACAGATGTGAGGAAAAGAAACGACATGACGAGGCTCTGAAATTATGCCTCCCCAGACGGGCACCGGTACACCCCGTAGCCCTTCCTCCTCCTCAACACCAAACTTTTGCCCAAGCTGCGGCCCGCCTACCCCCCAACCTTCAAGATTCCAAAGTTGGCGAAACAGCAGTCTGCTCCTGCGGCATCTCAGAGACCTGCCCCTGCTAAGGGTCCGTGGAACAACAGGCCTGACCCCACTCGTCCGGATCAACCTCCGCCTGCCTCCACTGAGGTGGGGAGGAGAAGGAAGCATCTAGCCTGACAGGCTACCAAGACGCAGCGTGCGAACTGTTTCCTGTTCCGTGCTTGGATGTTCTGCGCATGAAAGAAGAGCTGTTCCAAAATGCTCAATGTGCCCCAAAGAGACAGTGTGTTATTCCCGTAGGCAACCAAGATGGCCCGGTGACATGTCTCACAAGCACTGTTCTATGTTCTCAAACATTAAAAATGTCAACGCTGTCGCATCCTGGCAGTTTGCCAAGGTCACAGCTAAAAATGTTGAAAAACAAAAGATCAATGAATCAAGTGGTGGAGACTACTCATTTCCCAAACAAAATGAGTACCCCCCCACCCACCCACGCAGGCTATGGCGAAACTGAGTGGAGAGAGAGTGAATGCAATAAAGAACTGCTTGGCTCAGTTCAACAGGGGAACATTGTGTCACCCAGACTCTGCCAACGACTGCTGGGCCTAATGGCTTCAGCTCTGGTGGCTGTTCCCCTAGGTCGTTTACACATGAAAGGAGTTCAACGGTGGATGGCCAGACAGAAACTGGACCGACACAGCTCTCGGAACATCAGGATCACAGCAGCCTGCACTGCTGCACTTCGGCCCTGGAGAAATGGACATCTCCTGTTGCAGGGAGTGCCCATGGGCACAGTGCAAAGCAGAAAAGTGATCACGACAGACGCCTCTCTGTCAGGTTGTGGTGGTGGTGGTGGTGGTGATGGTGTGTGTGTGTGTGTGGGGGGGGTCTTCGGAGGAGACCGGTGAATGGGTCCTGGCCCTCCCACATGCTCAGGTTCCACATAAATTATTTAGAACTGTCGGCAGTCTACATGACGTTGAGACATTTCCTCCCTCTCCTCGTAAACCATCATGTTCTGGTACGAACAGACAACACAACTGTTGTGGCATACATATATCGGCAGGGCGGTCTGAGATCCCAAAGCCTGCGCATGTTAGCTCACAAGCTTGTTCTGTGGAGCAGCAGACACTTCTTGTCTCTGAGAGCCACTCATGTACCGGGGATACGGAACCTGGAGGCAGATCTTCTCTCCTGAGGGAAACTCCTGTACGCGGAGTGGAGACTTCACCCCGAGGTGGTCAGGATGATCTGGATGCGCTTCAGGCAGGCCTCGATAGACCTGTTTTCCTCTCGAGAGAACTCTCAGTGCCCCATGTTTTTCTCCCTACACGACCAGGACACACCTCTGGGAGTGGATGCATTCGCCCACAGATGGCCACAGACCCTGCTCTATGCGTTTCCCCCTGTGGCTCTCATCTCACCCACGCTCACCAGAGTGAGAACGGAGGATCTGGTAATGATTCTGATTGCGCCCCATTGGCCATCGAAACACTGGCTGGCGGAGATCACACAACTCCTTTGTGGAGAACCGTGGCCCCTGCCCCTACGCAGAGATGTGCTATCTCAGGCACAAGGGGAGGTTTTCCGCCCACATCCAGAGAGATTGTCTCTCTGGGCTTGGCTCATGAGCAGTCCACCTACAAGCTGTAGGACTCCCACAGAGGGTCATTGAGACCATTCAGGGCGCAAGGGCTCCCTCAACTAGGTCTCTGTATGACTGCAAGTGATCTATTTTCGAAAAATGGTGTGGGGAGAAACAGGACATTCCTTTTCAGTGCTCCGTGGCGGTCATACTGACCTTCTTGCAGGACCTGATGGATAAAGGAAAAGCTTTCTCCACCATCAAGGTGTATTTGGCTGCAATATCAGCCTGCCATATTGGCTTTGAAGGGAAGTCGGTTGGACAGCATCCCCTTGTGAGTCGATTTATGAGAGGCGTGCGAAGGCAAGTTCCCGTCTCTAGGAATCTGGCCCCACCCTGGGACCTCCCGCTAGTTCTGGAGGCCTTAATGTCTTCTCCTTTTGAACCACTGGAGCAGGTGGATTTGAAGGTGGCTACATTAAAAACGGCGCTGTTGCTGGCACTTGTATCGGCTAAACGTGTGGGTGAAATACATGCTCTGTCTGTTCACCCGTCATGTACCAAATTTTCCCAAGGGGACTCGAAAGTGACCTTACTCCCTAATCCCACCTTTATGCCAAAGGTGCTGGGGGCTTTTCCCCCTATTTCTTTGGTTTCCTTCTGCCCTCCCCCCTTCTCCTCAGTGGAGCAGCAGAATCTCCGTGCACTTTGTCCGGTGTGTGCATTAAGTATATACATGGACAGGACAAAGACCATGCGAAAGCGCAACCAGCTTTTTGTATCCTAGGCCAAAAATCGGTTGGGGAAGCCCATATCAAAGCAGGGACTTTCTCACTGGATTGTAGGAGCCATTTCCTTAGCCTACAACTCCAAAGGGGCTCTACCTCCTTAGGGCCTTCGTGCCCATTCTACTAGAGGACTTTCTTCCTCATGGGCGTGTCCATTCAGGAAATATGTGCTGCGGCGAGTTGGAGCTCCCCTCACACATTCACTTGGTTCTACAAGCTAGATGTCACAACACCGTCACTAGCTCACTCGGTGCTGGGTACGGCTCCCACTATCTGAGCTGTGCACACGATATGATATTTGGGAGTACAGTCTGTGGATCATGTTCTGCCTTGCAATCCGGGAGTCAGTATTTTCCTACAGTGAGACACGAAACGAATGCTATAAAAGAGAAGTTTAGGTTATTGTCGTAACACCGGTTCTCTGAGTAGCATGAGTGAGTGTCTCACCATACCGCCCTCCTTACTATTTCGTAGCGAGGAAGAGGTGGTCATTTTAGAATACTGTCAGTGAGGAGCCGGCCTAATATATAGGTGGGGTTCCCGCCTCCTATATGCTGACAGATTTGTTCCAGCCAATCAGGGCTGGCAGTGTAGAATAAGAGCTTCTGATTAAGTCATGCCTAGGCGTTCCCATAGTGAGACACTCACTCATGCTACTCTGAGAACTGGGGTTACGACAGTAACCTAAAGTTTTCCCTGCATTACCAAAGCAGGCTGGCTGCACGTTTTCGAAGCTGTCTGATAGTTTTTCCTCACTAAAACGTCAGTCCTGTGAGAGAGGTGCACGCATTCTGGCACCTTAGCTTGTTTGAACTGTGTGCCGTCAGAAACATTCAAACCATTTTTAAAAGAGAAGTTGAACTTTCAAGTCAACTAAAGTGCGCGACTCTGCACTCGCGCTGATGAAGCATGAACCAAGCTTCAGAAATCAGCCTGAACCTCCTCCGATGTGGGAGGAGTCTCTCTCTCCCTTACTCAACTTCGTTCTCTCTCTCTCTCTCTCGTCCCGGGCTCACCTACGGTATCTGCTGTAGCAGCGCTGTGTGTGGGAACATAAAACAGGGAAAATAACCTGTACATGCAGCTCTGTCAGATGTGGAGTTGAGCTCGGCTCTGGACGGTACGCCCCACCCCCCTCCCCCACGCTGGCTTTTGCCGCTGCCATAACACGAGGGGAAAACCCCGGATGTAAAAACGAAAAAGTTTCACAACTGATCCCGGATCAGTCAAAACCGCTAAAACCGCAGCTTTGACGGTCACGTGATCGTGCCGTTTGAAATCACAGCATTGGTCCAGAAACGATAGATCGCTCAGCCCTGTGTCAGACAGCCTGAAAACTGCTACGCTTCACTCAGCCACATTATAGTAACTAACACATCACTTTACATGCTCAATAACATTAACGGCGTTGCAACGATGAGAAAACGAATGAATTAGACTACACTGTTACCTAAAAAATAACGTTGTTAGTAACACCCGTACTCCCAATACTCTTAATAAGTGATCATCTAATTCATGATGCTGTTTTCTCGCCTTTAGCTTCACTGATAAGTGGATTCCCAGCGTCATCATCTCTCACCGCTACAAAGCACAAGACACACCTGCGCGCAGAACCTTTGAGCAAGCCCTGACTGGAGCATTCATGTCTGCGGTGATAAAGGACCTGAGGCCCAGCGCTCTGCCCTTCGTTGCCAGCCTGATCCGCCATTACACCATGGTTGCTGTGGCTCAGCAGTGTGGTGAGGGACTGGGCTTTTAGCTTTTATGATGCAATAGCCTTCCCGGCTGCTTAATGTATTTATATATGTATGTAATTGTAACAGAGTTTTATAAAAAATTTTTATCTTAACAATGTTTTCTAATAAATCAAATGACATATATAAATCTGAAAGTTGTTTTAGTGAGTTTTTAAAAATCATTCATCGGTTTGTTTTTTTGTTCTCCTCTTCATGCCAGGTCCGTTCCTGCTGCCATCCTATCAGCTCGGCAGCCAGCCAAGCACCGCCATGTTCCACAGTGAGGAGAATGGTTCTAAGGGCATGGATCCACTGGTTCTCATTGATGCCATAGCGATCTGCATGGCCTACGAGGAGAAGGAGCTGTGTAAGATTGGAGAAGTGGCTCTGGCTGTCATCTTTGATGTTGCCAGCATCATCCTTGGCTCTAAGGAGCGAGTAAGTCACATTGGGAGGAGGCGATTGGAGGGAGTTTTTTATCCTTCCATTAAAACAACTTCATTTTAAATCAGTGCTTTAGTTTTTATAGTTGTAGTTTAGTTCTTCACACCCCCACCCACTGTGGCTTCTGCCCCTCCAGGCATGCCAGTTGCCCCTGTTCTCCTACATCGTGGAGCGTCTGTGTGCCTGTTGCTATGAGCAGGCCTGGTACGCCAAACTCGGCGGTGTGGTGTCCATCAAGTTTCTGATGGAGAGACTTCCTCTGATCTGGGTGCTACAGAACCAGCTTACGTTCCTCAAAGCCCTGCTCTTTGTCATGATGGACCTCACCGGAGAGGTGAGATTATTTTTGCTGTGATTTTTCTGTTTCCATCATCTTTTAACATACGGAGATTTATTTTTGTCATGCTGTTGGGCCTTTACGGTTAAAAGTACTGCATTCATGCTCCTATTGATTTTCACACAGGTGTCAAACGGGGCTGTAGCCATGGCAAAGACTACTTTAGAGCAGCTGCTAGTGCGCTGTGCCACTCCGCTGAAGGATGAGGAGAAGACCGATGAGCTGCTGGCTGCTCAGGATAAATCCTTTCACATGGTCACCCATGACCTCGTTAGAGAAGTCACCTCCCCGAACTCAACTGTCAGGAAGCAGGCCATGCATTCCCTCCAGGTGCTGGCGCAAGTCACCGGCAAGAGTGTGACGGTCATCATGGAACCACACAAAGAGGTGAAACCAGACTCTTAAAGGCTTTGGGTGCAGAATTACCTGTGTTCAGTAAAATGCACCTGATTCAGGTGCTCGGCTACCCTCACAGACGCCTTTTAATCAAAATTTCTCTAAATTAACAAGATTGATTTGAAAGTTCTGTTTGTGTAGCACAGCACAGACTGACCTCCTAAACAACAATGCTGTTCAGGTTTTGCAGGATATGGTTCCTCCTAAGAAACACCTGCTGCGTCACCAGCCTGCAAACGCCCAGATCGGTCTGATGGAGGGAAACACCTTCTGCACCACGCTGCAGCCCCGCCTCTTTACCATGGACCTGAATGTCATGGAGCATAAGGTCTTCTACACTGAGGTATGGAGGCTTTTCTCTGAGCTAAACTAAAGCTCAGAGACACAAACACATTCATGGTTTAGTTAAGTCTAGATCTAGTTCTACCAGACAAGTCTTGGTTGCTGTGTTTTTATTGACTTTTGCATCAGATGTGTTGTTTTTCTCTTTAGCTTTTGAATCTGTGTGAGGCAGAGGATGCTGCCCTGATGAAGCTGCCATGTTATAAGAGCCTTCCCTCCCTGGTTCCTCTTCGTATTGCTGCTCTCAGTAAGTCCTCCCAGCTAATCAGGATTCAATTTTGGTTTTCTTAGTCAGTCCACTGAATTTACAACATGTCATTTTTTCTCTTTAAGTTATGTGTGTTTTTATAATTCCTCAGAGTGAAAGTGTTAAATCTTTGTGTCTTCACCTTGATCAGATGCCCTGGCAGCCTGTAATTACTTACCACAGTCCAGAGAGAAGATCATCGCTGCCCTGTTCAAAGCTCTGAACTCCACCAACAATGAGCTGCAGGAAGCGGGTGAAGCATGCATGAGGAAGGTCAGCACAGCTTACCCACTCTGTTTGTTTCTCTCTCTCGCTTTGTGACATCTAGAGTTGGACAAAAACTAGAAAAACAATGCATAATTGTGAGCTCATGTCTACGCTGGCTGCTGGGGAGGCGTCATGCTTTTATGCTAAAGCTATAAATCGTATTTTCTGCCATCATTTATTAAATGTGCAGAAAACAAGGCCTAGAGGATTAAATTTAAGTTACTACTAAAAAAATTCAGTTGTTTACGCAGATGTTTAATTACTAAATCAGTGAAGGAAAGAAAGTTGTGAAAATCCAGGAAGGAATTAAGAGAAAGTGAAACATTTACAGGCCAATAAAATCACAAAAATGTGAAAAACAAGTCATATCTTGATATTTAACGAAATTAGTTGTGTTTATTTTTATCCCACAACAAAATAATTAAATAGAACCTCTTAATCTGCTAAGTATTTTTCTCTTTGAATTCAAAATATTGAAGCATTAGATAATTTCACTGTTTTATTCTTCATGATGTTTTTCTTTCTAGCATCTTTCTATAAAATCCAAGACGTTCCAGCGTTCGATAATAACTTTTCTGACATCATTTATGACCATAATCTGAGTTTATCACAGATTATTATGCATTGATCTGTCTGTTTTCAAAGATTTACATTGAAAATGACAGTTCAGTGATTTTAGTGATTTTAATAGTGAATTGTTAACGACACAGATTCGACCACTGTAGAGTTTTTCTTGCACCAGTGTAATTTTTAAAATCTTTTCCCTGATCACTGTTCTCTAAATCTTTAGTGTTGAATAGATTTAGGTTTAATTTCACTTGCTTGGAAAAGTCACACCTGTCTCTAATCTATCTGCAGTCTCCTTTGAGCCCAGACGAGCCCCAGATTAGCAGACATAACCTTTGTAATTATGGATTAGTCTGTGCCCTTAAGGGCAAAAAGCAATCTTTGTAAGAAACACGGTTGCATCCTCTAACTCTTTTTCTAAATCACATTTTCTGCCTCCTGTGAATGGAGTTCGTTCTCCCCCTGTTACCACTTATCTTCATATGAGCCTCCCTCAGCTTTATCACACTGTCCCTGAACCAGCTCTCCTCCTATTCATCAAAGTATCCTCACCGTCTGGCCTTCTATCCGTCTGCTCCATGCTCTCTGTCCTTATTCTTCTATTTCCCAGCTCTGTCACTCCTCCTCACTGTGCCGGGATTCTTTTTTCTATTTTTCTTTCCATTTTCTGTTCCCTCCATTCTTTCATCTCTACTCTGCTAGCACTAATGAGCGTTGCCATGGCTAGATCGATACAGGATGGAGTGTTTGTTCTCAACGCTGAGAGGAAAATGAATGTGGCTGCCATGCATCCCCCCACCCTCATCTGTGTGTGTGTGTGTGTGTGTGTGTGTGTGTGTGTGTGTGTGTGTGTGTGTGTGTGTGTCATCAGTGTTTGGTTGGTATCTGTGTTTGTTCACATATCACTAGCTCCTCATTTGAGTGGCCTTTGTTTTTTGATAGAGGCCCAAGGGTGATAAGCAGGTCATGTGATGGATCACTTTTATTTCTGTGTAGATGTAATCAGGGCTTAATTTGAGCCGGATCTTGCCGGAACAAGATCCGGAACTATCTTATTTTGAAAGGACCGTTCCGGCAGCTGTCTGCTAGGTTCTGGCAACTCACGCGACCAACTTGTGCTATACGCAGGACAGGGGCGCAGATAGGATTTTCAAACTGGGGGGACAAAGTTCCAATGTACCCTCCCCCAAACACACAAACACACACACATGTACACATACACACACTATTGCAAAAGCCTTAACTAGAGCTCAGTCAGTTTGTGTAATTTCATCCAATGGTTTACGAAAAAACTAACACTATTATATACGTGTTTGAAGCTATTATGCAATGGAACACTATCCAAATCAGTCACTTGTTATTCTCCCAATTAAGTACTAACCAAAACCTCATGCTTTATGCAAAACATGCTTTATTTAAACATTAACTGATTTTAAGCACACCAATCTTTACAGAAAACATAAAAGCAAAAAAAAAAGTTTTTCTTGAGAAACTAGAAGAAAAAATGTCCAAGAAAAGGAAAAACTTGCATATAGTCAACAGAGCTACTCCAACATGCAGCCACCCAGAGCAGCGCAGTTCCGGAATGTTCCGGCGTCAGCTCAGGAACTGCCATTGTTTAAAACATCCTTAGCATCAATCTTGGACGATTTAGACTTGGGCTTTTCTTTGAGACATGAGCAGAAAGAGGTATTTAAGTCCTTCATTTAGAAAAAAGGATGTATTTGCCTCTTTTTCAGTGTACGGCGGTTTGCCCCGTTGACTGATTTTTGTAGCGATGAATATGCCATGTTCGTTGCTCTTATTGGTCCTATCGCTGTCCAATTCCATGTAGAGGCTGTTTGAAAGACGGTCGATTCAGCCTCATGACCGAGCTCTGTCTATGGTCGTGGCCAGACCGTACATTCACAAATACATCACGTTGTGCTTGGCTACAGCTAATGACTAGTTTAAATAAAGCTGAGACTGAAGGGGTAAATTATTGTAGCTTCAATTTTCAAATTTCATACCGATTCATGTGACTGTACGTATTTTAGAAACCTTTGGACTTGTGTGGTAATTTAATATTTATAACTCCTGCTGGTGATCTTTATGCTTATAAATAATCAGAATTCCATGTAAGTAGCTGTAAGCTAAGCTGACAGCAGCAGGAAGGTTTATGGGTCGTTTGCCTGACCTGCCATGAAATGTAAGAGACTGGAGCTGGTTTTACAACAGCAGCAGAAGCATGTTGGTCTGTTCCGATCTTGTGCTCAGAGTAGGTGCTAGCTTACCAGTCCTAAATGACATCAACTTCATTTCAGGAAACCGTCAAAAAAAGGTAAGAAAATAAGTGTTGCTAACTGTCGCATAAAATCACACTTGCTGAAAATTCCCTTTGAGGCTAAATGGATAAAAGCAAATATGTCGTTAAACACGTTTTTGCTTATCTGTTCTAGTTTCTGGAAGGAGCCACAATTGAGGTGGACCAGATCCACACTCACATGCGCCCTCTCCTCATGATGCTTGGCGACTACCGCAGCCTGACGCTCAACGTCGTGAACCGTCTGACGTCTGTGACTCGTCTGTTTCCCAACTCCTTCAATGACAAGTTCTGTGACCAGATGATGGTGAGAACCTCCAGGTTTTGGTTTTGTCTTAAACACCTGACAGTTTGATGTTTGAGCAGAATTATCTGAACCCAAAAATGCAACATTTGATCTGGTGAGCTGCTTTTTGATGAGATCCCTACATGGCCCAATAATTCAGCAGGGGCAGAACCAGCAGGCATGGGTCTTCAGTAAATACTATCTTGTGCCTGTCTCCTTCCACTGTCCTATTTGGTGACCCTGCCAAGAAAGTTGACCATTGAGCAAGGTTGATGCTGGTTTTTCCCTTGAGGTCCACGTGGCAGGGGTGAGGAGGTGCCCACTCCTCACTTAGGCCATGTAGACCTCAAGGTTTTAAACCATCAACCCTGCTCAATGGTCAACTTTCCTGGCAGGGTCACCCAATAGGACAATGGGAGGTTTAAAGGAGTCACCACCTGGAATTTTCACTTTTCCACGTGAAATAATGTATATAATGACTTTCTAATGATTTTTCAGTGGCCGGAAAGTCGATAATCAACATTGGAAAGTGTTTTTACTCTTGGTTTCTTCAACCAGCCCTCATGCACCCCACGAGCACGCACACTCCAAAATGATATTTTGAGTTCTGGCCTTACTGTCGTCACAAAGGCAGGATGTACAGTACCATATATGGACAGCGCAGAGCAGTGCCGCCCGCACTGCTCCGCTTCCAGAAAATACATTATTTCAACTTTCATTTTGGAACTAGTTGTCTTTGAAAATATAGTAATAATAGTTTGTATTTTAAAGTATCAAACTTTTATCGGACTATCGTCGTTTCAGCTGTCATCAAGCATCCAAATGTTTGCCGATAGAAATATTTTCAGTGAAAATGTGTCAAAGACACCTGAATTACAAGCGGTGGACCCGGGTTCAAATCCAGGCTGGGATATCAGATTGCTGTTTGGAGTATTTTATTTTCATGATATTCTTACAGTAATAAGATGCCCAAACTTTTATTTCTACACGTCCAAGTGAGACAAGTCCAAAAGACATCGAATTCACGGCAAGAAAAGACGTTGTTTCAGTTTTCATTTTGGAACTTTTTTTCAACCATGATGGGATGCATCATTTGGAATTGTAGTATGTCCAAGGAAGGTCCCGTCTTTCTCGCCACGCCAAGTTCAGTTTCTTTACAAAACTCCCCAAAACAGCTTTCTGTTGGTGGCGGTGGCAGGAGAACAGTCTGCACTTAGCAAGGGAAGACGCTGGTTTGCTGCTAAATTAAATAGTCAATGGTAGTAGAGCCCTTCTAGCCAACCAGAGGTGAGAAAGACGGGATCTTCCTTGGACATGCTACGATTCCAATATTGAGTGTGCTCTCACAAGAAAACATGTCCTTTACAAAAAAGGGTCAGAAAAGCACTTTTAAATATTTTATGGCCTAAAAGACAATAATATGATGTAGATATCCATGGTAGTAACAGGTGATTTTAAAAGTTAAGCAGTGCTCTGCATAGAACTCTGTAATAAGTAGTATTTCTGTTATTTATCACTCTGAAATGTTTCTCCCAGTTGGTGGCATGTTTTACCTCTGAGCTTAACAAGACACCTAAACCTCTGCTTTCATGTTTTTATTTTCCTCAGCAACACCTGCGGAAGTGGATGGAAGTGGTTGTGATAACACACAAAGGAGGCCAACGCAGTGATGGCAGTGTAAGTAAACACTTTTACCATCGTGAGTCTTTTATCCCTCACATCTACACAGACTGTAGGTGTGTCCTCAGCTTTAATTCTTTCTTCACGCTTAATACAGGATCATTCATAACCAGAAGCTGCAGGTCAATACGGCTGTCACCTGGCACAGCTTTTGTACAGCTAATCTGTCGTGCCTAAACTAAATTACACCCGCTGGAGGAGATGATGAGAAATGGTTGCTCGTACTCCACAGAGCCACCATCACATGTAGTCAACAGCCTCAGTGTGGCCTCCTCTGAGATGAGTTGTGAGGGCCCATATTTCAATCAATGATTAATTAGGCGCCAAGCGGGCGGTGGTGGGCCCAGCACTGCACCTCCTCATTATCTCCCCGACAGATAACCTTGTAAAGGCAAAGAAAAGGTGACAGAGAGGGGGAATCGCAGCTGCGTTATCCTCATAGACTGTTTCTTTGCTGGTGTCTCTTTATCCAACTTCATCCTGACTCAATTCAAAATGATGTGTTTAATTAGATGCAAATTGGCCTTTTGTCTTCTCTGCCCTCCAAATTGTGTTCTTTGTGCGTGATGACAGCAAGGATGGCAGGGACAGTGGAGCCAGGGTCAGGAAGTCAATTAGCTCAGCTTGATAAAGGCAAAAACTGGGAAGGATGGAGACGGGTGGAGGCTGACATGGTCTGTGTGGACATCAGATGGCTTGAGAGGGAGGAGGAGATGGCCTGAGTAGGAGGAAATGAGTTGTGTTGATGTGAGTGAAGCATCACTCGATCAGCGGCCAGGAGAAACGTTATCTCTAACACGTTGGTGTTACTTCCCCCCATAAGCTACCCACACACACACACACACACACACACACACACACACACATTACACACACACATTACACACACACACACACACACACACACACACACACACACACACACTGTTCTGTTCTCTCTGATCGTTGTCTCCCATTCTGGTACAGCCTGCTTTGGAGGGCGTTGAGGTGAGATGTGACCTGGTGTTGCGCCCCTGTTAGTGTTTTTATTTCTGTTTTTGTTGGTGGTTGAAGCTCTGATCCAATGTCGTGCTGGTGACTCAAACCGATGTTGTGGTGGTAGACGTGACCTGTCCTTCTCTGTCCATGTGTCTCTGTGGTCTTGTTCAGGAATGTAACCCTCATCGTAGGTTCACCCTAACCTCACGTTTCAACTAAAAAATGTCCTTCCTTTTGACTTTTACATTTCAAACTTCACAGATGGTTTATAACAATATGTGCTGTTTTGTATCGTGATGAACGTCGTACAAGTTTACTCCAAGAGCTCGGCTCGCAGTTTGGAGTGACTGATTAGACTTCCAGTCGATCTTCTGAGATTCATCCTTGTCTTTCCACAGTAGCTCTCTGTCATCTAGACTCTGTCAGAACTCAGACTTCCTAGAATTTCATCCTCTGCTTTGCTCCCTCTGTTGTCTTTCTCTGAATCTTTCTGTAGGAGATGAAGATTTGTTCTGCCATCATTAATCTTTTCCACCTGATCCCAGCTGCACCGCAGACTCTGGTCAAACCTCTGCTCGAAGTGGTCATGAAGACGGAGAGAGCAATGCTCATTGAGGTAGGACCCAGGTTCTGCTCCTAAACCAGGAAGGGTGTAGCGTAGCACAGATTGATTGCATTCTCAAGTTAAACCCTCTGTTAGTGTTTATGCAGCAGATTGGTTCAGATAAAAATATAAAGATTGACATCATTTTGTTCGTTATAAAAAATGATCCATTAATTTGACCATTATTGAAATGCTAAAGTTTTCTGCTGAATAGCTTTAAAACCATCACAAAAACATGACCTGTACATACATTTGCTCAGAAATGGTGATGGGATGAGTCTGTATTTGTTTTCCCTCTTCTCCTCTCATCCACGTTTTCCGGCACCAGGCCGGGAGTCCGTTCAGAGAGCCTTTGATCAAGTTCCTGACGCGCCACCCATCTCAGACGGTTGAGTTGTTCATGATGGAGGCTACACTCAACGACCCCCAGTGGAGTCGAATGTTCATGGTCAGACCGGCGCAGCTCTAAACAGCTGTCTCTTCTGTCTTTTCATGACTTATTTGTCTTTCAAAGAGAGATTTTTGTCTCTTTACTGGCTGCTGTCATTAATCTGGTGTTTTGTGGCCCGTTTGTCCTCTAAACACCAAATAGAGATGGATCTCACTTCTTAAATTTATTTGTTTTAGCTGTATTACTGTTTGATGTAATCGTAAAATAGCATGTGTGTGTGTGTGTGTGTGTGTGCTCCCATGCAGAGTTTTCTGAAACATAAAGATGCCAAGCCACTCAGAGATGTGTTGGCCTCTAATCCCAATCGCTTCGTCCCGCTGCTGGTTCCTGCTGGCACTGCAGCAACTGTTCGACCCGGTTCTCCCTCCACCACCACAGCAAGACTGGATCTGCAGTTCCAGGCCATCAAGGTGTTTACGAACGGATGGCAGTCACACAAAGTTGACGGTTTAAAGTTGACAGTTTAAGCTAAGCTAGCAGAGATTTCCTGTAACTTAACCTTGTTTCTCCTCCTACCTGCTCAGATCATTAGCATCATTGTTAAGAATGATGAGGGCTGGTTGGCAGGGCAACACTCCCTGGTCAGCCAGCTTAGACGAGTCTGGGTCAGTGAGGCCTTCCAAGAAAGACACCGCAAAGACAACATGGCTGCCACCAACTGGAAGGAGCCCAAGCTGCTAGCTTACTGCTTGCTAAGCTACTGCAAGTATGTTTGATTAGACTTAACAGTCTTAAAATGGAACAAGTTTTTATTAGAACCTGATAAATGATTAGAAATCTCACACTTTGCTTTAAATGATGAAACTTTTTCATGTTTGTAGATTTTCCAAATTTAACCTCATGGCATTCCAAGCCTAACCTTCCTTTGAATGACACACTTTACAAAAGGCGCTACGTTATCAGTGCAGGGAAATGAACCTCCTCTCACTCATCCCTTATCTACAGGCGTAACTATTCAGAGATTGAGCTGCTGTTCCAGCTGGTCCGAGCTTTTACCGGTCGCTTCCTTTGCAACATGACATTCCTGAAGGAATATATGGAAGAGGAGATTCCCAGGAATTACTCCATTCCTCAGAAACGTGCCCTGTTCTTCCGCTTTGTTGAGTTCAACGATCCTCACTTCAATGACGAGCTGAAAGCAAAGGTAAGTCTGAGGAGGACTAAAAGCCACAGCAGGTCCAAGTTTGATAAGTTCTGTGTTTTTGGAGCTGAAGCTGAACACAGTGGGCCTTCCACGGCTGTTTGACATTAACAACAAAAGGTTTGGCAAATGGTTTGATGTTCCAGTAGATGAGTCATCCTCGACACGTACGAGTACAAGATCACATGATGTAAAGATGTAAACAAAACAACCATAACTCCGTACTTTTCAATATCAAAGAATTTTAGTTTAGTAATTCTGGTTTGAAAAGCAGCAACATGGTTTCTTTCAAGGAATTCGAGGCTTGCAGTTCCCTATTGAAAGCTATAAAACAGAGTATTTTGGTGATTAAAACTTGTTATCAGTTATAGTCTGCTGGGCCAGTGTTTCCTCACCACTTTTAAATGATTGTGTCTCTGTAACAAGCTCGTTTTCCCAGCACAATAGCGTCATGCGGTTATGTCCTGGATCTTTTATTTTGTGGTGAAGGAGACTGTCCAGAGCTTGTGTCCTTTCTGCCTTTCCTAATCTTAGTTACTTTCCTCTCCCCGTGTGAGAAATGCTGCATTAAGGGACCTGATCTGTGTGACTTTTATGCTTGATGTGTTTTGCACCAGAGCTACTTTGATGGAGTCAGTAAGGTCGTTGTGTTTGTTCTGAGTGACCCTCTGAGGCTCACAGTTGAATGACTTTGTCCTCTCTGTCTGCCCTGCTGCTGCTGCACACAGTCTGCAGTCGTTGGAGCTGCTTTCTAATTAAGCTGACTCTTCCACATGCAGCCACTCAGGCAAACAGACACAGAGCGGTAGTAGCACACATGTTCTGCACAGCTGGAATAGACCCATAACCTGGCACTGAGGAGCAGCGACGTTGCTGTTAAGTAAAAATGGGTCAGTGGGGAAGGCCCACCCCAGCAGCGGTTGTGTACACACAAACTCACGAGGAGTCACAGCTGTATTCTCACTTACTTTGTGTTTTTATGGCTTCTGTTTAATTTGTGTCTTCGTTCACATGTAGCCTACCTAATGCCCATAAAACCGGAGGCTTTACTTTACCCGACTCTTTGCTGTGGTTATTTCTTGGTGGAAATACCTAAATAGACCTTTTTCCACGCAAAACTAGAGTGGAGTCTTCTAGTTAGCAGAGCTGCAGCGCTCCAACGCCTGCCTCGTAACAGATTTCCTTTGCTTTTCTGCTCCCTAATTGTCCTGTGCTTGTGTGTTGGTGTGACGCAGGCCAGCAGACAGGAGATGTGTTTCTGCAGAATATGTGTGTGTTGATTGGTGTGTGAGTCATGAGTGTGGGTGTTGCCTTCATTGACATTTAAATAATTGACCGGTACCATTTCCCTAGAAACATAAAATCACGTGTGTGTGTGTGTGTGTGCGTGCACGTGTGTGTGTGCGTGCGTGTGTGCGTGCATTCCTAATTTTACTGGTAGCTGTATAGAGAACCAGTTACTATGCTTATACAGGCTTTGGGGGATATTTTATTTTGAGCAGCAGAAAGAGGAATTAGTGTGTGTGAGAAGCTGCTGCTGCCACCTAACACTTCTTACAGAAGACAACTTTATGCTACTTTGTTCTCTCTGATGGGAAACCACTCCCTAAATGCTAAACTCAATTTTAAACAAACGTCTAAAACCTTTAGCTCCACATTCTGCTGCTTTATCAAGATTTTCTGCACCAACAGATTGTTTCTGTGCTACAAGCTCCTCAGAAAAGATTAAAACCAAACAAACCTCTTATTAAAATGTTCTTCGGCATTTCTTGTTCGTTCTTGAACCAATTTGTGTTTTTGATACTTGTATATTTCTGTTATTGTGCAAAATAATAAAAAAGCAGCTTTAGCCTTGAAAAGGCTTTGTTCTGTTACTCTGCAATACTCAGAAGGCGCTTTATAAATAAAGCTTTGATTGATTGATTGATTGCAATCCTCCAAATGGGTGCTGGTGCTTATGAGACAAGCCAGTGATTCTGCAGGTCTCTTAGAGCTTGCTGCCCTGATTCTTATTTTATTTTTGAGTATTCAGAATAATATGACTGTAGCTGCCTTCAGTGGTGCGTTGTCACAGATTCTTACCAGTGGACTTAGCATTTAAGTGATTATTATCCAGACAAGAGGAGGATGGAGAAAATGCACAAAACATGCCAGTTTTACCCGAACAAGCCTTTTCTGTAATCAGTTTAGCAGCTTGGTGTCTTCAGAGTGAATGCCACCCCCTGGAGGGCTTGCTGGTTTTTTGAGTTCAGGAACTGAGGCCCTATGTGGGATGAGGGAAAAAATAAAACTCGTCAGAGTGATGGATTAGCTTTGTAGCAAAAACCTGGTGTTTTTGTCTGTTTTGCAAAGCAGCTGTTTATGAGTAATCTGTGTGCTCTATAATCTGTTGATGGGAAATTCTGACTCCAGTCAAAGTTAATCCACGTCTGTAGTTGGTTTACATATTTTGGAGAATATATGGAGACTTAAGGAGTCCTAACTTGGTGCTAAGAGACATAAGAAAACATGGTGGAAAACTTTACTTATTGTAGGGATTAGGGCTGCACAATACGTGTATCGTCATCGCGATACCAGCATGTGCAATACGCATATCGCAAAGAACAGAAAAAAATTCAATGAATGGTCAGCTCAAATGTTTGCTACACATAATGCATTTTGTCAAACAGAAGCATGACTTTTTGATGAATCAAAAAGAGCCCTTCCCCCCTTTAGGCCAATCGGGTGGGTTGTGCTAGGCTAGATGCCTGCCCCCCAGGCAGAAGACACTTAATTTGGATGGCTGTCAAACATCTGAGTTAGCTTAGGGAGAGTCGCCATGACTGGGTAAGACATGCGGAAAATATTAGCGAGGAACAACTCATTTTTAAAACAGCATGTCTCTTATGTCAAGATATTTTGATCTCAAAAGAGACAACGTTCAACAAACACAGGTAATTTGCAAGACATGCCAAACGCATGTGGCAACCACAAGTAAACATGACAAATCTCCAAGCCCCCGATCTACACATCTTCAGCTCGCTTTCCACTTAACGCATGCGCTGACGGCGAGCTGCGCTGAGCTCAGTGTCTCTCTCAGATGGTCTGATGGGAATTTTTTCCTGATGGATGTAGCTACCTCCACGATGTGCATAACGATTAAAATGTCAGCGCATCTGCAGGCTTGAGATTTCTCTGTCAAAATAAACAATCAAATACGGGAAACATCCGGTCAGTGCGAACCATGTCATTTAACTGTTTTACCTTCTTGTGAAGATTGTTGAAAACAGAAACATTAAACCTGATTAACACCAGAGCCACGCACACTGCGCCGTTATCTCCGTTAGTGTAAATGAGGAAAAAAACTAATTGATTGGATCATTTTCTTACCTTTTCAACAATGTTTAATGCAAAGTTTAGTTCAGTACAAAGTTTAATTACAACAGTCCAACGAGACAGAGCCTGAATTTGTATTCTGAACAGTTATGTGTGACGCCTCAAAAAGCGTCTCTTGCTCAACTATTAGAACCACTAGCAGGGTGAAAAATATCAAAATATTGTGGCACGGATGGGCTACAACTTTTGAATAAATTTTGTACAAACTGTTCTATTAATTATCTCCTGTTGAAAGATAACTTTGAGGTACATGCGCAACTGGTATTTGTTGCTGTCACCTGTTGTGATTGGTTAAAGCAGCTCTCTGCTGTCTGAGGGTAGGCCCCGCCCACAACTACACGGCTGCTGCAGCTCCCAGTGTTTTCTTTACTGTGGGAAATGGGTAATAATGGCTCTTTGATGGGAAAAGGTTGCCGAGACCTGCCTCAAGGGTATAGAGCTGGTCCAGTGTTCCACGGCCAGGACGAAAACCACA
Source organism: Nothobranchius furzeri (assembly GCF_043380555.1). Classification (NCBI taxonomy): domain Eukaryota; kingdom Metazoa; phylum Chordata; class Actinopteri; order Cyprinodontiformes; family Nothobranchiidae; genus Nothobranchius; species Nothobranchius furzeri. The sequence continues at coordinate 29,514,535 of NC_091756.1, forward strand.
TTGATCCTCCTGAATTTGAGGTTCAACAATCCGACGGACCCTCCTCTCCAGAACCCCTGAATAGACCATACCAGGGTGGCTCAGGAGTGTGATCCCCCGTAGTTGGAACACACCCTGCGGTCCCCCTTTTTAAATAAGGGAACCACCAGAGGGACTGCCCCCGATGTCCACGCGATATTGCAGAGCCGCGTCATCCAACACAACCCCACAACATCCAGAGCCTTAAGGAACTCGGGGCGGATCTCATCTACCCCTGGAGCCTTGCCACAGAGGAGCTTTTTAACCACCTCAGTGACCTCAGCACCAGAGATTTGAGAGGCCAACTCAAAAGTCCCCAGACTCTGCTTCCTCACTGGAAGACATGTCGGTGGGATTGAGGAGGTCTTCGAAGTATTCTGCTCACTGATCCACGATGTCCTGTGTAGAGGTCAGCAGCACACCGTCCCCACTATAGATAGTGTTGGTATCGCACTACTTTCTCCCCCTTAGGCGCCGGATGGTGGACCAGAATCTCCTCGAAGCCGTACGGAAGTCTTGCTCCATGGTCTCACTGAATTCCTCCCATGCCCGAGTTTTAGCCTCGGCGACCACCCGAGCCGCGTTCCGCTTGGACTGCTGGTACCTGTCAGCTGTCTCTGGAGTCCCACAGGCAAAAAAAAAAACCTGATAGGAGTCTTTCTTCAGCTTGACAGCATCCCTTACCGCTAGTGTCCACCAGCAGGTTCGGGGGTTGCCACCATGACAGGCACTGATGATCCTGCGACCACAACTCCGGCCGGCTGCCACAACAATGGAGGCACGGAACAGGGTCCATTCAGACTCAATGTCCCCCGCCTCCCCCGGAACATTTTGGAAGTTCTGTCGGAGGTGGGAATTGACGCTCCTTCTGACAGGAGACTCTGCCAGACGCTCCCAGCAGACCCTTGCGATACGTTTGGGCCTGCCTGGTCTGACCGGAATCCTCCCCCACCATCTGAGCCAACTCACCACCAGGTAGTGGTCAGTTGACAGCTCCGCTCCTCTCTTCACCCGAGTGTCCAAGACATGCAGCCGCAGGTCAGATGAAACAACAACAGAGTCGATCATCGAGCTGCGGCCTAAGGTATCCTGGTGCCAAGAGCACATATGGACACCTTTATGTCTGAACATGGTGTTCATTATGGACAATCCATGACTGGCACAGAAGTCCAATAACAAAACACCACTTGAATTTAGATCAGAGGGGCCGTTCCTCCCAACCACACCTCTCCAGGTCTCACTGTCGTTGCCCACGTGAGCGTTAAAGTCCCCCAGCAGAACGAGGCAGTCACCGGAAGGAGCGCTCTCTGGCACCCCCTCCAAGGTCCCCAAAAAGGGTGGGTAGTTTGAACTGTAGTTTGGTGCATAAGCACAGACCACAGTCAGAACCCGTCCCCCCACACGTAGGCGGAGGGAGGCTACCCTCTCATTCACTGGGGTAAACCCCAACGTACAGGCACCAAGATGGGGGGCAATTAGTATGCCCACCCCTGCTCGGCACCTATTAGTGGGAGTGGTAGAAAGTCCAACCCCTCTCAAGGAAACTGGTTCCAGAGCCAGTGCCATGCGTTGAGGTGAGTCGGACTATATCTAGTCGGAACCTCTCCACCTCGCGCACCAACTCAGGCTCCTTCCCCACCAGAGAGGTGATATTCCATGTGCCAAGAACCAGCTTCTGTAGCTGAGGATCAGACCGCCAAGGTCCCCGCCCTCGACTACCACCCGTCACATACTGCACCTGACCCCTTTGGCCCCTCCCATTAGTGGTGAGCCCATGGGAAGGGGGACCCACGTTTCCTCTTTGGGCTGTGCCCGGCCGGACTCCATGGGTGAAAGCCCGGCCACCAGGCGCTCGCCAACGTGCCCTACCTCAAGGCCTGGCTCCAGAGCGGGACCCCGGCGACCCACGTCCGGGCGAGGGAACACGGTTTAAATTTATATAATTCATCATAAGAGATCTTCGGGCTGCTCTTTGTCTGATCCCTCACCTAGGACCTGTTTGCCATGGGTGACTCTACGAGAGGCAGAGACCGCTTCCATACCCCTTTAATGCCTCCATTGCCTAATTTTTTCTGAAAAGGACTCTATTGTGCCACATTACCGCCACGATCTGACCACTTATAAATGACCAGAGGCTCTCCGATGCCGCCACGGCGTTGCGGCAAATTGATGGCATTGTTTTGTAAAAGCGGCTTAAGACAAACCATTACTGCAATGTTACTACAAAGCGAGGTGGAACAAATGCCTCACAATTCATGCAAAGCCAAGCTGGCATGGTGCATGTATAAGACACATCGTTACGGTAATATTACGCCAATTTGCCGGCATAGTGTGTCTTGTAAAAAGGGCTTTACTGTTCTGAAGTGTAAGTTTTGCATTTGTTGAAGGTGAGCTTTGAAGGAAATCGATAATGACTACAAAGGTGAAAAATGGTCAAAGTTATGAGTTTGCCTCTTTTGGAAACAAGGAAACAGCAGAAATATAATATGAGTTATTCTTTCTGTTTCTCTCGTTTTTTAGGTTCTTCAGCACATCTTGAACCCGGCCTTCCTGTACAGCTTTGAGAAGGGAGAAGGAGAGCAGCTGCTCGGACCTCCCAACCCTGAAGGAGACAACCCTGAGAGCATCACCAGTGTCTTCATCACCAAGGTGAACACCCTCATGGCTTCTCTTTTTCATGTTCAGCTAGTTAGTTGTGTGTTCTCCCCTTTATTCCACCAGCTGCATGTCTTTAGAACCATCAGACCACTGCTGTTTGATGGTCCCCTCATCCTACCATCATCCCATAGGTCTCTGTCTCTCCTTCACGTTTCATTCATCAGACCGGACATTAATTTCTCTTGTAAATGTCACTGTGTGACTGTACTAAAGGTCAGCATGTTTGTTTGCTGCAGCAGGTCTCATCACTGACTAACACCAGTCCTAATGGCTGCTAATGGCTTCGCTGCTCTGCTACAATCTCACTTCCTCCCTCCTTGTCTCTGCACACCGTCCTGTCTTCTCTGTCTCTGTTTAAATAGTAATTGGTATTTTGTTGGAGGGTTCTATTAACAGACTCTAGTGTGCTTTAAATGCAGACAAAGCGACACGTTCCATTTTCTTCCGTATAAAATGGTTCAGTTCTGTTTGTTTTCAGTTGCGTGGGGACACATTTTTTAACGTTATTATGTTAAGTCAGCATCTGACTTAGCAGTGACTGCTGCATTAGGGCGTTTGGAAGATTTCACAGTATCGTCATTAAACTGGAAGTACAATGAATTTACATGCACTCCTGTTTAGTGCAATTCTGTTGGCACAAAAACATTTATTTTTATCTTCTAGTGTTCTTGGATTGTTGGACTTTAAACAAGTTAAAACATTTCCTCTCAGAATATTCACTCACTCCTCAGTTGTTGTCTGAAACCTTCTCAGTCAGTTTTTTAAGTGAGACGAGCCAATGGAAGTTGGCGACTACGTTGCAAATAAAAACAAGGTAAACTGTGAACAAATAAAAACACTTTATGACCTAATTATGACACAAAAAACAGGCGTATGTTTACCTCTTCCCAAACTACCATTTGTGTCAGTTCAGGTTCAGCTTTGTGTCTCCAGCTGACCACCAGCAGCCCCAGTCCAGTGAGACTTTGACTTAAAGACACCCTTTACTCATATTTTTAACACATTTGCAGTGGTGTCTAGTAGGAATGAATGCCTTGTAAGTCTTTCCCTGGGGACAAAAGCTCAGATGCTCCTGTTTGAGGACGTAGAAGTCAGCCAGAGGAGAAAGTAGCTTCAGACGACAGGATCTGGACTTTTATTTCCTGATATTTGCCTCTGATTGGATAACAGTAACGCGACCCTACCACGGACTCTTTTCTCAAAAAAAAAACCTCTGACGCCCAAAGAGTTAGGATAAATGACACCTGGGCTTCTGTTTTTCCTTTGCTTCTCATCTGAGGAGCCTCTTCTATTCTAACAGCAATGCAGTCTTGGCTACAGAAACACTGTCAAAACATTTACCCCCTTTTTTTCTGTCCATCTCAGGTTTTGGACCCAGAGAAGCAGGCTGACCTGCTGGACTCGCTGCGAATCTGCCTCCTGCAGTTCTCCACCCTGCTGGTGGAGCACGCCCCCCACCACATCCATGACAACAACAAGTCACGCAACAGCAAGCTGCGACGCCTCATGACGTTTGCGTGGCCATGCCTGCTGCCCAAAGCTTGTGTAGACCCTGCCTGTAAATACAGTGGTCACCTGCTCCTCGCACACATCATTGCAAAGTTTGCCATTCACAAGAAGATCGTCCTGCAGGTAAACCCAACAGTCTGCTGCTTCAGTCAGTCTGTCCGAGTTCAAATAAGAGAGAAACAAGGAAAGGTACTTTTGTGCTCTATTGAAAATGTCCCTTGTTTTCTCTGAAAGTCCATTTTCATCATGATGTGAATTTACTAGAAGGGAAATGGCAAAGAAAGAGAAAATAACCCAGGAAGGTTTGTGTTTCTGCTCCGTCCAGGTCTTTCACAGCCTGCTGAAGGCCCACACAATGGAAGCCCGGGCCATCGTCCGCCAGGCCATGGCTATCCTCACCCCCGCTGTGCCGGCCCGCATGGAGGACGGCCATCAGATGTTGACCCATTGGACTCGCAAAATCATTGTGGAGGAAGGACACACTGTGCCGCAGCTCGTACACATTCTGCATCTTATTGTGCAGCACTTCAGGGTGAGCAGATGTCGAAATCCTGCAGCAGACAATACCTTCTCCTGTCAGAATATTCCTGCTGAATGGGCGGATGTTCAGCGTATGCGTCTGGATTGGGTGGGACGGACAGAACCGTCGCGTCTAGCTTCTGCTGCTGCGGCTTCAAATATTCTTGATAGATTTGTGCAAATCGAGTTCCCTGTAAACAGTCGTCTCCCAATGCCTGTCCTGGTGTGTGTGTGTGTTCTGCGAGCACGTGCGTGTTGCAGAGAAAAGTATGGTGGGGCAACAGAAAAGTTATTTTCACTGATTATTGGAGTGCTCTAATTTACACAAGACCTTTTTACAAGCCCAAATGTTAAAAAAGTATCATCTATTTTCAAAGCTGGTACTGCCCCCCCCCCCCCCCTCTCTCCATGTAACTGGTGTGCCTTAAAGCAGACACACACTCTTGTAATGTTCACAATGATCATCTAATTAGTGAAGAAGCAGAAGATCTTTTGCCTTTAGGTTTACCCTCCTCCCTAGGCTTGAAATACACCCCTCTCCCACCCCCCACCCCCGCCCCCATGTCAGACAGCGACAGACATTTCCCTCAGCTCCCCCTCTCTATCTCTCTGACAGGCGGCTCTCGCTGGGCCAGATGACTAATCTAATGTAATCACATCAGCATAATTACACTGAGGAGGAGATAATGACAGACAGATGAGACTTTGTGTGTGCTTCATAAAGTAATAGAGAGATTGTGCGCGTGTTTGTCTGCGTGCACACGTGATGGACAGGGCTTAGCCACTCTGTCATTAAGAGGCTGCAAAGTCCTGCTTTATCGACTATAATTACCCTCAGAGTGAGAAGCTTTAATGGTCTGTGACACCGACAACAGACCGTGGATAGACATCTCATCTCTGGCTCTTTTGTCTGCATGTGTGTGTTTGAGAGTCCCAGTTCAGTTTTCAAAAGATAAGTGACTCTTAAAGAGCAAGTCACCCCTTACAAGAAGCGGACTTCACTCCCACTTTATGTTTGAAAAATGCAACAAATGCTGTTGCCTAGGAGATCGAGAGGGTGGAGCCACTAACAAATACACACACTCACGACATTGTGACATCATAATGTACCAGTTTACATCATAGCATACCTCTTAGCCAATAGCGGTGGCAGATTTAAATTCAAATGCAGTGAAGAGTTTTTACCTGACAACGGCACAACACTGACAGTTTCAGGCAGAAAATTTAAATTTTAACTAAAATGCACTAAAGTGCTAAACTATTGACTACACGTGCCTGCAGCATGATTAGACACGCATTTATATAGTTTATCAGAAAAAAATTGTTGATTTGGGGGTGACTTGCTCTTTAAGTGTGACACTTGGCTGTGCCAATGCTCTGAGCTAAGGGAGCGTCATCATTTCCTTGAAACTAATAAGAAGGAATGCAGTGTTGGAGTTCTGACTCTTTTAGTCTTTCAACTGTTCTGATGTATCATGTGTAATTCCAAGAGTCTGTCATCGGAAACAAACATAACCCACTTGCTCTTCCATCTTTCTTTTGTTTTCGGCCGACCAGATCTCCTTTAGTCAGACAGGAGCTTTTATCTTTTTTCAAAAGAATTGTTCCTGTATTTGTTTGAGATGCAGCATAAATGTTCTTTGACTGTTAAGAAACCCACCTCATCTTAATCAGTAGTTGCCAAGGCAACGAAGGCCAGTTCAGTTTTTGACAGCTGTTACTGGAATAGCTCCATTTAACGAGGTTTGAATGGACAAAAGAAAGAATGTCTCATTCGAAGCAGGTCTGTTATCGGTTAGATGAAACTAAGATTAGTTTTGTGATTCATGCACACTTCGGTTGTGACATGTAAATAAGAAGTGCATTTTGGCATTAAAGGTTAACTTCCACACACATCTTTCTCTCATCCCTTACTATGTTTTCTCACCAGTAACCATTGGCACCAGTAACCATCTGCCCATGGCGCTTCAGGAAAGGAAGGAGAATTTAGGTTTCTGCTCACAATTGGAGACATTTAGGCTGTGTCTTTACGGTGTGTTCTTGTGTTGCAGGTGTACTACCCCGTCCGCCACCACCTGGTGCAGCACATGATCAGTGCCATGCAGCGGCTGGGCTTCACACCCAGTGTGACCATAGAGCAGAGGAAACTGGCTGTGGACTTGGCTGAGGTGGTTATTAAGTGGGAGTTACAGAGGATCAAAGACCAGCAGGTGAATTTACTGCTTTTAAAATGTGGGCTTTATATCAATATTAGGATATTTATTCCACTTTCTGGCCCTTTCTTTCTTGTCTTAGCTCATATTTGAGAAGTAATGCCTGCTTTATGGATTAGTTCTCACCTCTTCCACACCTTCTGAGTTTGCAGGCATGCATGTAGGCGTGCTGAAAAATGCACTCTGGTCTCCAAAGAACCACGGTGGTCTGGAAACTACTTACCACTACTACCTAGGGGTCAGGTTTACAGGTGCTGGTGGGAAAAGAGTCACAACATAGAAAAGTTTCATTATTCATTCAAATATTTTGTCTTTCAAAAGTCAAGGGTCAGTGTCCGTCTCTATTTACACATCTATACAAAGTCTGGACATCATTCTGTCTTCTTCTACACTGTAACGGTTCCACACATAGACACGCGCCCTCTTCCTCACCCGTGCCTCTCTGTCTCCCCCGGCAGCCGGAGTCAGAGTCGGAGGGTGTGGCTGGGGAAGGAACGAGCGGCGGAGCTGTGAAAAGAGGACTGTCTCTAGAAGCTGCTGGTGCGGGACAAGACGTCAAGAGGTTCCGAACGGCGACGGGCGCTGCTTCCACGGTGAGCCCAGTCCCCTGTAAACAATCAAACACGACTTTAACCGACACCTCGTACTTCCATGTTTGGTCGTGTGTGATTATTTAAACAATCAAGATCAAGAGCGTTGTTATTTATGTTCTGATTGTGTCCCATAGAAAATACCAACTGGAGACATTTTGATGTCCTGTTTTGTGTCAGAGAAGAACTTCTTTATTATTTAAATACACGTTAATTTCACAAATCAAAACAATCTTTAACATTATAAGTTATATTGCTTTTATCAGAATCCGCTGTCTTTAGGTTTTTATTAATAATATTTAGACTCAGCAGCAACAATGCCACTTTAATGAATGTTTCCTGCAAATGTTTCTGCACTACTGAGTTCATACTTAATTTGTTCATCTGTAAAAGAAATGTTTTTCTTCACTTTTAAACTACCAGCATTTTTTATCTGAATACAGCTTTCTGTGTAGCCTCTTAAGTTACAATTATTCACTTTTTCAAATAGTTTTTTGTTAAAAGTAACAAACTGAAAGATACCCTTTGTTATTTTATTATTTTTTTGTTGTAACCACAGCTTTAGGAGTAAAACGACACAACAGCAATGGAATGTGCTTCTGCTATTTCTGATAACAATGCTCATGATATTGTCAGCAGATGCTTTTATTATTAAGTCAACTTGTTTTATAGCAACTTCCAAAAACACATACTTTTCCTTTAAAGTCTGCTCTTTTATTTTCTTTTATTGATTCTTTTAGGTGTTTGGACGCAGCCAGTCCATGCCAGGAACGGAGAACGTGCTCACAAAGCCCGTTGAGAAACAACACACTGACACCGTTGTGAATTTCCTCATCAGGATTGCCTGTCAGGTAAGATCTCAGGTGTCTGGGTGAGGATGTTTACTGACATGTTCCCATTCAGGGACTTTTGCTAGATTAGTTAAAACAAATGGATACCGAGCTGTCTCAGAAACAACCCAGTCTTTAAAAATCACGGTAGCTATTAAACAAGCCTCTAAAGAAGGTTCTCATTTTTAAGGGGACGAAGAATGCCGTTCATCAGTAATCTAAAACTCTGCTTTGAATCTCTAAGAAGCATAAGACATTTTCTTTTGGCTTTCATCTGTCCCAGGAGCCCTGGTACAGGCCCTTCTAACCCCCTAATGGTTGGTTTATGCTTGACGCGTCCGCGAGGTCCGCACGGCTCCGCGCGGAAAAGTTGCGTCATTTTGCGTCATTTTAACAACCATGCCCCTCCACTGCGCCTCCGCACGGCCCAAAATTTCCGCAACGCGCACCTAGGAAATTTTGAAACCACGCAGATGGTCGGACACGGAAAAACATGGCGAACCGGCAAGAACTAGTATGGCAGAGGTTCGTAAGTACAGACATTTGTATGATTCAGCTCTCAAAGATCGCCGTGATTAACATGTAGTTAATAATTCTTGGAGAGAAATAGCTCGCACTGTCGGAAAAGACGAGGACGCTGTTAAAAATGCTGAAATGCCATGTTGTAAACAACAGTTTTTACTTCTACTATGGTGTAGTGTTGGATGCATGCTGTAGAGCTCCATGCTGCCCCCTACAGTTTGGGAGAATATTGGCTCACCGCAGAGACGAGCCGCATGAACAATAAACGCTGCGAGTTGTGAAGCGTGTTCCATCCACGAGCCGCATCACCAAGCGGAAAGGGAATGCGTCAAGCATAAACCAAGCTTAAATCAGCCTTGCTGTGAAAAGAGCTGGTAACCCCCCTCCCACTTGGCCAGGACATGAATATGCTAATGAGCTGCTTGCTGATTGGCTGATATAAACCAGAAGGCCTCAGACACTGGAGACTGCAGATTAAAGGAGGAAGGGTTCCTTACTGTGGTGTTTTTATGAGAGGTTTCTGGGAAAATAAGTTGTTTGGCATTTTTAAACTTACTAATTTACATAAAAAGTAGGTCACACATGGCTTAGACTTTTTGGCGTGCTACTTTTGACCACCCAAGCTGTCTTTATTCACAAACAAGAAAATGTTGGTTTAGATTCTTTGTCCTCTTTAAAACGCCACGTACACACAGAGTCCTTCAGGTGTCCCCTCACACAGCTGTCCGTTGGGCGAGTGTCAGCGACTACCTTGAGCCTGAAAGAGTCTCCTGAAGTTTCTGTCACCTTCAATTTTTCCTCCTTTACTTTGGGCCAAAGCTTCATTCTTTCTGTTCATCTCTAAATATAACTTCTGCATTAACTCCAGGGATCACTCACTGCCAGCAGAGCGGTCTATAGAAACATAATCTTCTCTTTGTATTCCACCTGATAACGCTGTATTGTGATACCAAATGGATCCCTGTAGAGAAATCTGTTTCCAGTGGCCCGAAGGATTAACATCTACCACTGATGGGGGTTCAGTGTCCTGGTCAAGGATGGGCCTTCGGTGTGTGTGTGTGTGTGTGTGTGTGTGTGTGTGCGTGTGTGCGTGTGTGTGTGTGTGTGTGTGCGTGCGTGCGTGCGTGCGTGTGTGTGTGTGTGTAGGATTGTACAGAAGCTGCTTGTGCTTCAGGAGTTGGCCACTTTGACCCCCGTCTACATTAATACCATTACAGTACATAGTGACAGCTGATGCTTCCTCTTGCCTCGTGTGATGTCATGCCTCTTATAGTGATACAGAGAACGAGGCCCCGCTGTCGTTAATAATGATAATGATGCCACTCCTCCTTCCTTGCTCCTGTCTAGGTGAACGAAAGCACCAACGTGGCTGGGTCTCCGGGGGAGTTGCTGTCCCGCCGCTGCGTTAGCCTGATGAAAACCGCCCTCAGGCCTGACATGTGGCCTCGTGCGGAGCTCAAGCTGCAGTGGTTTGACAAGCTGCTAATGACTGTGGTAAGATGTCAGCTGCCTTCAGAGTGAACGTCATTATGCATCTTAGGCTGCTGTCAAATAGCCACATTCATATCCGTGACTTTTTCCTGCTCCCTGTTTCATGTGAAACCCACTCCATACCATAAGGAGATGGCAGCAGCGGATGTTTTTGTGTCTGTCTGCGTTGTTAGCTAAATGTCTTATGAACCACAAGATACAGACTTGATAAAAAAAACTTCTAGAAAGAAATCACTGAATGTACATTCTTATCTGTAAGCTTTGGAGTCAACTGATTCAAGATGGCTGCCACAGATAATGAATGAGTAGCATTGTTGTTAGGTAGATAGGAAGTGGTTGATATTTGTTGCAAAACAAGCATAAAAAGGACAGCAAATACAGGAGAAACATCTAATGAAATGGCAGCAATGCAAGTATATATACAATTGGAATTAAAGTGGTTATAAAATATGCAAAGGTAGTAGTATTGTGACAGAAGAATAGTTGTTTTATATGGGGTGTGTGATATCTGCTTCCCATGGGTGTGAGTGGGTATTGTTGACGAGTCCAGATCAGTGGCAGCTCGTCCAATGGGAAGGGGGGTGGGGGGTTGCAACACCACCGGTCTCACAGGAACAGGAATAAGAGGATAGGATTTAAACTAACTAAACAATCTATGCATCATACAGAGTATAAGTTTGTAGTGGGACAAAAAAAGTATTTAGTCAGCCACCGATTGTGCAAGTTCTCCCACTTAAAATGATGACAGAGGTCAGTAATTTTCCTCATAGGTACACATCAACTGTGAGAGACAGAATGTGAAAAAAAAATCCATGAATTCACATGGCAGGATTTTTAAAGAATTTATTTGTAAATCAGGGTGGAAAATAAGTATTTGGTCAATAACAAAAATTCAACTCAATACTTTGTAACATAACCTTTGTTGGCAATAACAGAGGTCAAACGATTACTATAGGTCTTTACCAGGTTTGCACACACAGTATCTGGTATTTTGGCCCATTCCTTCATGCAGATCTTCTCGAGAGCAGTGATGTTTTGGGGCTGTCGCCGAGCAACACAGACTTTCAACCCCCTACACAGATTTTCTATGGGGTTGAGGTCTGGAGACTGGCTAGGCCACTCCAGGACTTTCAAATGCTTCTTACGGAGCTGCTCCTTTGTTGCCCGAGCGGTGTGTTTGGGATCATTGTCGTGTTGGAAGACCCAGCCACGTTTCATCTTCAAAGCTCTCACTGATGGAAGGAGGTTTTGGCTCAGAATCTCACGATACATGGCCCCATTCATTCTGTCCTTAACACGGATCAGTCGTCCTGTCCCCTTAGCAGAAAAACAGCCCCAAAGCATGATGTTCCCACCCCCGTGCTTCACAGTAGGTATGGTGTTCTTGGGATGCAACTCAGTATTCTTCTTCCTCCAAACACGACGAGTTGAGTTTATACCAAAAAGTTCTTCTTTGGTTTCATCTGACCACATGACATTCTCCCAATCCTCTGCTGTATCATCCATGTGCTCTCTGGCAAACTTCAGACGGGCCTGGACATGCACTGGCTTCAGCAGCGGAACACGTCTGGCACTGCAGGATTTGATTCCCTGCCGTTGTAGTGTGTTACTGATGGTGACCTTTGTTACTGTGGTCCCAGCTCTCTGCAGGTCATTCACCAGGTCCCCCCGTGTGGTTCTGGGATTCTTGCTCATCGTTCTCATGATCATTTTGACCCCACGGGATGAGATCTTGCGTGGAGCCCCAGATCGAGGGAGATTATCAGTGGTCTTGTATGTCTTCCATTTTCTGATAATTGCTCCCACAGTTGATTTTTTCACACCAAGCTGCTTGCCTATTGTAGATTCACTCTTCCCAGTCTGGTGCAGGTCTACAATTATTTTTCTTGTGTCCTTCGAAAGTTCTTTGGTCTTGGCCATAGTGGAGTTTGGAGTCTGACTGTTTGAGGCTGTGGACAGGTGTCTTTTATACAGATAATGAGTTCAAACAGGTGCCATTAACACAGGTAACGAGTGGAGGACAGAAAAGCTTCTTAAAGAAGACGTTACAGGTCTGTGAGAGCCAGAGATTTTCCTTGTTTGAAGTGACCAAATACTTATTTTCCACCCTGATTTACAAATAAATTCTTTAAAAATCCTGCCATGTGAATTCATGGATTTTTTTTCACATTCTGTCTCTCACAGTTGAAGTGTACCTATGATGTAAATTACTGACCTCTGTCATCATTTTAAGTGGGAGAACTTGCACAGTCGGTGGCTGACTAAAAACTTTTTTGCCCCACTGTAAGTGTAGTTTTAAAATGTTCTCTCACACTTTTACCATGACTGGATCATCTAGTGACATTCTTCCTGTTCCTTTCGGTCACAACAAACTTTAACATAGATCCATACTAACTGGCGCATGTGCGCTGGATCCCTCTCCAAGACAAAGAATAGGAGAGCCTTTAGGCTCCGAGGTTTGTGACCGAAACCTGGTGGAGTCTCAGCTCAGCTCAGAATGTTCACCCGGAACCGAAGCTCTCCACAGTTCACTGTTCTTTTTTTATCCCTCCAGCTCATCTGTTTTTTAGAGCAGCTGTGTACACTTTGTGGAGTTTTTTATTATGGAGAACCGTAAAATTATGAAATGTGGCCTTGGATATTATAAACGCTCCCCAGCAGGAAAAAAATTGCCCAAAACTGTCAGGAATCAGCTCAGTTTGACGTTGGGAGAAAGGATTACATGAATCAAGTGGATTTTTTTTTTTTACTATAACACTGATTATGACCATAAACCAGCACAGGTTGGACTGAATTTATGCTTTTGACTTTATGGATTTAGCTTTATTTGTTTTGGGGCTGCATTACTTGGTGAGCTTAGCAGGTTTATATTGTTAAGAGGAGAGTCTGGGCTTTAATTAGAACAGCTGCTTCTGTGGATAGGATCATGTTGCATTGTTGCTACTATGGATACATGAAATCCACAAATTCCATGCATTTAACTATTTAAGTTTTTTTTATGTTCTTGAGTGAGTCCAAGTAAAGCGCATCTGTGAATAAAATGGCTGCTGCTGCTGTTTCAGCTCCAAGAAATAAACCACCAGCAGCTAACACCTTCCTGTAGAAGTTCCACTTTAACTCCATCTTAGTGTTGAGTCCTTTGTCTGTTATCGCTAATACACAGAGTGAGGCGCCGACAGCAATAATGACAAAATAATGACAGTGGTGAGATAACAGGAGTCTATTCGACTTGGCCTGTGCTGCCTTATTCAGCCCACCACTACCACCCCGTCTGCATCCCAGCCTCTTCATCCTCCCTCTCAGGATCACCTCTCTGCATATCTCATCACCTTGCCCCTCGCTCTCTAACCACTTCTTCTTCTAATCTCACCTTTTCACCCCCCCCCCCCCCCACACACACACACACACAAAATCCATTTTTCCTCTCCACCCCCACTTCTCACCCAGCCCTGATCAGACAGGGGTTTCAGCGTGTGCTGGCAATTGTCACACACTTCCCATCTTCTCTTTTGGGGATCACTTCATCAGCCTAGCCTTTTACTCTGCTCCCTTACACACACACACACACACACACACACACGCACGCATGCATGCACACACACACACTCACACTCAACCCCGCTAGATCCCAAAGGGGCCTGTGGGACAAACAAGCCTTTCTGTGGGCCTTATGCAGATGGACGTACATGGCCTCCTATCCTTTGGGAGCATGCTCTACCTGCTCTGCCGTCCTACTCAGAGTAGTGAACAATGCTTTCAATCGGATTACCTTTATCATCTCGTTGTTCTGACATAGCAGCGATTAGGAGTCGGGGTGGGAGCGGGAGTGGCTTAGGAGGTTAAATGTGAAGAAAAAGGGGAGGCGTAAACAGAACACGCTCATTCACACACATGTAAAGGTTCTTTCTGTTTTTGCTCCAAAGACGAGCTTCCATTCTGGTTATACACTGCCAAATCAATAAGACCCTAATATCTACTGCCAGCCTTATCACAGGAGTCACCTTGTTCATTAGGCCAGATTAGCACCATAAATCTGTGGAAGATTATCCTCTTGGCCCTGCCATTGTAAACCTTGATTGCAATTTAGACAAAATTAGCCCATTGATCTTTGGTTTAGCAGCCATCACAAAGCCTTGTTTTTTTCTGCTGTATTGTGGAATATTATCTGAGTGAGCTGGATAAAAATCTGCCTTGTTGATTCACACGTTTTTGCTCCACTACTTGTTGTGTTTTAGGACCACATAGTAAACATTACCATTTATTTTTTTCCTATAACTTTGCAGGAGCAGCCAGCACAAGCTAACATGTCCAACATTTGCACGGGACTGGAGATTCTCTGCTTCTTGTTGACTGTGCTGCAGTCTCCAGCCATCTTGGCCCATTTCAAGCCTCTCCAGAGAGGCATCGCTGCTTGCATGACCTGTGGGAATACGAAGATCCTGCGAGCTGTCCACTCCCTTCTTTCACGTCTCATGAGCATCTTCCCCACTGAACCGAGTAAGCTCCACTTCAACACGGTTACTGTTTACAGTGCAACTATGTGGTTCGTGGTTCTCAGCTGTAGGTGAAACCATAAAACTGGTCCTGAACCATGCCATCCTCACCTGAATGCTAACACTCTATTTTTGACTCAGATTATTCAGCATACTTTATAAAAATCACTATTGTGCTTGAGCACTTGACTTAAAAAAGGCAGTAATGATCCTGAGCTAATCTTCTCTTCTGCAGTGGGAAAAGCACACGTAGAAGCTGCCACACTGGACCAGCTAATGCAAAAATGCTTAAATGTTAAATGCACGTGAACGCGTTAGTCTTGCTGAAGGCGAGCTGGTTTTAATCAGGCTGAAGCACCCAGATAATGCGCTAGGAGTCCGACTTCATTCTGCATGTAAACGGTCGAACCAAACTGGTTGGACGCTTGCCTTTCAGAAGTGACGATAATGTTCTTGCAACAAAGTAACACACGAAACACCGTCAAACAGCACAGTACGTACCAGCGGTTTTGTCCATTGTGCATATCCTGTTTGTTTACTATTATGTTGCTATAAGCTAACTGGAGAAATGTCGACATGGAAGGGCGCATGTCGCCACTTACGGTAACGGAGTGGAAAGAGCTTTATTTGAGCGGTTGGTTTTCTAACATGCAGGGAAACTAGGATAAAGACTCCAAGCTTATTACCATAAGATGGACCTGGATCAACTTAGGTGTCGATCAGCGTACGTGTAACTGCACTGACTGATTCAGAGGAACATTTTATGTGAGGACTCTTTCTGATAAGTCATCCACCCCCTGCTGCCTTCACCAAGCTCATTAATATTTACATTTTTAACTTGCTGCTCTTTGAATGTAAAACATTGAGATTAGTTTGCTCTTTGTGGTGTAAAACAAACATGATTGTCTCTCCAGGCACATCGACAGTGGCTTCTAAATATGAGGAGCTGGAGTGTCTCTATGCTGCTGTGGGCAAAGTCATCTATGAAGGACTTACCAACTATGAAAAAGCAACAACCAACACCAACCCCACTCAGCTCTTTGGTAAGGCCACCACTTTCTTTTGTCTTCTTATAAACACTGTTGTTATTATTATTGTGATTATTTCCCTCTTCAGACTCAAGTAGCCTCACTGTTGCTGTTAGCAATCAAAACAGCAAGTGGGTTATTAAAATGCAAGCTGGTGAGACTAACCGCAGAGGCTAACATCTGGTTTGATGAAGATTATCTTGGAAAGGATGGATGGCTGCCCTCGGCCACCCTCCACATACAGACATAACTCTTACTCAGCCAGATGTCATTATTTCAGTATTTTTATGGGAAAATATAATTAAAACGTTCTTTTTCTGTCTTTGGATTAGTAACCAAGTATTGATGCCTTGCCTTGTGAGGTAGTTTTGATTAGATGCTGGAATCTGATTGGGGGGGAGGGGGGCACATTTAAAGAGCAACAGCTTGACATGTGTCATTCTTCTTGCCTCTGTACAACAGATAAACTCAAGCAGCCACTAGCCTGTCATGCAACATGAAGGAGTTAGGCTTAAGGATGTTTGTTTTTCTCATTTCTCACTTCTTTCTCTTACAGGAACTCTGATGATCCTGAAGTCGGCCTGCAGTTACAATGCCAGCTACATCGACCGCCTCATCTCTGTGTTCATGCGCTCGCTGCAGAAGATGGTTCGGGAACATCTCAGTCCCCAGCAGGCTAACCCAGGGGTCACAGAAACCAGCACAGGTACTCGTTAGAGTTATGACGCAGACAGTGGTAATTAATGAAAGTCAGTCTAATTCAAAGTCAGATTAAAATAACTTTTTACATTATGAAAACCCATTTCAACACTTTTCTAGACATACAGGTGCTGGCCAGTAAATTAGAATATCATCAAAAGGTTGAAAATATTTCAGTAATTCCATTCAAAACGTGAAACTTGTACATTATATTCATGCAATGCACACAGAACAATGTATTTCCGATGTTTATTACGTTTAATTTTGATATTTATAGGTGACAACCAATGAAAACATCAAATCTGGTATCTCAGAAAATTAGAATATTCTAAAGGCCAATGAAAAAATGTTTGTTTCTCTAATGTTGGCCAACTGAAAAGAATGAACATGAAAAGAATGTGCATGTATAGCACTCAATACTTAGTCGGGGCTCCTTTTGCCTCAATAACTGCAGTAATGCGGCGTGGCATGGACTCGATCAGTCTGTGGCACTGCTCAGGTGTTATGAGAGCCCAGGTTGCTCTGATAGTCGTCTTCAGCTCCTCTGCATTGTTGGGTCTAGCGTATTGCATCCTCCGCTTCACAATACCCCATAGATTTTCTATGGGGTTAAGGTCAGGCGAGTTTGCTGGCCAATCAAGGACAGGGATACCATGGTCCTTGAACCAGGTGCTGGTGGTTTTGGCACTGTGTGCAGGTGCCAAGTCCTGTTGAAAGGTGAAGTCTGCATCCCCATAAAGTTGGTCAGCAGCAGGAAGCATGAAGTGCTCTAAAACTTCCTGGTAGACGGCTGCATTGACCCTGGACCTCAGGAAACAGAGTGGGCCAACACCGGCAGATGACATGGCACCCCACACCATCACTGACGGTGGAAACTTTACACTGGACCTCATGCAACGTGGATTCTGTGCTTCTCCGCTCTTCCTCCAGACTCTGGGTCCTTGATTTCCAAAGGAAATGCAGAACTTGCTTTCATCAGAAAACATAACTTTGGACCACTCAGCATCAGTCCAGTCCTTTTTGTCCTTGGCCCAGGCGAGACGCTTCTTGCGCTGTTTCTTGTTCAAGAGTGGCTTGACACACGGAATGCGACACCTGAATCCCATGTCTTTCATGAGTCTCCTCGTGGTGGTTCTTGAAGCGCTGACTCCAGCTGCAGTCCACTCTTTGTGGATCTCCCCCACATTTTTGAATGGGTTTGTCGTCACAATTCTCTGCAGGGTGCGGTTATCCCTAGAGCTTGTACACTTTTTTCTACCACATTTTTTCCGTCCCTTCGCCTGTCTGTTAATGTGCTTGGACACAGAGCTCTGCGAACAGCCAGCTTCTTTAGCAATCACCTTTTGTGTCTTGCCCTCCTTGTGCAAGGTGTCAATGATTGTCTTTTGGACAGCTGTTAAGTCAGAAGTCTTCCCCATGATTGTGGTGCCTTCAAAACAAGACTGAGGGACCTTTTAAAGGCCTTTGCAGGTGTTTTGAGTAAATCAGCTGATTAGAGTGGCAGCAGGTGTCTTCTATATTCAGCCTTTTCAGAATATTCTAATTTTTTGAGATACCAAATTTGGAGTTTTCATTAGTTGTCACTTATGAATATCAAATTTAAATGTAATGAACATTGGAAATACATTGGTCTGTGTGCATTGCATGAATATAATGTACAAGTTTCACGTTTTGAATGGAATTACTGAAATATTTTCAACCTTTTGATGATATTCTAATTTACTGGCCAGCACCTGTAGATTCACCAGAAACAGCACGAGGTGTCCGCATCAGTGACATTAATGTCCACACTCGCCCTTTATCCAACCAGAGGCTGAACAACTTTCACATTGTGACCCTCTGAAGGGTTCAAACATCTCGTATATCCAAACAGTACCTGGCTCAAAACAAAGACTGTATCAAAAGTTCTGTCCTCCACAAACTTAAAAGCTGTTTTGGTCAGAGGATACCCCCTCCTCAGATAGTCTGGTGTCACAGGGACTGTTCCTCAGCTTTGGTTTCAGGTCTGTATTGTCCCCATTTTCCCCCAGATAAAGAAACACCTTGTTCCGTTTGGCTTTGGGTTCATAAAGACGGTTACTGTTTGATGCAGCAATTAAAAAAAGGTTTAGCTTTATAAACTTTGTCATAATGAAATAAAATTTGGTGTGATTTATTGTTCAGGTGTCTTTCCTGAGCTTGACCTCAGGTATGGCAGTGTAGATCCTGTTGTTACTCACATGGGAGGTAACGGCTAAAAGATGCTATCAGTGCTTTAAATGGGTCCCTAATGACTGTATCGGGAAACACGGACATTAAGCTTCCACCCTGAGTGGGTACAGTCACTGGGTCCAAAGGCTATCTGACCAGCGAGGCTTTCGCTTCCACAGTCTTCAGGTTTCAATAATTCAATGAGCTTAACTCCAGTAGTTTCATCCTGGTGGATCCAGAGCTGATAAGTAAATGTTAGATAACAGCGTACAGTGTGCTGCTAACGTGGCTAAAAACAACTGCAGAACTCTGATTTAGGAAATGGAAAAAAACAAACTAATCTAAATGTTTCTTAGGTCAAAATAAAAAGTTACATGGTGGTTTAGATTACAACCTTTTAGAGCCGTAGACTGTATTTGTAAGATGGACAAACCCTCCTCACCCCCATCCATATTTTTCTGAAGAGCTGAACTGAAGCCCAGTGGGCAGTGGCCCCCACCGCCATCTTGGCCATGTCACGGGTCTCGTCACTCCTGGAAAGAGAAAATGGAGCTGAGGGCGGGGGCAGATGATTGACACCCATCAATCTCTGAGTTAACGTAGCTACGAGCTAACCAAAGCTAATGGAGGTTGTTGGGTGCTTTCAGCCAGAAAACTGCAGTGGAGTGACTTTGGTGCCCTCTGCCTTCTAGGCTGTAACGCTTTTCACTTGAGACCAGGGCAGAGGCCTTCCCTAGAGCAAGCAGGAGGGCAAGCTGCTAGAGCTAGCACCAACAGTTGTCAGTCAAAATGACACACCCCTAATTATTCATAAATTCGAGGTTAAACACATCTAAATGGATGAGTTACATCTCATAACCTATTAAACCTAAAATGTTTTTTGAACCAGGCTGTAAACATGTTTATTCCTGCTGTGAAGCTGGCGTTTTTAACATGGGAGTCAACTTGCTCCTTTCTGGAGCCACCCCCTAGTGGATGAGAGGAGAACTGCAATTTCCGTCCCAACTTTTGGCAGACGGAGTTTGCCCTTGTTTAGAACTGGTCTTAGTTGTTTTGTGTGTCTGATCTAACAGTGACGAGTGAGCTGGTAATGCTGAGTCTGGACCTGGTGAAAACCAGGCTGTCTGTCATGAGCATGGAGATGAGGAAGAACTTCATCCAGGTTATTCTTACCTCTCTGATTGAAAAGTCTCCCGATCCCAAAATTCTCCGTGCCGTTGTCAAGATAGTAGAAGAGTGGGTGAAAAACAATTCTCCCATGGCTGCCAACCAGGTGAGGATGCGTTTTATTCCTAAAAATGCTCACATTCCAGGGATTTTTGTTCTTTTTCTTTTTCTATTCCTTTTCCTTGACCGTTCCATGACAGCCTTCACTGTGACTGACAACCTGTTTCCTCTCAGATGCCAAACCTGCGTGAGAAGTCCATCTTGCTAGTGAAGATGATGACCTACATAGAGAAACGTTTCCCAGATGAACTTGAGTTAAACGCCCAGTTCCTGGACCTCGTTAATTACGTCTACAGGTAATTACTGCCATTCATCACGTAGCCAAACGGCCAAGCCGCTGACGGCAGGCCGCCCTTGCATCCATTTTATCATGAGTGATGAAGGTCAGGAGGCTGAGTCAGGAGGAGGGTTTTGAATCCTCATCAGTGATGGGTTTGTTATTTTACAAAAGATTTAATTGGAGATTCAAAAGGAGACAAAAAAGGTCAAATTTAGGGATGACCCGATCAGGTTTTTTTGCCCTCGAGTCCGAGTCATTTGATTTTGAGAATTTGCCGATACAGAGTCCCAATCCGATACTTTTGATACATAAAAAAATAAAGAAAAGGAAGAAACAGTTCCAGAATGTTCCTTATTTTTTATTTAATTACCTTTTTAATTTAATTTTTAACAACAGATCACTTCTGTGAGGTAGCTTGAACAATCAAGTAATAAATAACATAAATTCTTCACTTTTGGACTTTATTGCAAATATAAAAAGTCTAATATAAAAACAGATCGCACTTCAGCTTAAAATAGCTGGCAGGGGGCTATTTTGCCTCGGCCCCCAAAATGCTTAGATACGCCCCTGGGCATGGGACGGAGTTTTGAAGATGATCTGAATCGTATCATCTATATAAATACTACATGCTGGTAAGTTATTGCTTTATACAGGTACATACGTGTAGTGGGGTAAATCTACCTATGTTTTATTTTTTTGAAAACTTTGTTTTATTTTCTTGGTTTTTATTTTCCTATCTTCTGTCCTGTCTGTCTCTGATCTTCCTGCATCTCCCAGTCCTCCAGAAACACTCCTGCCTGCTTCCTTCTTTTTCACCTCACAAGTAACTTTTTAACTAGCAGATCAAGTTGATCTAATGACCGCAAAAAAAGTGGAGTGTGTGCTGCGCTGCCCGGCTGCGCCAGTGACGAGCGCTGCAGCGCGAGCACGTCCACACGTCATGCTCAAATACAGACAGAACTTACCAGGGGGGAAATGAACGGACACAAATGACTGTGTGTTAATTATGTAATTTTTGGTGACGCCACTTAGAAACTTAGAAAATGTTACTGTGGCCGTGTGCAGAACGCAGCTGGAGTTCATGAGTAATCAGCTGTCTGCCTGCCGCTCTCTGCATCTCTGCTCAGAAGAATCCCCGCTACGCTGAGTCCATATAAACAATATAATATAGGTAGAAACTGATCTCTTTTGTGCTCCTTCTGGGTGTGCAAGTTAAGGGCATCAGGGGAGCCTGACAACCTTTAAGGAGAACCAAGTAGCTCTCCTGTAATTTGAACCCAGTATCCGAGTCCGGATCAGTCTGAAACCACGTGATCGGGGCCGACTTCCAATCATGTGATCGGATTGGGACATCCCTAGTAAAATCCCTTATTGGTTGATAGTTACAGGAGTTGAAAATAGCAGAAAGCTCAGGTCAGAGAAAGTAGATGGTTTTGCTGATAGTTGTTCCAAAGTTCATCAAGGGGTCACCGTAAAGCCAGAACTCAGACGACTCGTCACTGATCGCCCAGAAGGTAGACGTCAGAGCTGCTTTCTGCCCACTGTCCATCAGAGCATATCTCTCTCTCTCTCTCTCTCTCTCTCTCTCTCTCTCTCTCTCTCTCTCTCTCTCTCTCTCTTTCTCTTTCTCTTTCTCTTTCTCTTTCTCTCTCTCTCTCTCTCTCTCTCTCTCTCTCTCTCTCTCTCTCTCTCTCTCTCTCTCTCTCTCACAGACAGACAGACAGACAGACAGACAGACAGACAGACAGACAGACAGACACACTTTTAATCATCACAATGTACTCTGGCTCCCCACCAGCTTATCGTGACCATGGACTTGTGCATAAATCCAGGGTGGAGATCATGTGATCACAATGGGATGATAAAGCAGCCGTGATGGATCAAAGGCACACATCTGGACGATGGACAGCTGCTGTAGCTGAGTATCGTCCAGATGTGTGCCTTTGGCCATTTCTTACTGTTGCTGCCAGTAGTTCAATTCAATGTTTTTAAACACTAGCTACAGATTTTCCTGTGAAAGAAGCAGTTCTTACTTCAGGTGTTTTCAATAGAAACGACTAGTTTAGAAGAAAATAGACACTTAAAAAGTAAACAAGATGAATTATTGCTAAGTTCTAAAAAATATATATATATAAAACTAATTTAAAACACCAAATGGGACAAATGGACGTACATTTGGCAACTGAGCCCAAAACTAATTGTGGAAGAGAAGTGAAAGAAACTTTAGATGAAGCAATTTGATTTTTTCAGTTGTTTATTTACCAGATTTTCCAGACTATAAGTCGCACTTTTTTACATAGTCTGGCCGGTCATGCGACTTATACACCAAAGTGACTTATATACCAAATTATGTATACCGCGCTGCTGCGGGCCGACTCCGGTCCAGGTTTCAGCTCCTCTGCCCCACTGGGAGGATTTGAAACACCGCCATCCTCTGCTGGAGACCGTGGCGTGCTGCTGCGCCCTGGTAGTTTATTCTGTTATTGTTACTTGTACTTGTCTTGCAATGTGAAATGCTTGGTCTCAGATTTTGTAAGAAAAATAATAAAATTTCCCCTCAAAATGCGACTTATAGTCCAGTGCGACTCATATGTGTTTTTTCTTCTTATACATTTTATGACTGGTGCGACTTATACTCCGGAAAATACGGTAATAATGAAATGTCTCTGACCTGAATCGATTGTTAATATTACGGTTTAGTTTTTAAACCCCTGGCAGTAGTAAGGGTTTTGCTAACCTGTTTGCCCTTCTGCCCATCTCCTCAGGGATGAGAGCCTTTCAGGAAGTGACATCACATCCAAGCTGGAGCCAGCTTTCCTCTCAGGGCTTCGCTGCACTCAGCCTTTAATCAGGGCCAAGTTTTTTGAGGTGTTTGATGCCTCCATGAAGCGCCGTGTCTACGAGAGGCTGCTCTACATCAGCTGTTCTCAGAACTGGGAGGCGATGGGCAGCCACTTCTGGATCAAACAGTGCATTGAGGTAAACATCAAAAGCTCTTTATGCCATTGAATTGATTGTGCTGTTGACTCACTGCACAAATTCTTTCTTTCTCCCTTTGAGGTTGTCAAAGCGTTCACATGTCATTTACTCCTGCTTTGCATTTTGCACCTGTTTCTGTTTGAAAGTTGCTGCTGGCGGTGTGTGAACAAAACACCATCATCGACACCAGCTGCCAGGGATCCATGCTGCCTTCTATCACTAATGTCATCAACCTGGCTGACAGCCACGACCGGGCTGCCTTCGCCATGGCGACGCACGTCAAGCAGGAGCCACGTGAAAGGGAAAACAGCGAGACCAAAGAAGAGGTGGAGCTCACACACAAACACTCCTGACTATGTGTTTCTCACCAGTTATCCCATTAGAATCGAGGCATAAGGAGAGCCTAGTTTAATGATGAAACCCGTTATCACTCACTGAGAAGTGGACGGTTTTTACTGTCTGACAGGAAGTGGAGATTGACATAGAGTTGGCACCAAGTGACCAGACAGCCATTCCTAAAACCAAGGAGCAGGCTGAAAGAGACACGGGCAACCAGCTGCACATGCTCACCAACCGCCATGACAAGTTCCTTGACTCATTACGGGAAGTAAAGGTAAGCTCTTATATAAACATATCTGGCTAATAAAAGGTATTCTATTAAGCATTTTTAATTCTATTAAAGCCATAAAATCAGGATTCTGCTACATGGCGGACACAGGGACACGGGCTGCTCTTTTTAGTATCACACCTGGCGTTCGCAGGCCTGTTTTACCCAGAAGCTGAGGCAAGCAGAGCAGTGATATTAGACCTGGATTAACCTGCTTCACACACTTTCTCTGTCACACCTCACTTGCTGTGTCACCAGCCCGCTCCTGGACCACCTGCTCTGAAACCTGATGACATTTACACCACCTGCCTGGCTTTGGTGGCTGCTGGAACGCTAAGGGCCAACACTGCAGACCAAGTGTGGCAGCATAATCAGATATGCACCCAGGAAGCTGCAGTCCTCCAGCTCTCAGCATAGCAGCTGCTGATGGAATAGACGCTTCACACAATGACGGGACATCAGAGTTAAATGATCAGCTGATACTGAAAATACATCTTTGTGCATTTGAACACAAAGCCATAAGCAGATCAGGATATCCCCAAAGCGATGTCTGACGAAGACGTTACTCCGAATGACTGACTAGTTCTCTCTGGGAGTTTTGATTCCGCTCTGAAGGCGGAGCTCCCACTCTGCTGCCACATCAGAGACTGGAATTGCCAGAGCCACTTCAATGCCTTTTCTGATTTCCTGTGGGAGAAAAAGTTCCTCGCTGTGGAGGGAAACACAGCGTTCCTTCACTCTGCAGAAATGGTGATGCGGCACCCTTCTTTTCTCCCACTGTGGTTGCAGACGCACCTCGTATTTGTAGCTCCTCCATGCTCTTCAGGAGTTTTATTTGGTCATGAGTCAGTGAGGAGAGCAGGATGACCCTTAAAGAGCAAGTCACCCCCTGCCAGAGTATTACTCCACTCCCACGTCCTGTTAGAAAAATGCAACAAATGCTTTTGCCTTGCAGACCGAGAGTGCGTAGCCGCTAACAAATACACACACACACACACACTGGCTCATGACGACATTGTGACATCATATGGTACCGGCTAACGTCCTAGGGTACCTCTTAGCCAATAGCGATGGCAAATTTAAATTCATATGCAGTTTACCTGACAACGGCACAACACTGACAGTTTTAGGCAGAAAATTCAAATTTTAACTAAAATGCACTAAAGTGCTAAACTATTGACTACACGTGTCTGCAGCACGATTAGACACGCGTTTATATAGTTTATCAGAAAAAATATGTTGATTTGGGGGTGACTTGCTCTTTAAGCCTGTTAATGAAGCTTCCATCAGCAGGGTTTTCCTTTTCACAACTAACTGAGAGACTTAAATAATGTTTGGGGTTAGGCGAGTGAAAATGTGTGTGTGTGTGTGTGTGTGTGTGTGTGTGCGCGTGCGTGCGTGTGCGCGCGCCATGGTGCTAGATTGATCCCATTATGGAAAAACTGGGTGATGGCAGAGTTGCTGTGATTGGTCACACAACAGGGGTTCTTCCCATGGCAAGATGAAGAGAAACAGTTCTGACTTTTTCTCTGGCAAGCAGTGAAACATTTTATTGGATGGTAAACGAGCTTTGATCTCCAGTTCTGTATAGTAGAATCTGATTTGTTGTTTTCCTTCTCTGTGTTAGACGGGAGCTCTACTGAACGCCCTCGTCCAGCTCTGTCACATCTGCACACCTCTGGCTGAGAAGAGCTGGGTTCAGCTCTTCCCTCGCCTCTGGAAGATCCTTTCTGACAGACAGCAACACGTGAGTGAACTATGCTACTCCTGCCTTGGCTCTCCCACATCAGTGAAAGAGTTTTTGTAGGAGGGGAATTTTTCCCAAAGATTTTCCTTCCTAAGCCAGAATCTGACTGGGCAACAACTAGTAGATGTAAAATAGCAAGAGAATTTGCTAATTTTACAGCAAATAATAATAAGAGCAAATGTCCTACATTCATGTAAAATTTGAGTAAGGTTCTTCTTAATTTTCTTGTTTCTGTTTGGTTGCAAAATGTTTTAAATGAGGATTTATTTGTTCAGAATTTATCTTCATTTTATTTTTGCTTTCGCTGCCTCTGCGGTTATCGGAGCTTTCCACCGAATGCACAAGCGTTGTGTAACTTCTGCAAAGAGTAGCATGCAGCAATTAGCTGCCGTAATGTTGGATGTGTGGATTTCCACCAGCTGTAAAGTGCTGCTTTAGGACGCTTCTCAGAAACGTAGGGATGCGCTACTTTTTAAGCGTTACACTTCCTGAACATGTCAAGCTCAGCAGTTCAGATTGGTTCAGACTGGAAGTCAAACACGAATGCAGTGTAAAACATCAGGAAACTTTCAAAATAAAAGTCACATGCAGAATTCCAGTATCTTAACTTGTAAAAAAAAAAAAAAAAAAGTATGCCATTGTCCTAAAGATTTTCCTTCTTAAGCCTCGTTCACCAGAGGAGCTGTGAAACCTCCGCAGCCGAGGTAAACGGAACAGAAAATCAACTACAGACCTTTTCGGATTCATGCTGTCATCGTTCTTCATGCTTGTTATCACGTGCTGTAATCATGCATGATCTTGCAAGTCTCCGGTCATTTCGTGACCTCACAGGTAGGGATGCACCGATCAGGTTTTTTGCTGCCGATCACCGATACCGATATAAAAGAATGCTGATCACCGATACCGATCATGTGGATTGGCCAGACATTTTCTACAACATTATAATGAGTGCTACAAACTACATAATCTGGGAATAAAGGAAATGTAACCTAATCTAAAATGGTCTGTATTAAGGTTGTCACGGTGTGAAAATTTAACCTCACGGTTATTGTGACCAAAATTACCACGGTTTTCGGTATTGTCGCGGTGTTTTTTTTAAACGTGCTACATTTTCACACAATTAAATAAACCCTGTATGTCAGGAAATATTGTCCTCAGTTTGTGTCTAAATTTTGCCTAAAATGTGTTATTTTGTAATTATGTTGTTTATTTGTTTACATTTTTTCCCTTTAGTCTTTAAAATACCAATATTTGCCCATAACTTCTTATTTTATGTCTGTTTGATGTCATCATTTAAAAATTTTAGTTCAGATGATACTCAGTACTCAAGTAGCCTTCTAATCAGATACTTTTTTACCCTTACTTGAGTAATAAACCCTATATCAGGAAAATATTGTCCTCGGTTTGTGTCCTTCCAGTGAGCTTTGCAGATGTGGGAAAATGTCATCAGGCAGTAATCATTGTTAAATTCATAATTATTCTCGGAGAGAGACCAACTCTTATCTGCCCCTGGGAGCCCCGTAATGCATAGCGTCATTTCAACATGGGGGTGTCCGCGACACGGTTTATATGCAGGTTGCGGCGCTGCGGCTGCTTTATATAGCGACTCGTTGCATTCTCCCTCAACCCAAATCCTCGGATCACGTATTTTAGCTAAAACGCTAACGTTAGCTTGCCTTGCGTTGACTATAGAGTTGTGGGTGATGGTCACGCAGATGTGTCATGAGATTTGAAGCGTTGCTGCCTTTCACAGACACTTTTTCTGCATGTGCTGCAACCAGGATAGCCGTCTTCTATGAACTCCCTCGGCATTCTTCAAATATCCAAAATATGCCCGTACTTCCGACTTTGTCTTCTTTGAGGGATAAAAAATGTCCTCCTGAGCGCTGCCGTCTCCTCCTTTGACCATTATTTCAGCTTTAGCTTCAAGAAAGTTTTGGTTGTAAACAACAAAGCGCGCATGTGCCACCGGTCCTGCAACTTCAGCCGATGATACGGTGGCTGGTAAGGGTCACCGCGCCGATACCACAGCCACAGTAAACTCACCAAGATAATATAGTTTTTTTTGTTAAAACAAGACGGTTATTATTATAGTCAACTTTTTTTTTTACCAGGGTTAACCGCTACACTGGTTACCGTGACAACCCTACCTGATCGGTCTGCTTTGATCTATTTTGAAAATTCCGATCAAAATTGATAGGGGCGCTATCGGCCGATTACGATCAAATGCCGATCCATCGGTGCATCCCTACTCACAGGACCAGCCGTATGGATGGCTTTTGCTATTGTCTGAAACGCTCCAGGTGGGAAGGGAGCTCATCCGGCTAAATACGTCCATTACGTTACGCACACATCTGGTGTGAAGGCCAATGGAGATGGGATGTATTTTCATAGGTTTCTGATTTGCTTCTAAAAGTCAGACTGAATTCTAGCAGCATTACAGTGCGATCCTGTAAGGTGAGGAACGTTCCAAAAGTTCAGTAACATTCTGTAAATTCTCCTGTGATCATGATTATAATCACAGATACAGGCAGTACTTATGTCCAAACAGCTCATCTTGTTTGGTTAGTTTCTGTTTTCCAACTTTTATTTAATTCCTGTATAAAAAAGTTTTTAGCAGCAAGCATCATATCAACACCATTAACCTGGAGCACACATGCGCTGCGCCACATCACGCCCGTACCCTCATTTTAAAAAGAAGCCAACCGCCAAAACATGGAGGAGGAGCTTATAAATGCTACTTGATTACAGTATTAATAACTTAAAAGTACTATTGATCTTAAAATATTCTAATAAATAACGTACTTACCCATTTTAAATGAATTACAGTCTCACAAAACACGATGATCTGATCACGTATAAACAAGAGACACTTTCCGCTTCCTGTTCTCAAGTCCCGCGTGATGCTGTCACTATTGCACGATTTTTCAAGAAGTGCTCATCGATTCCTGTGTGACCGTTTGACTTCCAAAACCGCGGCGCTTCCGTGGTACATCTGTCTTCTGTGTGCCCCAGGCCTTAGGAAGCATCCTATTCACTTGCTGTTCTGCTTAATGAGGACAGATTAATTTATGCCAAGTACAAAAAATTAAGCTAGTAATGAGTTTAACGAACCAGATGCACTTAAGAGTATTTTTGAATTCACGGGGAGACCTTGATTTTAGTGATTGAACTCTTGAACACCTGACAGATGCAGCGACCTGTAAGAGTCAGAATAATATCACAAATATCCCTCGTGTGTTCTAACCAAGCCCTCACAATGCGGGTCTGAAATTGAGGCCAATGCGGAAGTGAAATAAATTGCAGTTACACCCTCATCCGCTGGGGGCTGGTGTCAGAAGCGAGCAAATCCTCATTGACTCCCATGTTAAAAATACCAATTTCACAGCAGAAATAAACATGCTTACAGCCTGGTACCAAAACAAGTTTTTGGTTTAATTGATCTAGTTTACACTCATGACAACTCTGAGGGGGGAGAATTTTTTCTCACTCTTCTGTTTAAGTGTATTAAAAGCCTAAAATTCTGTATAATTAATGAGCATCAGACCCACGTGACCGCAGAGCTAGCTCCGTGGAAAGGCCTCAGTAGCTTCAGTCTGAGCCTCGGTCTCGCCTGAAAACTGTTCCACGATTTTTAATCTCTGAACGTAGACCATTAGTTGTAGTGTTTGTGTATTCTTTTTGGATATTATTTGTGCAATTGTTGGACAAATGACTTGCTGTGGCATTAATTGCACTAATAGAGCGTCCAAGGAGTCTCCACTTGATATTTTTTTTTTGGTAAGTAAAATTATATTTATGTATTTTAGGTCACTGCCGCTCTTGCACTAGCTGAGCTTATCAAAGTAGCTAGCTAAATACCATTTTAACATGTACTGTTTAACCATGAAATTTAGATGTAATACGGTAAAATAATTAATAGGGTATATGTCGATGGGTGTAAAACCATGGTAAAACCTAAAACCCAGTGCATTTAACATAAAAATGGGTTGAAATATGACTGAGCTCTCGGAGAGAGACTTCTGTGTTCCATTCTTCCACCCGGTTCTCCCCAGCGGTCAGCCCGGCGCATCTCTGACCGCTTCGGCGCCTGGCTGCTGTGTGGGCTGACCGCTTGTGGAGCTCTCCGACTCGGAGAGAGACCTGACCACAGAAATACTGCAGCTCAGATTTTGTAAGGAAAATAATAAAATTTCCCCCAAAATGTGACTTATAGTCCAGTGTGACTTATGTATGTTTTTTTTCTTCTTCATTATACATTTTGTGGCTGGTGCGACTTATACTCCGGAGTGACTTATAGTCCGGAAAATACGGTACATTAAAATATTGAAAACTTGCTCACAGGAAAATATATTTTCATTAAGTAAATAACTTTTAAACTTACCAATTTAATACTTTTTTAATCACAGAAAGATATTTTTCATGAAAAAGTGCCGCAAACCTCCACACAAACTCTGTGTGAGCGTCAGGTTGCTGGTGTTCCACAGAGATAGCTCCGGTTGTAGCTAGGTAGCTACCTCCATTAGCTTAGCTCCCAGCTCCGCGTTAGCTTTGGATTAGCTTCAAGTTAGCTTGTAGCTAGTTCGACCGGGTGTCGTCATTTGATCCCAGCCTTACAGCCCCACCCTCAGCTCCACCTCCCTTCCCTTTTGTGGAATTGTCTGGGCTTGACGGAACCTGTGACACGGTCAAAATGGCGGTGGTGGCCACCTCCCATTTTTCCTCAAAAACATGTTATTGGAGTCTATGGAAACCCATTGTCCATATATATATATATATATATATATATATATATATATATATATATATATTATATGCCGATGGTTCAGACTGATGCCTTTTTTTTATCACTCTGTACCCACGGGTTAGCTGTTACAGGGGAGCGATGGAACGGCATTCTCTCCTTAGGGAGGAATCTGATGATATGTTGGCATTCTGCACACACACCCCTAATTAAAGAGGCCATCCAAACAGCACTGACTCACTGCTGTCCACAGGCAAGCTAAATTATATTAATCACTGATACTTCGGTGTGCCAGTCATGATTTTAGGAGCACTAGCTTCATGATCATGCTTAAACATCTATTGTATACATATGCAGCGTTCTAAATGCATAGAGTGGCCATCTGCTGGTAAAGCGTTTACATATAGAATAGGCTTTTCAGTCTCCGCTTGGCTTCTTGCAAGTACACGTTTCATTTATTTAAAACTGAGCCCAAAGGTTGAAATAGCTTTTGCAGTTTAATATTTGATACTCTGAACTATAAATAATTTGTATGACACATATTGGTGACTCTTGTAAAAAATTAATGAGCCCCAAGCAACTTGTTGGTTCTTTCTTGTGGTCTAAAATGTGTCATCCGTCCCTTCCCAGTTCTCTTTGACGTCTCTGTTCCTGTTTCACGGCTCCCTTACTGGAAAATGGCATAATGTTGCATCCCGCAATGCAACTAAACGCCTTCATCAATATGCCACATGACTGAAGTGCAGTTAAAGTAAAGAAAGGGTATCTGTTGTTGAGGAGCTCTTTGTCCTCCTCAGGCTTTGTCTGGTGAAATGAGCCCTTTCCTGTGCAGCGGCAGCCACCAGGCCCAGAGGGACTGCCAGCCCAGCGCCCTGAACTGCTTTGTGGAGGCCATGTCTCAGTGTGTGCCTCCCATTCCCATCCGCCCCTGTGTTCTGAAGTACTTGGGTAAGACTCACAACCTCTGGCTACGCTCCACCCTCATGCTGGAGCAGCAGGCCTTTGAAAAGGGCCTGAGTCTGCACAGTAAACCCAAGCAGAGCACAGAGTTTTACGAACAAGAGAGCATCACGCCCCCACAGCAGGTAAAGTGTTCTTCAAGGCCGTTTAAACAGCATCACTCATTCATAATTTTCTTTCAAATTTGGCATTATTTCTGTAACAAAGATTGCTGTTTAAAAAAAAAAGATTTTACTTTTCTGCAATCATTCTGCTCTCTTTTTGTAGGAGATTTTGGACTCCCTAGCCGAGCTCTACTCTCTGCTGCAAGAGGAGGACATGTGGGCGGGTTTATGGCAGAAGAGGTGCAAGTTTCCCGAGACGGCAACAGCTATTGCCTACGAGCAGCATGGCTTCTTTGAACAGGTGAGAAAAACCTTCCAGTTGATTTAAGTTTATATTTCTAATAGTCGTTTCAAGCTGCAGCAGCTCATTTCAGCTGCCCTACAATAAATCTAGCTTAAGAAACTTAATTATTCAGCTTGATGGATATTTAGGAGAATGTATTGTATTTGCTTTATTACAGAGAGAGGTGTTTGTTTTTAACATCTATCGAGTCTGATGTGTGTGGTTTTTTTTTTAGGCCCAGGAAAGCTATGAAAAGGCAATGGAAAAGGCTAGGAAAGAGCATGAAAGGAGCAATGTCTCTCCGGCGATTTTCCCAGAGTACCAGCTGTGGGAGGACCACTGGATACGGTAGGATTTTCTAAACAACAAGATTTTACCCTTAAACTTGTTTAGCTGATAAAATCACCCCGATACCAGAGTCGTTCTCCAGCCACGTTTCCTTTTTGACAAATGTGCCAAAAGGAGGCGTTGCCTGGTGGAACAAGAAGGTGGCGCTATGGCAGTATCAAAGGCTGGCCCCCAGCCACCCTTCTGAGATCCTTGATCAGAGAATCAAGCCTCTAACAAACACACACCCCACTCAGACGGAGAAACAGCAGCACACGTCCTAGTCCGTGCTGGTATGGTAGGAACTTCAGGGTCTGAATGATTGTCCCAGTCTGTCCCTGTTAGTGATGCTGGGGGGAAAGCATTGCTAGGCCTTGGCTGCTTTTATACCTCACAGAGGCAGGGGCGCTGATTTCACTTACTGACTAACGCCATAAATCACCGCTCAGCCTATAGCGATGTCTGATTCAAATTCAGACAGGGACAGACTGAAGAGGGCGCCACACCGACGGTTTTAAGCTGAATATTTAAATTTAAATAAGATTTACTAAACAGACAAAATAATAACTGCAAGTGACTAAGGCACTATTAGACACTCATTTATAGTTCATCAGTAAAAAAAATCAACCTGCTGTTTAAGTGGGTGAAAACTTTGTTTACAGCAGCTAAATGACACAAAAACACTAAAATTATAACAGCTTCTGATCTCCTTGTGTCATCTGCAGCTGTTCTAAGGAGCTGAACCAGTGGGAGCCCCTGACCGAATACGGCCAGTCTAAAGGTCACTCTAACCCTTATTTAGTGCTGGAATGCGCCTGGAGGGTGTCCAATTGGGCTGCTATGAAGGAGGCTTTGGTGCAGGTGAGAAAACATGATGTGTTGTGCTTCTGTGCACATATATGTGTCGTTAGTGTCTCCTGGAGACAGTGAGGACAGTATTTGATAGAAAGTGGTAAAACCAAATCCAGCCCCTATAGAGCTCTGGCAGTTGACGTCACGTTTCTTGGCATGCAACAGTTCAAATCTAAATGGCGCCATATTGGCAGGCAGAAGGCCGCAGCTGGGCTATTTGTTATTGTCAGAAAACTCAATCAAATTGGAAATATGGTAGATTCCTGTTGTGCCCCAGGATGCCAGAACAGACGCAGACAACATAAGGGAAAAGTCTTCTACAGGATTCCCCAAGATCCGGAGCGCCGCAAACGTTGGATCATTGTAATAAAACGCGTTAGTGACCGGGCTGAAATGAAACTGTGGGACCCCGAGAGTAAAGGTTTTCACTTATGCAGCGACCACTTCATATCAGGTACTTAAACCAACGTTTCCTCAACTGTGTATGGTATTTATTTTAAATGCTTTTATTATGATTCTTAGTGGGCTTCCTAAACTTATGTTGGCATGGCTTTTTCTGTCTTATTACTCATAGCAACAAGTAAACATCACGTAAAACGTTGCCTCGTGAGTTCTGCGTGCTGCCGTTTACGTGTTTTATGATCACAGCAATTAACCGGCTAAGCTGTATTTAATTTTTAAGCAATGGTTGATCAATTTTCAGATCACACATAAAAAGCACTTTGGATTGCTATTATCTGTCTCACCGAGACAGATCTCAGACAGATCCTGTGACGCTCCTGCCTGACATATTTATTTATTCACAGGAGAAAATCAGACTAGTGATTTCTCTTGGCGTTCAGTTTATACATTCAAACAGCACAGCACTCTATTTAAACTACTTACGTGTAAATCTATGTTATTTTGGGGCAGCAGTAGCTCAGGTGGTAGAGCGGGTTGCCTCATGATCGGCGGGTCATGGGTTTGATTCCAGCTCCCGCCAGGGGTA
The DNA here is from genome assembly GCF_043380555.1 of Nothobranchius furzeri. Lineage (NCBI taxonomy): Eukaryota > Metazoa > Chordata > Actinopteri > Cyprinodontiformes > Nothobranchiidae > Nothobranchius > Nothobranchius furzeri. Next base: position 29,548,393 of record NC_091756.1, read on the forward strand.
TCCTGCTGTTGTGTCCTTGGGCAAGACACTTCACCCAACTTGCCTGTGTTAGTGGTGGTCAGAGGGGCAGACGGCGCCAAATGGCAGCCTCGCCTCTGTCAGACCTCCCCAGGGCGGCTGTGGCTACAAGTAGCTTACCATCACTAGCAGTGTGTGAAAGCGTCTTTGGGTGTCTAGAAAAGCGCTAAAAGTTCAATGCATTATTATTATTATTATTTGTCCATCCATTTTCATCCGCTTATCCGGAGTCGGGTCGCGGGGGCAGCAGCCTAAGTCGAGAGGCCCAGACTTCCCTCTCCCCAGCCACCTGGGCCAGCTCCTCCGGGGAAATCCCAAGGGGTTCCCTGGCCAGGTCCGGTAAGAAGTCCGCTCCGACAGCTTCTGGCGTTTTAAAAAAGTATCCCAGGGGCACGGTGAGGGTCGGAGATGTTTAATCTATTTCATTTCTGACTATATAAAATGAAAAGTGTGAAGTAAACTCTGACGGAGTAAAATCCAAGCCGATCGCGTTCATTTTGTTTACCTTTGTTGCCTGCCAACATGGCGTCTACTCTCTGAGAGTCACGTGACGTCTGGAGCTCTATTGGCTTGAAACCTACTGACCAGAGTGAATTTTCCCTTCCGGTGTGCTGCAGTGTTTTAAACCCAGCCCCTACATTAGTGTGTATATGTGTAGTAAGCTGATGTTGGTGCTGTCCAGCTCCTCTGTAACCAGACACTTTCTGTGAGGATGAAAGATGGGGCTGAAAAGCTGCGGGAAATGCTGCTCAGCTGTTTTGTGTGTGAATTCAGTAGCCTCATGTTTCCTGAAACAAAATGTGTGATAGCACCTGACGGATAACAAATACTCCTGCTCTGCTCTTTCAAGGAGACTTGGAGCCAATCCATCGAGCCACGCTGTCCTTAGGCGACATCTAATTAAATAGTTTGGACGGCATCATCATCTCCACTATATCCTATCCTTGTTTCCTTCTGTGTATTCACCTCTCTCTTGTCTCATCCTCCCTAATTTCTTTTATTGATGTGTTTCTGATCCTACCACCCGCTGTTTGCACTCCGCCCTTTCTTCATCCATAGCTCTGGATGTAGCCGAGAATATTTTTGACAGCTGCGTGCATGAAGAGTTACTTCAGCCTCTGCTGCTGGATGATTTGTCTTTTATTGGAGGAGAGGCTTTCCGTTCCCCACCTGCCCACCGATCAGCAGCTCAGAGGCAGAGTCCGAATGTCCCTGCTTTCAATTAAAGCTCACTCTTGATAAGGGCGGCCCTGTCTCAAGGATATTCATCAAGCGTCACCCCTGATAACTTCTCTTTGACCGATCACAGTAATTTTCTCCAGCCTCAGAGGAGCTAGCAGATACACGCCCACGCTTTCGCTCTCCTGCTCTTTTCACTCTTCCTCATTCTGTGCTGCTCCCAGTGACCTATAAACTAAACAGCTCGCCACAGGTGTGATGCAGGAAGCTCCCCATGGCTATTATTTGTTCAGCGTTAATGCACTCAGCATTTTAATCAATAGCAGGACCTTTTCTACCCCTCCGCCTCTGTGCCCGACTTGTAAGGATTATTAGTCATTAGTACAAAAGTCAAGCTGAAACTGTACTGAAAATGAAACCACACACACTGTTGTCGTGCATTTGAGTAGCAGTGGAAAAATAAATCTGGCTCCTTCCCCTCAGACGTGTTACTTTAATTTACGCTGCCACATCGCAGCGCTGTGAGGAGTTTGTGTAATTCAGCTCGACGTCAGGGACACCAGAGAGGCTCGCAGCAAAATAAACTCCCATCAGTTCACACACTGATTTTAAAGGATTTCCTTTTTGAATTGAGACATTTTTGTGCAAAAGGTTATCAATAATTCCTGTTTTACCTGTTGGAGTTAGATTGTCATTGTAGGAAAACGAGTCTTTACAACTGTCTAGTCCAAGAACAGCCAAAACCACCGTAATCACCTGGAATCGGCTCGAATGTACGTTTACAGATAAAAAAACAATAATATTATCAAATACTAGTAATAGTTGTTTTTTCCACACACACACACACACACACACACACACACACACACACCCCAAACAACACCTGTACAGCAGCTACAACCACAGTTGCTTAGAAAAACTGAAGGTACAAAATAAAAATGTATTTTCTTTCAGAGCACTGATGATGTCTTTGTTTAGGTATTTCAGACATAAAACATTATTTTTTATTGCTTATTGTAAATAGGCTACATTTAAAACAGGCAGAGATTTTGAGAGTTTATATTTGAATGCCTGATTTACCTATCTGACATAAACAGAGGCTGTGCAGTGGCGCAGTGGTTAGAGCTGTTGCCTTGTAGCTAGAAGGTCCTGGGTTCGCTTCCCAGCCTGGGGTCTTTCTGCATGGAGTTTGCATGTTCTCCCTGTGCATGTGTGGGTTCTCTCCGGGTTCTCCGGCTTCCTCCCACAGTCCAAAAACACGACTGTTAGGTTGATTGGTCTGTCTAAATTGTCCTTAGGTGTGTGTGTGTGATTGTTTGTCCTGTGTGTCTCTGTGTTGCCCTGTGATGGACTGGCTCTCTGTCCAGGGTGTACCCAGCCTGATTGCCCGTTGACCGCTGGAGATAGCCCCCCCCCCCCCCCCCCCCCCCCCCCCGCGACCCTGCGTGGACAGAGCGGGTTCAGAAAATGGATGGATGGACATAAACAGAAGAATATTTCCATTTTCTTTCCGTTTTCCTCTAATGCTCAAAGATTTTAGTTAAAAATAAACCTCTTTTATTAGCCCAGTACACTTATATGATGTCTGATGGAACATTCAGCTTTTGAAAATAAATCTTAAAATAAGAAAAATAAAAAAAAAACTTCTGATTTCCTCAAATCCCACTTAGAAGTACCAGGGGACATTAAATATGACAAAAACACTCATTTATTTCATATTGTGATGTAAAATATTGATATTGTGATGGGATATTTTCCCTATTGCCCAGCCCAATGTGACATGCTGGAGGTGTGTTTAAGTTCAAATGGACCTTTTCTGTTCAGGTGGAGCTGAGCTGTCCCAAGGAGATGGCGTGGAAGGTGAACATGCACCGTGGCTATCTGGCTATCTGCAACCCAGAGGAGCAGCAGCTCAACTTCATAGAGCGGCTGGTGGAAATGGCCTCTAGCCTGGCCATTCGCGAGTGGAGGAGGTTGCCTCACATCGTTTCCCACGTGCACACGCCACTGCTGCAGGTCGGTACAAACACCGGAGCCTCACTGGCGGCAGGCTCGTTCTTGATCAGATTAGATTGAGGATGTTGTTTCATTGTGATAAGCACTTGAGAATGATGCAAGAAGTCAAAAGACCATCAATAGCTCTACAACATTGTGCTGTTGAGCAACACTGATAGCAGTTTTTATCTCCCTCTCCACTTCATTTTAAAATTTGAGATGGGTAGATGAAAAAATAGCAAAACCCTTTGAGCCCCTTTAATTCCACCTAAAGAGCTTACAATAGCCTGGGCACGGACTGGGGAAGAAGCAGGCAGACTTTAGCTGTAGAAAATTGAAAAAAGGTAGAGAGTGAACAGAATAAGAGAACATGCAGGGAGAAAGAGAGGTAGTTTAGAATTTCTGTAATTACTTCCCTGCCATCAGATAGTGTTTGATTAAATACGTGCAGCAGAATTACATTTACATGATGAATGGGATCGTCTGAATGAAGGTTAGAAGTGGGCCATCAGCTGATATTAACAGATAATTGCGAAAAATATTGTGCTGCCCAATTTATTTTGTTTTGGAAGATTTCATTTCAGTGTGGAGGGGGTTAAACCGTAGCCGCTGCTCTGATTCGATGCATTTATCATATGAAAATGGCTATTTGAGCAGTCGGACTTTGTCATTGTGCGTGCGTGTGTGCACACTCGCCTGTACGGACTTCAGATATTTACTCCCAAGGGAAAACGGGTTTTCTTCCTCCACCCAGCCGAGCGACCAGCGGTAAATCTCTTTTTCCAAACTCTACATCACAACTCCAGAGTTCCATGAGGCGTGGAGACGGAGAAGCCCAGAGTCTGCAAATACTCGTGGCTTTAAATACCATTTGGATCAAGTTATCATCTGATTCCAGCTCTCTGCTATAACTGCCGATCGATGGATTATCGCCCCCTCCATCAATCGAGACAGTTGGCATTAATATTGATTGATGAGTAGGTATAATAGAATGATTGATTATGTGTGGGAAAAGCAGCAGCTCCGGGCCAATCAATGAGGCTTTTTTTCATGGAATGAGAAAGAAGTCCTTGCTTATCGTTCTCCCATCTTCTGCCTCTTTCCTTAAGCTGCAGATTAGCTGATGGCAGAAATGTGGGCAGACTTTTTAATGATTTGTGAAATTATTCTGGAGGAGTAAAATGTGTGCTGCTCTGGCTGGGTGTTTATGAAATTCTGAACATATATTTTTTGCATCAGCTGGAACATGTAATATACATGTAATAAACGTGTAACATGTAAAATATGTATTACCGTAATTTCCGGACTATAGAGCGCACCTCAATATAAGCCGCACCAACAAAAATAAAGGTTTTCTACACACACACACGCCGCACTCGAATACGAGCCGCGGCGCAGCAGCCACATGCAGGGCTCCGGCGCACAGCGCATGTATGGCATAACATAAGATAATTAGACAGAAAGACGCTACACGGAGGTTTTTAGTTGTTTTAATTCAACAAAACTGATTTTAAACACGGGTGAATGTGCCTGCAAGTTTAGAAAAGAAAACAGCGCTGATAGCATTCATATTTCTGGGTGGCTATAAAATAAAAACAGCACTGACGCGTTATTACCGGTCATTTGCATGTTTAGAAGAAAAGAACAGTGCTGACGCAGCATTAATACGCCCTGGATGATTAGTAAATAAAAACTGCACACAAAACATGTCTGGCTAGTAAATAAAACACACTTGCCTACCAGAAACTGTCATTCGCTCTCATCTTCCTCCTGCGCACTAAAGTCATTAAAGTCCTCTTCTTCAGTGTCTGAGTTGAACAGCCTCAGAAGAGCATCGTCACATACCTTTTCTGTGGCGATGTCAGTGTCGCTGTCCGTGTCGCTGTCATCATCCCCGGGTGAAGCTGGCTTGAATGAGTTCTTCCCGCTGCCGTCTCCAGCGCCGAACCATGGATTCATTCATGCCAAGCTTACGTGCGGCAGCACTGTTTCCCTCCTTTACTGCCAGATCGATGGCCTTCAACTTAAAAGCGGCATCATATGAACTCATACGTGTAGTTTCCATTATGAGGGGGTATGGATCGTGCCGGCTGCTTACATGTGCTAAATTAAAATGAGCACTTTCTTCGATTTCCACTTTTAACTTCCACCTGTTTCACTTTCTGCTACAGCGCCCCCTGGCAGGTGAAGGAAAATCTTCAGTAAAGCCGCACCTCATTATAAGCCGCATGGTTCAAAGTGTGGGAAAAAAGTAGCGGCTTATAGTCCGGAAAATACGGTAGATTAATGTGTTTTTATAGATAAAAATGGTGTTTGCTTTGATCTGTTTGAAGTGGCTTTTAGCTGCTAGATTTAATGTCTCAAGTTACAAGAAAAGAAAGTTTCTTCCTTTTTCTTTACTTATCTCTTCCAACAGGAACACTTCTCTGTTCCTTTCTGCTTCGTTCTAGAGGGTTTTACATTCTCTTCTTTGTCGTTTCCGTTATTCTCCATGCTTTTACCTTGTAGTATGGTCTTTCTTCCCTGCTGATAAAACAATCGTACCATTTTTTCTTTCCTTTTATGCATTTATACTTCCTCTTGTTCCCTCTGTCTCCTGATTTCACTTGTTTTCTTTGAATCTCTTAATTAAACCTTGATCTCCACATTTTCTTTGTTTTGCTACACATCAAAAACACTTGAAATCAAAACAAGAATAAAAAGAGGGAATAAGGCAGAAAATCCATTTGCTTTGAAATTGTTCTTCTAAGAACTTCAGATGTTTTGTCAGAAATACAGTAAACAGCAGGAGTTTTCAACTCGATATTCTACAGTCCAAATCACATTTCTAGGGGAGACCAGATGTTTGAAAACAAAAAGGTGAAATATTTGTATTAAATTTGCTCACAACTTGAATAGTTTGCCTGGAAAATTGACTGCTTTAATAATTAGTTAAAGTTTCTAACATGAACTTGATACACTTACTTTTCATACCTCAACAAATAAATCTCATTCATCTTCACACAGATTAAACATTTAAAAGACTTTAACTGACTTTAACATGACTCTGATAGAAGCTACTGATGACCTGAGATGATGAAAATACTCACATTTACTGAGACAAATGGATCTCTGAGCAAATGAAACACACAGACCTCCTGCTAGACTAAAGCAGAATAAATACACGTTTCTCTCTGAAAAACGTATTTGTTTTCAATCTTTTTTGTGGTACTTTAATTTTATTTATAAGACCTTCTTTTCCATTGTTTCTCTTACAATAGATGCAGACGTGTGACGCTGGTTTCACTCATGCTTCAACATGTCAACATTGGCTCTTACCTTCTCCAACTGTTAAAGTGACAGTGTGTATTTTTCCTGGCGATAGGGGGCAGTAGATACCTAAATCGTTGCAAGCAAGCTGTATTTTTGGAGTAAGACCTTACCAACAGATGCCTATTAGGGTCAAAAAGCCCTGGGGAGTACAAACTTTAGCAAAATAACAAGCACATCAGATTCCCTTTCATCACTGGCAACAAGTGAAGAGGTAAATGTGTAAAACAACGTTTAAGAATGACGAAAGTTTTGTAACCATTTGTTACAAATCAGTAATTTAATTTTCTCCTCATGGGATCCCGTAGAAGGAAACACTGCATCTAATTTGGCGTCGCCCAGAGACTTAGACCCACGCCCATGTATTTTAGACCTGATTTTTATGGTTGTATGTTACAAAGCATCCAATATTTCTCAACAACTGGGCATCATTTAATTCATTTTCAACAATATTTAGATGGATGTTTCCAGAAATTAATGGTAAACACTACACATTGTCTCTTTAAGCTTCTCCCTTCTACTGGTTGAAAGTAGAATTACAACCATCATAAACAACCCTGCCGCAGCCTGCTGCAGCTAGCACTAACAATGAGCTAACGCTAATATGAACCAAATGAAACACCACAAAGTATAAAGTTCCACACTGTTGGATCAAAAATATTATTACATACAAGTCCAGTAGCAACAAAGCCAGGTCACAATCAGTCTGTGATTTTTGTAGCCTCCTTTAGGTCCCTCAGACACATGTAGGCTACTTTGATGTTCACTCAGGTTTTAGCTCTTTGCTTCACCTCTAAAAATATTATTGTCTTACTTTTACTTCCAGGCTCTCCATGATGCCAACAGAAAAAACCCAGAATTCTTGTTTCTTTTTTAGACAAAGTGAAAAAGCAAACTTCTAGCCTTTATATGGGCTGCCTTAACTTTATACACTGCTCAGTGTTAGTCATACACTTAAATAAAGTTAATTTAGAGTATTTATCATGAGGATGTTATTAATTAATGTTTGGCAACATCACCGGGCAGCTAAAAATGCGCATTCAAATCGACTTTACTCAGGACAAACATCGGCCGATGAATAAACCGTAAATATCGGCTCGACCTATCAGCTGACCAATCTATCGGTCTAGCCCTAGTTCCTACCCAAATCACAAAATCATATCAAGTGCAGTTTCTGGCCAGCAGAGCGCTACAGGGTGATGCCCAATGCTCAAGAACCACTGAAACCATTTTAAAAGCAATAGCTTAACGTGTTAAAAAACTCTTTAATGTAGCTTCAACATCGTTACTTTCACATCTTAGATCTCACACCAGGATTTCCATAAACATGTGAATTCATCATCATTCTTTATTTTAAAGCACCTTCCACCACCTTTGCAGAAACCTATGGTGCTGAACACCAATACAGATAAAAGTATAAAACAACTGATATCAAACCAACATGGAGGAATAAACTACGGCAACAAAAAGCTCAATTCTATCAGTTCATTATCCCTCTAAGGGAGATTAGCTTCTACATTAGTGAACAAAACCAAAACTTAAACAACGAAGAAAAGCATTAGTACAGATCTAAATTCCAACAACAACTGGACTTTTGTACATGAGATTTTGAGAGGAGGGGCAGCAGATGGACACAGTGTGTGTACTGTTGTGCAAACACAGATGCAAATGCTAGCAGCTTTCATTTGTTTAGCTGTGTGGACAATATTATTTACGAGATTTAGTTTGGATCATATTCTGTCTGAACCAACGTTTGGAGCAGACTGGTGTTCGTGTAACGAGATCCTGAGAAGCATTCTCTGTATGTATGATTAAAGATCACACACTTTAATTTAAAGTTAGCGTCGAGTGAGAATGAAGATAATGATGAGTGTTGTATGAAAGATGGGAAGTGTTTTAATTTATTTCATCTCCCCAGGCAGCACAGCAGATCATCGAGCTCCAAGAAGCGGCTCAGATTAACGCAGGGCTGCAGCCTGCAAACCTGGGCCGCAACACCAGCCTGCATGACATGAAGACCGTGGTGAAGACCTGGAGGAATCGGCTCCCCATTGTTTCTGATGACCTCTCCCACTGGAGCAGCATATTCATGTGGCGCCAACACCACTACCAAGGTATCTCAGTGCGACACCAGTAAATACAGCAAGCTCTTTATTTTATTTATTTAGATGTAGTTGGTGTGCTCCAGGATGCCACTTTAATGTACACACACTCTCAGATTGCTGTCCTGGTTTCCGTGAGTTATTGGAAAGGGCTCTTCTTTAAAAGGCCACATAGTGAAGAACCCCCTCAGGGTGTCTGTGCACCTCCAAATGTCATTTCACTAAAGCACACACACACACACACACGCTCTCTTACCTTGCTCGGTGTCTTTGAAACAATTCAGAGAGGCAGCCACTGCAAAATGTGATGTCTCAAGCAACTTGAGCTCCAACCTGCACGATGAGGGCTAAAATAATGATAGTGTTGTTTGGCAGCACCATGCCAATAAAACTCACTTCATTTATGCGCTGCAGCCTTCAGAGTGAAAAGTGAAATGGAATTTTCTTGATGAAATTCATCACCATGGTTCATTTACTGTTCAATATGTTCAGCGTCCCTTGTGCCCTCCTCGGCGTTATGACAGCAGGGCTTTTGGAGTGCTGGGAGATCTTCACTCTTCATCCTGCTCCCTACTCACTTTGTCACCTGCTTAAAGGAAAATACCATTTTAAATATGTGTTTTTCTCCTCTGTCTACAGCCATAGTGACGGCGTATGAGACAAACACGCAGCATGACCCTAATAACAACAATGCCATGTTAGGGGTTCACGCCTCCGCATCTGCAATCATTCAGTATGGCAAGATAGCTCGCAAACAGGTACTGGAAGGACTTTTATCATTCTTAAGCACATGTAGTTTGCTTTTCTAGGATATTGAATAGACAATAATTTTTTAAAGGGGCTGGTGAACGTGGCTCTGGACATTTTGAGTCGTATCCACACCATCCCTACGGTGCCCATCGTCGACTGCTTCCAGAAAATTAGACAACAGGTCAAGTGTTACTTGCAGCTGGCCGGAGTGATGGGCAAGAATGAATGCATGCAGGTGAGAATCCATTTCCTTTATGTTTTCATAGGAACACCCTGTCTACACCTTAACGTGTGTACTTTGATCATTTCAGTCTTGGGTTGCCAGCGGGGTAGTTAGGGTTACTTTGTGGGAAGAGCAGGAAGGGTTTGGGATGGCTGCAGGTGACAGGTTATTGCACTGAGACATAAGAGAGTGTAACTCAAGAGCTTGCTCTTAAGCCCACAGAGTGCTCTGATTAATAGAAGCTGTTCAGCACACCACAAGTCATTAAAAGTGCCAGCAGACGTCGTTCTCTCCCTCTCTCTGTTCTTGCTCCTCACTGGTTCTCTTAGTCTCTTTCTCCTGCTACACATCGTTTGTCACGGCAGTACATAGGAGACACCTAATCAGAGACTCACCGTAATGGAATTCCAGTTCCCAGTAACACCTTTTTCTTACTTTTTAATGAAATGTTTGTTTGTTTCCCTCATATTTATTAGGGCATTGTCTAAAACACAAGGCTGTGATGTTGTCTTTTTGATTTCTCTCTTGAAACTTTCCTTCCTCCAGTTTTGTCTGAAGTTGTTTTCATCTAGATTTTTTTGTTGTGTTTCTTTTTAGGGTTTAGAGGTGATTGAGTCAACCAACCTGAAGTACTTTACCAAGGAGATGACGGCTGAGTTCTACGCTCTCAAGGGCATGTTCCTGGCACAAATCAACAAGTATGTCCTAGAGCTTATCTGCCTTTGAAACCTCCCATCTGGAATGTCCTGAATCTGTCTTAGAGGTTCCTTATGTCTGTGAGACTGTTTCATCAGGCAAGTAACAATTAGTCATGTTAAGGAACTTCTCATTTTAACATCTTGAACCCGACAGACCCAGTACCGGGTCTGAACACACTTCCGGTGACAAAATCTTACCAAAAACATGCTAAATATTGACCAATATATGCAAACTATCCACATACGTAACGGGAAGAGGCTCCTCTAATTATAACATATGTTCTCCCTCAGCAACACCCAATGACGATAATAAGCAACAATTAGCAACTAAGTGAAACGGACATCAAAGCACGCCAACTACACCAATCTAGAAAAACACACAGTAGCAACAATGCAATATGATCCTATCCACAGCAGCAGTCATTTAAATTAAAGCCCAGACTCTCCACTTTTCAATAATATAAGTATCATTACTCTTAAGTGCAAAACTCTATGAGCTAACTGCTAACAAAGGATCAAAGCAAAGCCAATTTCATGATGCTAAAAGTGTAAAAATCAGTCTTACTTTAACTGTTGTCTGGTCATAATTTGTGTTACAGTAAAAGAATCCACTCATTTCATGTAATTCTATGTCCCGATAGTCAAATAGAGCTGATTCCAGAGTTTTTTCGACTATTTTTAGCTACTGCAGCGTGTTTACAAGTCTCTGATGCCAAGTTCCATCCTTTCCTGGTTAACGGGTATTCTACTCTTGTGATTGGTTAACGAAAGCCAGACGATCAAAACTCACCAGCGAGTTATTCTATTGGCTCAGAGGTGCCATTTTGGGGTGGAACCACCAAACTGGTCCAATGGTATCCTGAGAAAATCTCACCATAACTGACCTTCAGCCAATGCCTGGTGACGCACCATGGCACAGCGAATCAAAAATGTTCAGAAAGCCTTATTTGTCACCGAAGGACTTTACAGTGTTAACTAAGATTGCTTGAAGTTTAGATAGCCAAGATGAGTCTGCGGAAGAAATGGTATTGCATTCCAAATACACTTGGCACAGATGTGCCATTTGAGAGTGCGCCGAAGTGTTTGTATATAAACCGCTGTAAAATTGTCTCACTTCACTTTATCAGACTCAAATATTGTACAGCTACTATCAAGATGTTAGGCTATGGATTTATTGAAGTTTGAAGCTACTGCTGCATTTTCCCCAAAAAAGTATTCAGCCTGAAATCTATATTTTTCAGGAAGCAAAGACAATAATTAGCTTATTTACAATTTTCCATGTTTATTGACACTTAATCAGTGACACACATGCAAATAATTACTTTAAAATAGCCCTTGTGGTTACAGAAATATACTCTTAAAAGTTTGGGCGTGTCATTTTTGGGGGGAACTTCAGCTACTTTCAGTCAAAAACAGTTGGCAACACTGCTTGTAGCAGTAATGTGACTCGTATCTGCAGCGGTTCTGATCCGCAGCGCTGCAGGATGCAGAATAAACAGGATGGCGAGGACTCTTCATCCGCTTGTAGAGTTTAGTCTTTCTTAGTTTTACCATCATCATATATTTTTCTGTGCGCTATTTGATCGTGAGACTGCTACCCGTTAGCTTTAGCATTAGCCAATCAGCGTGTAGCTGCACTTTTGATCCCAAACTTTGGACCGGTTCTGCTTTTGTTGGTTCCTTTATTTTCCTCCACTGCATCCAGATGACCACACTGTGCGCCAGTAAAAAAGCATTTTTCTTACACGTAACTTAATTTTGTTCAATAAAGTTCTGGGGAAAATAGTAATTCAAAGATGTTGCACCAGTGCTACGTTTAAAAATAGACAGACACGCACAGACAGTTTTTTTCGTCGCACTGTACAGCCCTGCTCTGATATGGAAGAGCCTGGGGGAAAATCAGGAAGTCGCGTCAGTAGCACCAACCATAGAAAAGCAACTTTTGATCTTTTTCTGCAGCGGTTTTAGTGCTTTTCGGTGCACCGCTGCTGATACAGCGCCCCTGTAGTGCTGCAACTGCAGTTAAAATAACATCCATATAGCTGGGGGCAGAGTGAAATCAGGCTGGGGCGGCACAAAATTTGAACGCAGGAAAAACCCCGGTAATTCTGAAATATCTCGACAAATAACACAAGCCTAAAAGAGTTCTGCCATGTGTTGGGGTATCTAATGTTAACAGTTAGCTTCTTCTAGTTGTTCTCTGTTGCTTCCTGGACGCTAAACCAACAATAACTTTCCCCGTCGTGAGTCATAATGGGTGAGTCCATGAATGTTAAGTGACAGTGTGATGTAGATCTGTCAGGCTTCTCAAATCATAGAGTTTCAACGTCTATTTTCTATCAGAAGCTGATGCAGGAGATAGGTGTAGGAGACTATTTTCATGCTCAGCCTGCATGAAAAACTCAGAGTGATCGATTATAATCAGAAATAATCATTAAAAAATGTTTTTTCAGTGTTCCACTAAAAATAAACTGGACACACGACCACATGCTCTACCCTGGACATGATAGGCTGCTACTATGACGATCATACTATCTACAGTATATATATATATATATATATATATATATATATATATATATATATATATATATAATTATCTATGCTATGACAATCATACTATCTAATAACTATCTATAACATACTAATTATACTATGATAATCTGTACCCAAAGACCCCACGCAGACCCTGCAAAGACCATCCATGGTCCTGAAGAGTTTCATACATGGTAGTAAGCTCTAGAGTGTGTGTAGATAGTTAAACATGGCGTTGATGTTATCTGTGGCGGTGTCGGTAACTTGTGTTTTGGCTGTGGGGCGTGCCTCTGGAGCATGCAGCTGCTGTTTCCATGTGTACCCCAAACTGTGCTCAACCCCTCCTGTTCGCCAATCATCTCTGACATGACATGGGGTCCTGAGGGGTGAAAGACAAATTGAAGAAGGCTTATTAAATGTATATACAGCTCAATAATTAACTCGGGGCAATTTACAGGAATCTCCTGGATCAGCAGAACTTGCCTCCACCTCAGTAGGGTTTATTGCAATCATTAAGCTTCTCCTGCACCAGGGGAGAATTACCAGCAGAGTGGAGGTTAGGGGTTCAGTTTGTGTGTGCGCGGAGCTACATATGCTAAGGATTTGGGGATCATTCAATTAAACGGGTGTCGGAGATTTGACGGTCTGTTGGGTGCCTGTGCTCCTGTTGAGCCAGGTAGTAGAAGCTGTTAATGTATTTTAACAGTTGCAGAGAGACTGAGGAAACCCCATTAAGTATTACTGGAGGGTGTTTGGCTCTCACTCCCACAGCAATCAAGCTCCTATTTTTTAATCACATGCCAAAATGCCTTCCATAATAACATAATTTAATTGATTGGTTTGGGAGACATTTTGCTGCGACTGAGTGAGGGAATAGTTTAGAGGCGCTCCTAAAATGGAGGATCCACTTCAACTCAGTAGGACTTTTATTTGGCAGTAGGGCTGCAACAACGAATCGATAAATTCGATGAAAATCGATTACTAAAAGCGTTGGCAACGAATTGCGTCATCGATTCGTTGTGTCGCACAACTCTTCCAAAAGCGCCCCCCCTTCCCGCCCGCCATTGCGCGCAGACCAGGGCAAGTCAGATCAGCGCGAGAGAGAGCCGCAGATCAGCGCGAGGGAGAGCCGGCAGATCAGCGCGAGGGAGAGCCGGCAGACTTGCGCTGCTGCGAACCGGTTCGGCATTGTTGTGCAGCGATCCAGGCAGCTGCTTCCAGCGCACGGTCCATTCTCAAAGTGGTTCAACCAAAAAACTATAATTAGCACACGATCGTTCATGTCCGCACATGTTCTCTATTTTCTGTCTTATTTGTGCCTGAAGCGCGCTACTGCGGAGCTCATCACCTGTGCTGTGGTGATGTCACCTCACGCAGCATCGAAAACGCGCTCTCCGCTGTGTGGTCAGGAGATCCCTTTGATCTGCTCAAAAGTAACTGATGAGGTGAAAAGGTAAGAATCCAGGCAACAGATTTTCTGGAGAATTAAGAGGAGATGCAGGAAGATGAGAGACAGACAGGACAGGACAGGAAAATAGTTAAATAAAAACAAGAAAACAAAACAAAGTGTTGAAAAGTAAAATGTAGGTAGATTTATCTCCACTACACGTTTTTACCAGTAAAAAACAATAAGTTATACACATGTTATATTTATACATCTGATACAATTCAGAGCACCTTCAAAACTCAGTCACACACCCAGGGCCGTTTCAAGACATTTTGGGGGCCAAAGCAAAATGCCCCCCCCCCCATAAATGGGCTCCCCAGAAGCCTCTGTGTAATTCATACCCTCTCCAGTAGTGTTAGTTATACGGTGTTTATAAAAGCCCCTCAGACATTACTGACATGTTCTAATATTATCAGATGAAAAACTAAATTATCAGACATGCTGTCTCATCTGCTGCTTTTCTAAACTTTTTAAAAGTAACAAAACCATGTGAAAGCCACCATTTGTGGATTCTCTGAAAGTTTCCATGGAGTGTGTGACAACTTATTTTTTCATTGATCCTATCGTCTAATCTCACATCTGAAACAAGCATCCTTAATAATCTGTGCACAGGAAGCTTACCGATGCTGTAGTAAAACAAAAGGTATAATAATTTATTATTAATAAAACCTTGTTGCAGCATTAAAGCAGAAAAATTAGATTTTGCATTAAATATGCAAAATATTTACATATGAATTGTTTTAGAGCCCTTTAATTGGCAGAATCTGATATTAATTTAGTTCTTACAAAAAATGGGTCCCAACATGGTTTGTGTGGCGTTGCCATAGTGTGACGTCATAGGCACAGATCCCCTGTCCTCTTGTTTGGAAATGGAAATATGGTCACCCTATATTAAATATGATCACCCTACATTAAACAAACTGTCCACCCGGGCTTTTGCACTGCACAGAGACGCTTCGCTGCCTATGACTGAACGTCAGTTGAGAGTCAGTCTCATGCAGACTGACCAATGAAGAGAGGGCCTCAAGTTAAGACCCTCTCCTCATTGGTCAGTCCACACGAGGTGGGTCAAAGGTTACTCTGGGCAGGTTACGTGTTGTCAGGCATTCAAGTATTGAGTATATTTACTGCATATTACAGTAAAATATTCTGTATGTGACCACATCATGGTGATCCTTGGGTCGTGATGATGGAGCCCTTGAATATTGTTGCCCAGGGTACAACAAAGTGTTAATCTGGCCCTGGTTCCGCCGTCACATTCCCACAGAAACTGGTTGATCACACCGGGGCCAGACTACTAGCGTGTGGTTTTACAACCACAATGTCCTCAGAAGCAAAAACGCTTTTAAAAGGGAGGGAGGAGTCCTAACTGTTGCTGCAGGCGTGTTGTGTGAGAGTGCAGTTATATACTGGTTAATATATTTTTGGGTTCAGTTGCTTTCATGTGGCCTAATGTGAGTCTATTTAGGATCATTGGAATGATCAGCAACATTTCTTGATGTGACTTTATGGCAGTTGCCCAGGGCATCATCGCAAGGAGAATGGCATTCATTTGCTTTTGCTTTATTTGGTATTTTTTCAGTCATTTTTGGAAATAGTGATCAATTTTGATTAATTCACAGCCTATGTTTAATTACATTTAAAATAAATGTTAACAGATGAGATCAAACAAAACACATGAGAATTGCCCTTAAGCTGTTTAACTTGGACCAAGCATTTTAGGTCACAGATAGATGTAGCTTAGGGTCTCTGTCTATACACCTTATAAGACAATTTAGGTGATGGCATGTTGTTTTTCTGCTATTGAACTGTTTTCTAATAATGTTGTGTTAAATAAAGTGAAGGAAGGAGAGAAATAACATCTCCCTAGCAGTTTTTAAAAATTTCCCCATGTAATCCGATTAATCGATTAATCGTGTCGAGACCCCATCCGATTAATCGATTATCCAAATAATCGTTTGTTGCAGCCCTATTTGGCAGGCCTGTTTGTTTTGACTGGAGGTGGTGCATCTTATGGTGCCTCCTGTGCTTTATTTATTAATCAGGGGCTGAACAGTGCGCAAAGATTATTCAGACCATGTGCCATTGAGCTGTTAGAAGCTACCTAGTGTTGTGAAAAGAGCTGATTATTCAAAATAAATGTCCCTGTCAGCATAAATTGCGCAGTCAAGACTGCTGCCAGTTCTCCCCTATCCTGTTTGCTGTTATTTAACCATTTGTAAATGAGGTTTTTGCATGTGACTGCAGAGTGGCCGAGTCATTTTCTCTCGGCTGCACTGATGATGTTTTTATGCAGGTCATTGTTTTTTATGCTGAGGGTTTATTTTCTACTTTAGGTAATACAGGAAGACGATCCAGTTTTGAATGATTTTATCTGGACATTATAAAGTTAATCTGTCTTCACAGGACTGTACGCTAACATTTTTAGCTTACAGCACCGGTGCTACGAAGGTCGTAGGTTTTGTGGCACAGAACAAAAAGTTGTAGCACCAGCATAAAAAATGTTACAATAACAACCACCAAAGCAAATTCCTGGTAATGTGAGTCCACTCACGTACTTGACAATAAAGGTAATCCTGAAATATCTTCAGATGTTTTTGCTAGTGCAATTAAAAAAAACAACTTTCTTTTGTTCAAATTGGCGTAGATTTGTTCATTACAGAGGTCCATCCTCAATGGCATAGACAAAGAAGAGTAGACGCCACACCGATCACTACTGTATACTATGGTTACATTTTCGTGTTCTACTTTTTATAAACTGTAAGGTTAACAGGATGTTTTAGCTAAGGCTTTAGCTCCGTGGAGATCTGGAGCTCTCAAACTGTGAGAGAGTGCCATTAATAAATCCATTCACACACCAGAATGAGAGCTCACTTTATAATTCATCAGGCAAAGATGCGTGCAAGTTTAATCTATGTTCACAAAGAAGAAAAAAACGAGTTCAGGAATGATCGTTCATTGAACTTGTTCAAGCACAACACCACTTTGTTGAATTTATAACCCTTTACCTTCTCAGACGTACCTTGGTTTGGTGCAGGTTGAGTTTTTGTTTTCTGTTCTGATAAAGGTTTAAAATAGTTCCGGTGTTTGTATTTCCGTTAGCTGGACATGAAAGTGAAAAAATTGCAGCAATTAGCAGCAAGTGTTGGTCACCTTCAGAGTTCCATACATTTCCCACCTTCATTGTGAGAGTCCGCAGCAGGAGCTAGACGGATCGGTAGTTTTTTTTTTCTCAGCGTATGGCAGCCGAAGGATCAGAGCGGACGTCGGCTCAGTGTCAGACCAAGATGAAGAAATTAAAGCCCAATATATTTAATAGTTAAGGACAGAAACAGCCGGAGTGGATTTTTTTTTCGGATGGGAGAAATACACGGAGTTGCTACGATGCGCTGGATGCTATCTATAGCCGAGGCAGGCTTCTGAACTTAGCGACTGCACTCTGGAGTCCCATGTGGAGGCTGTGGTAAGCATTTTGTTTTTCTTTAGTCCTGTGGACAGTTTATTGCAGCACAGACATACTGAATAGCATCTCGCATGATGGTTAGTTTAACCCCGCCTGCCGACGTGATGGCCCAAACTGCGATCAAAACGCTTGCCTGATAATTCCAGACCCATACCGGTCCAAAAATAACCAGACCGGACCGTTCCAGACCTGGTGATGGAAAAGAGCCATAAGTGGCCCAAAGTGTGCCAAGAAAAGTCCCCCACACCATTACACCACCACCAGCAGCCTGAATGGTTGATAGAAGACAGGATGGATCTATGCTTTCATGTTGATGACTCCAAATTCTGACCCTACCATCCGACTGTTGCAGCAAAAATCAAGACTCATCAGACCAGGCAATATTTTTCCAATCCTCTATTGTCCAATGTTGGTGAGCCTGGAGGACTGTAGCCTCTGTTTCCTGTTCTTAGCTGACAGAGTACCCGGACCGAGCCCACGCATGCACAGGGAGAATATGTAAACTCCACACAGAAAGACCCCAGGCCGGGAAACGAACCCAGGACCTTCTTGCTGCAGGGCAACAGCTCTAACCACTGCGCCACTGTGCAGCCTCCTGACCATATCAACATGCCTTGAGTTGCCACCATGTTATTGGCTAAATGGTAATTTGCGTTAGCAAACAGTTGGACAGGTGTAACCAATAAAGTGGCCAGTGAGCTTGCTTATTATTTATTTATTTATTTATTTATTTATTTATTTATTTATTTATTTATTTATTTATCTCACCTAAAAAAAAAATTGTCATCTTGATGTACAGTTCTCAAAGTCACACCAGTCCTGGCCCTATGTCTATTGTGAAACATCAAGTCTAACAGTTTTGACTTTACTTTCCTGATATTAACTGTTAACCAATAATGTGAATCGTGATGCTGACACAACCAAAAGGGGTTGCTAACTGATCTGTGTACAAAAAATGCACTTAAAATGGATTTTGTAACCCTAGTAGCAACTTGTGTAAATAAAAAACACAAACATTTATAATAATTATAAATTATATAGATGCAATTCTATAATTATGAAAATAATAATAACATTTAAAAATCAATCAGCAGGGTGTTGTTGAAGCTGGGAACACCAGGAACGATGATGGCCAGAATGAGCTGAAAGGTTTTTACAGTTTGGTTCTTTATAAACACTTAGACAAAACAAAATGCACCAAATAACATTAAAAATTAAACATAACTTAAATTTAAAAATCACATATAATCAATTTTCTGCATTCCCTATGGTGTTGTGGTGTTTTTATTTTTTTCAGGATAAAATTTTATGAATCGGTTTCACACATTTGTTTTTCTTTAATGCTTCCTAGTCTTGTTTGTGTGCTCCCTTATGTTCTTCCCTTCTCTTGAATGCTTTTTGCTTTCCTTTTATTCACTACCTCTTATTGCTGATCTTTTTTCTCCTGTTGGAGGCCATCCCTCCAACACTCATTACTTCTCTTCTGTCTGGTTTTAGGTCAGAGGAGGCCAACAAGGCCTTTTCAGCAGCGGTACAAATGCATGACGTCCTGGTGAAAGCCTGGGCCATGTGGGGAGACTACTTGGAGAACATTTTTGTTAAAGATCGCCAGCTTCATTTGGGAGTGTCTGCCATCACCTGCTACCTCCACGCATGCCGCCACCAAAATGAGAGCAAGTCCCGCAAGTACCTCGCAAAGGTGATGGACTGGGAGTTGGCAGGAGGGTGGTTTATGTTTTAGGCTAAATGTGAAAATTCATTTTAAAATGCTGATAATGGTATTATCTCTAGTGTCATCATCTGTAGCAAAATGAGTGGCCTCAGTCCTGCCTTATTGCTAAAAGAGCCGATTTTATTTTATTTTTAATTCCCTCGGTTCCTGACCTTACTGAGCCCATACACTATTGATGCTGATGACATTCTGTCAAAGTTACAAGCAGAGACTAGTAATTGGATCGATTACAGTCTAGTGGTTCACATAACGGATGAATTCCCATAATGGATCAATAGTTAAGCGAAGGCCATCATCTGGCACCGAGGGTTAACAGGCTAATAGTCTTCCCTGACAGCCAGATTCATGGAACTCAGCATGATCTGGTTTTTTAGCAGCCAACAATCCCACCTGTCTCTCACACACACACGCACGCACACACACACACACACACACACACACCTCTTTGTTGTAAGGCTGGTAACTAGTTTCCCATTGGATTAGTTGGGTTGTTTTTGGTGATCTGTCTCCAAAGGCACTTTGTTTGGCAGAACTTGGCCCTGATGGATGCAGAGGGATGACTTCATCAGTAGCTGTACCCAATCAGTGTACTTGGATTGACTTCCTAAAGAGTAAATGAGGAGCTGAGTGAGGTTAATGCTTTCATCTTATTGTAGATGCACACCAGTGGAGGAGAGACGACCTCCACATTCACACAGCTTTGATCATCACAAGGGTTGCTAAGATGTGTTAATGGTACTTCTCAGCTGTGAGCAGGCAGGCAGCAGTAGTGAGATAAATGGTTAAGATCCTTTTCTACTTAGCCTGCGACAGTAGCTGGATAACTCTGAAGATATGTAGTGTGTTTCTATGTGTGTCTCACATTTTCTGCTGCTCCTATCTAGGTGCTGTGGCTGCTCAGCTTTGATGACAAGAACACTCTAGCAGATGCTGTGGACAAATACTGCATTGGAGTACCGCCCATCCAGTGGCTGGCCTGGATACCTCAGCTTCTGACCTGCTTGGTTGGGTCAGAGGGCAAACCCCTGCTTAACCTAATCAGCCAGGTGAGGCCTTGGCTTGGGTTTAAGCTCAAACATAAACTTATTGGAATGAGATTTGTCCTATAATCTGTAAGCTGTACTTGTAACTGTTCCTCGTCATTAATCATTTCCTAGCTTCTCTCTTGCATTCGGGGCAGCACATCTGGCTGGCGTTGTTAGCGTTAGTCCTCATCCATGTCTTTCTAATCAAGATAAATTTACTGCATTCGTGCTGAAGTGGCCTCTTCTGCTTTCTATTTACTAAATTAAGCATTCACTTTCTTTCGCTGTCCCTGGTGAATTAGTTTTTAAATTATTTGTTCAAGAAATGATTATAAAGTTAATATTGTACGCATCCGCACTGCAGGAACAGAGCTAGTAATTAAACCGAGGACTAATTTGCTTTGCCTAATGGAGTATTATTTCCGCACAATTTGAAGAGGGTGATCTTCAAAGAGCAGTGCTAAACAACCGTCCTCTCAGCAAAGCTGGAATATTTATAGAAGATTGTACAGATAGACTGACTGAGGATCAGTGGCAGAGTGAAAATACAAGAAGGGAGGTAGATGGAGTCGGTCCGTACTCGGGTGTGAGTTGAGTAAAACAGCTGTAGAAATAAAAGCTTTCTGTGCTGCTTTTAGTTTTGTGTCTGGGAATTCTGCACAGCATGCGTGGAGGTGCCTTATTTAGGGAACACTATAAATCTGATTATCACTTCTAGCCTGTGTTGCATGTCATTTTGTAGAACTGGTTCAGTCTACACACATGAGCTGTTTACCTTGTTTTTTTTGTTTTTTTTTTAAACAAACTGTCTCTGATCAATACTCTTATTATCATTTGAAATAGAAAAATATCCTAAATATTCTGATAGGCGTTAATGTAACTACTACCCAGAAGTCAGTGTCCTACATAGGCTTGGGTGGTATCCAAATTTTAATGCCTTCTAGCTTCCTCCACATTTTACCACAGTGTATGGTATTACCGGGACTAATTTAAAAATGATGACGTAAGCCTCAAATTGAATTACCAAACTGGTGATTTGGACCTTCATCGTTCAGAAACTGAGTAACAAACACTATTACAAAAACATTAACACGTATAATATTAACAACTTTTGAAAAATGCAAAATTTGCCCGAGAAACCATTATGTTTACCTTCTCAGGCTTCAACATAGGACGTTGTGGACCAACTTCTGAAAACCTGCTTCGATGAGCCTGTGGCACCAACATACGGGTACTTTGAGGCTAGTCGCGATATTTATGGAAGGATGGTTACATATTTTCCACCAGAGAAGCGCGTTATCATCTCTTTTAATAACAGGCTCCAGACAGAAGTCTGCTATTTCAGCTACGGCTCGCTCCTCTCCAGTGCTATTCTGCTCTTTCTACCTATTCTGCCTTTCCCCGCGATCCACTGATTTCGCTCTTTCCCTTTCCTTACATATTTTTTCTCACAATTTTTATTTGCATTTTCTCATTTTAAACATATTTTTAGTCAGTTTTGGAAATCTTTTTTATTCTTACATTTTTATTTATTTTTCTGCTTGTGAAGCACCTCGTGATTTTTATCTTGAGAGGAGTTATATAAAAGATCGTTTTCTTTCTTTCTTTCTTTCTTTCTTTCTTTCTTTCTTTCTGACAGGCGTGCATACTGTAATGCCGGCCAAGCCTAGTCCCACATTTATCAGCTTTGTTCTGCAGATCTGAGCAGTAATTTAGGGCTTATTTTGTGACAATCTAACTAAAGTGCATAATAACTAAGACTGCATAATAATAGGAAAAAAAAATTGTTTCTAACCCTGCAATGCATATCATAAGTGATACGTAGCAACATCAAACACTAGGTAGTGCAATGTTTAACAACACAGGAATTTTCACCAGATGACTTCAATAGCACTCCAGCTATCTTGTTGGTGATATGCCTGTTGGTGTCTTACGTACACCAGTCAGTAAATGAAGTTTGTCTGGGTCACATCAGTGTTATTTGCAACACCTAGCAATCATAAAACAATGTTAGCCTAAATGTGTAATTCATTGCCAGAATATAGCCGCCTTGAACAAAATCATTCTTTCCATCCGCGAGAGTCCAGTTAACATACTTCAATAATATGTTATTGCAGTCTTCCGTAATTCAACAAAACAAGCTGCTGAAAATGTACCAAGACTTATGACTAAGGCGTCATCATTGCTTCTGTTAGCGTCCTTCAAATATTAAAAGCACTGGCCCTATTGCGTAAGCCAACTTGATCCAACAGGTAAAGGGCCACCCTTTCTGCTGGGGCGAAATCTTCAACTATTGGACAATAGGGTTGAAGTCCCACCCTCATTCTCACGAGTGTGTCTCCAACCAATCACAGCACAGTATATTGTTGATGATTTTGCAACAATGTTGTCAAATGTTGTGACTGTTGGATTTCTGCATGTGTGGTATTGTAAATGACGTCGCAGCGGGGCCTGTGATTCATACGTACAATGAGATGTCAATGCTCAAGTGCAACACCATGCTGCTCTAACCCCCACTCAGTCGCTCTGGTGCCTTGTCAGTAGAATTTGAGTCTGACTAAAACTTACTTGGCTTGTAGAATAAACGGTGAGTGGTAGAGGGAGCTGCTGGTCACATTTTTGCATTTTTTGTGTCTACAGTGGTTAACGTAAGAGATTTAATAAGACCCTTCACTTTCATGTGGGGGAGAAAATAATTAGCTGTGCTGTGATGTTGAGGGTGCATACTCAGCACTCCGGGTTGGTGTGAGAGAAAACTGTAGGTTTTGTAGCAGTGAGGACGAAAGGAGACAAACATGATGACGTTTTGATGTAGAATCTGTTTTTGTAAATAAGAAAATAGGTCAGAGGGTGAAGAGTTTGTTACGTCAACACACTAAGGTGAACTCTTCAAAAACCTTAATACTTGAACTAAAGTTGTAGAAAAACCGTTCGAGATCAAGGTGCCTTTTGAATCCTCTAAAGTCCAAAGTTCACTCTTTGTGTCATAAGTTTAATTGTTAGGCTATGCATATAACCGCTGTTCTCTGAAGGAGAGGAACGAGGTACAACAAAAGTATTATGGGACATCACACCCTCGTGCGGCCTGGCTGGACACATCTAATCACTCCTCTAAAGGCAAATGATTGTGACGTTGTGTGGCTGCCTTTAAAGTGGGAAAGACAAGCCCCTGTCCAGCAGATCCTGTAGAAAAGACAGAATATCCACAATGGAGCTCTATGAGGGAACTACAGACCTGCTCAGACAAACAGTCTGTGGACAGTGGATAGTGTCTTTGCCCAGGATGGCGTTAGTTCGGTCACAAAGTCTGTGTAAGGCGGTAGCAGGTTCTTTACCTCAGCCGGTTCGGTAGGGAGGAAAAAACCAGCAAAGCAGAACCTCTTCTGTGCCGGCTGAGGAGCAGGCCAGTCCAATTCCAGCTTCTCCGCTGCTTGTCTGCAGAGCGGCAGAAAAGACGTGTCTTCCCGAAGATCGGAAGTTGAAGCAGTCACCTGCCACCTCTATTTGATCTGCCAAACTAGTAGCGGGGACTTGGATCACGAGGCCATCTTTGTCGGAACCAGGTGAAGCCGGTTGAGCCGACTCTTGAGAGCTTCTTGCCAATTGCTGATTACGGGGATGTAGTGTATAGAACAGCAGCAAAATGCCACCTTTCAACCCTGGATCCTTTATATCACAGTGCATTAAGGTTTATAACTGGAGCATCTTATTGCACACATCATTGTGAGTTATATCAGACTGCAGCATTACCATCTCTGGAAAATAGGAGGGAAGCGCACTGGTTAACCCTGGTATATAAGACTATTTTACATCTAGTCCCGGCCTGTTTGAGTAAGAAAATGTCAAAACCGAAGTCGGGCTATAATTAAGTTGCGATCTGAAAAGCTCTTGACTTTTGTTACCCTGCACATGAGAACAGAATTAGGGAGAAAATCGTTTACTTATCAAGTTCAAGTTCCTGGTCAGAGGCCCAGGTATTTTTAAACATGAGCTCGGTGACTCCTCTTTCATATTTCTTGAAAATTATTCATGATCGCGTAAACACTCAGACCGAAAGCTGCTTGTCTTTTACTACTGTGAATAATTACTGATAACTTTCGTGGGCTAAAATTAATATAGATACCTTGATGGTTGTGTATTTAAGTATCTTTGTTGTTGTTGTTGTAGATTTTTGTAAGAGTTTCCCCTTGTTTTAATACGTAGTTGAATTTTTGATCTGCACTGTATGTTTCAGTATGCATATGCAGCATTCTACTTGCGCCTCTTGGCCAGGTCACCCTTACAAAAGAGGTTCTAATCTCAGTGGGTCTTATCTGGTTAAATAAAGGTGATGATGATGATTGGGTCTTGCTGCGAAACCATAGCTTCTCCCAGGAGGTGCCAGAGGAATTTCACACACCATTTGAGTGTGAGACGGCGAAGCCTGCGACAGAACTCGCATGCCTCTGGGTCCAAAAGTGCTCTCATTGCACGCAGAATTCCCAGGCAGACAGGACAGACTGCGCGCAGGTCCTTCTCATGGAGAGAGAACCCACAGCCCTGAGGACAGGGACGTGAAGCAGGCTTTCGCTTACCTTGTTCCGACACAGTGCTCATGGTGAGACGCAGAGCAGGGTGAAGGAAGCGAAAAGCGAAGCACGAAGGCAAAAGATCTAAAAAGCCACGAAAAGGTAGCGCTCGGTGGGCAAAACGCCAGCCAGGAGGCAGCAGTTAAGCTAGCTTTTTAATACCGCAGCTAATAAAGACGTGTTCTCAGCGAGGTGAAGAATGGCATTTGCCTTTACATGCGCAGCGTGACTAGATGCATCTTCGGCCAAGCCACACAAGGGCTTGATGTCCCATAGTACCTTTGTTGTACCGAGTGAATCGACTGAAAGGGAACTTCAGCGAGGTCTGAGCTTTAAAACTCATGGCTACAGTCCTTTCTGCCTTCTGAGAAGTGTTTGTAGTTTCTTATTATATATTTATTTAATCGTTTGTGGATGTTGTCTACCAAAAACTCAAAGCATATAATTTCACAAGTAGTTGCACATTTTGATGTTTTTCAGAATTCGAACAGAGAAAGAAGGGTAACTGGTAAATCAGAACAGGAGACAAGTATAACAAATTAGTATTTTTGGTCAAGTGGATGTTAAAAGTGGACATTTGTAGTGAATTATCCCACTGTCGGCTTGTTTATGTGGTCAGGTTAAACATCAGTGTGGCTAATGAAGCCCCGGCCTTGAGCGTCTTGTGATCCTCTAACAGCTGAAGGGTGAAGTGGTTGACAGCTTTTCCTTCACATCCTTTTTATGTAAAGAATAAAACACATTCTAATGCACGACATTCTTTATCTCTACTGCTCGCCTGAATTATTTAGAGTTTCTCTGCGGCGGGATGTTTAAAAAAACGTATGTTGAAATATTGATGAAGGTGAGGAGAGGAGCGCCTGGGGGCAGGCGGGGAGATGAATCAGAAGTTAGTTGAGAATCTTGGCACCCCCTTCCCACGCACACTCCCACCCTGACTTGTGGACTCCGCCTTGTCTACCACGCGCCCTCTCCCCCTCGGCCTACCTTGGCTTCCATAAAATAAGACATTTCTTATCTTCCCATTAGTGCAATGATCTCTGGTTCCTCCTCTTCCTCTCTGCTTTCCTTCCTCTTTCATCATTAATGATGCTGCAGGCTGCCACTTACAACTCCCTTTCCCGCTTCACCTGCAAGGCTCTTCACCTCCCAAGCCCTATTTCTCCTGTTACAAACACTGATGAATAGAGAAGCAGATGAACATGTTACAGTTACTATTATACAAATATTGGACTTGTCTTATTTGCTTGTTTTTAATTTTATATTTTCTGTCTACATTTGTGCACATTTACTCAGTTACCACTGTGTAACAGACAGCTATTAAATAATTAATTGGGATGAACTTTATTTGCAATGATTTAATATTATTACACATGGGTCCTTTTCACATTATTGACCCTTTGCACCGACGTCACCTAATCACGTGGGTCCGCCATGGTGGACGGCAAAAGCATGTAAACAAAGAGTAAAGTAGAGCCTGAAATTGTTTTAGCGATCAAAACAAAAACAAAACTCCTCCAGCATTCCTTCAACCAGTTCATGCCCAGTTCAGTTATCAGAAGAAGTAGCGCATCTAGCGGGGGCTCATAGAGAGCGGTATGCTAACTAGCTCACCAACGTTAGCTTACGTTCTCTCTGCAGCTGTTCACCGATGTAAACATGTTGCTGACTTTGCCTAAATTCGCCCCTCTGGATTCATAACTTTATGTTATAAACAGCATTTCACTTCACACCAAAGCTGATTTTTAAAAAGTCCGGATCCCTACCAGCTTCTGTTGCTGGTGGTGTTACCGGGTTCAGCTGCTGCTCTCACACCGGAATGAGAAGATCTCTGAACGGTGACGCTCATATAAATAAATAAATAACGTAATTTTAACACACGTAACCAAACATCGGAGCTTTAATATTGTTAATAATTATCTCGCTTTACACTACAGTGGACAGAGCGCAGCCTCCGTGGTGAAATACCCATCCATCAGGATTATAATAACTAGTATAAACACATCACGTTTATCCCTGTCCCGGTCTTCCTCGTGAAATAAATGAACGGTAATCTTACCTGGTAAAAACATGTTCGCTGCTAATCTGAGGGTTGCTAGTCCGCTTGATTGATAGATCGCTGCAGTTCATCTCCGTCCTCAGTCTCCATCAAAGTTATTAAAAAGAAAAAACGAGTTGAGTTTACGTCCTTGTCTCTTAGTGCAGCCGACCACGCAGCAAGCTAAAACCATTTTACTATAAAATCAGCTAAATAAAAGCCATAAAAGGCTACAAACTGGCTTGTTTTGACTACCTTCACTGGAGTTTCTACGGGTGTAAACAGCTTTTTTGCCGTCCATCATGGCGAAGGGGGCGGTCACATGAGTGGCGTGACATCACATGCAAAGGGTCAATACAAATCACAACGTTTTAAAATCAACATTCAGCCACTGAAAAAAGTATTTAATAAAAAAATAAATGATAATAAACAACCTCATAGCTGTTGGCTATGAGTTGGCTTGGTTGGGACCAAAATAAAACAGCACAGTGACCAAATGACTTAGGTTTAGGTCGTATCTCCTAGTCCTGGTATGTGAGTCAAGTCAGAAACACAGACGTTTAAAGCCTCTTTTAGCCCTGAGCTAAACTTTGTAGGGGAATATGTTTTTTTTCTAGAGTCTCATATCGCTGCATCTATCCTTGACCCACCTTTAATCATATTGAACTCAGTTTTGTTGCTGGGGTGTAAAAGTATCACTTCGTGCCCTGCAGCCATACTGAGGGTATCATAGGGATCACGTAGCCGTGTAACTGCAGCCTATAAGGCTTTTGACAAAACTCTAAATGCTCTTTTTACCAGAACAATTGGTCTTTACATTTGTTTGTGTGTGTGCATGTCTGTGTGTGTTTTAGCTGCTATAGTTTATTCACACGCAGTACTTGCATGCATGCAGGTACGTCGGAGAATGTTTCTGAATTTCAGGAAAACCACCCACTCCACATTTTGAAAAAAATGTGCACGAGAGAGAACGCCCAGTTATCCTTGCAGCACTTTTTCTAGCAGAAATCTAAAATGGTTTTCTCCAAATAGCATGCCAAACTTTAGCTTACCCGTCGACCAGAAAACCAGCGACAGAGACGTCTGTGGGGAACCCAACCTTCGCTTTGTGCATGTGCAGGAAGTGAAAACTACCCAGCAACGAGCACGTACGACCATGGCCTTGCGTGAGTGGCTCACCAGAATGATCAACGTTATTGTTCAGATGATCCACTCTGAAGAAAATGATCCTCCGCTGTACCTTTAATTAATTTTGAGCACAGATGTGAAAGATAAGGTTTTTTTATTTCATATTTTTTGTTTTACAACATTTTTTGGGATTAGAAGGTGAAACACTGGGCTCGGGGCTAAAATCTTGACTGTTACCTAAGGCAGGTCTATCTGACTCCATTCTGCTGTTTAAAACTTGAACCCTCTTCTGCGCCTGCTTCAACCATTAAGCATTCAAGTGTTGTCAGAGAGTCTTGAAGGCAGTTTCATCATCCATCACATTGGGTTTTGTAATTCAACCATGACATGCTTTTAACTTCCATAACTCCCCTGATGTCTCTTCAAACCCTCCATGTGCTCGCCGAGGTCTGCATCAGTAGGATCTCTATCACTGTCACACACTTATGCATACAGTATCTCTCCATCTACATCACTTCTTGCTCTACCTCCATTTGCCTCTTTCACCTCTCTCTCTTTTTTTTCTCTTGGGGTCCTTAGGAGAGTCTTTGAAATTTGATCTATGACCCTCTTTTATCTGCTAGGTGGGACGAGTGTACCCGCAGGCTGTGTACTTCCCAATCCGCACCCTTTACCTCACCCTTAAGATTGAGCAGAGGGAGCGCTACAAAAGTGGTAAGTAAATGTGACTGGCTGGAGTGGATTGCTCTTTTAACTTTAAAGAGCTTTAGTGATAAAAGCAGTTTTTTCTTAGACTGCTGTCAGGATGCTGACTTGGTTTATTTCAAAGTGCAAGTACAGTTGTAAGAAAAAGTTGACACACTTAAAATGTTTGCCCTATCGAGGCATGATTAAAAAATTACTGTCTGAAAGGGTCTCCACGAGAAAGCTGCTTGTCTAAAACGACTATGGCCGCAGGGCGTAAGGCTACACCTGACCCCAGACTCAGAGTATCAGCATTAGGGTTGTGTGTTGACCAAGAGTCTGGTGATACCATATCGATCACAATACAGGGTACGATACTAAAAGCCAGATGATATTAGCTATTCTTAAAAAGGAATTTGTTTGGAAAACTCAAGCCAAATGCTTCCAAGATGCATCCAGATTGCGTTGCTTGTTTGCAGGCGGATCAATACACAAACCTATACAATAACAAAACACCAATGCACACCTGCGCCAACCACATCCCTCCAGCGCCAATGCGACTGGCGCAGGGGTGCTGGCGGATCATAACACCACACAAGCACTTCAAATTTAATCAAACAGCAATACATACTTGCGCCGTTCATACCCCTCCTGCGCAAATGCGACATCCGGACGGGGAGAGGGTGCATGCAGTTCGGGGGCCACAAAGAAGGGTCCCGCTGGCCGCCTTTGAAGTGCTGCTGCACTACACAAAAGAAATACGGTAACTGTATGCATGTAGGTTCTCGGCATGAAAAAATCAATACGCTGCTTTAAAATATCGATTCAGTGTCGTAGCATGAAATATCTCTGTGTTTCAGTGCACTGATGATTTCTTACATCCTTAATCAGCACAAACAGCCTGCACAGTGGTGGAGGTGTGATGGTTTGGCTTTTTCAGCAACCAGACCTGGATTATTATAAAGTTTTAAGACATACTGACTTCATTTATGCCCAGAGGGTGGTGGTGCATGTAGGAACAAACTGGTCCAGTGGGGTTTTTTATGTGCCAGTGGACCATCAACACATCACATATGCCCACTATGCATGAAAGGGTTAATATAGATTTTACCCTTCCAGACAGTCATGGACAATTTAGTCTGTTTTTCTTTTCAGACGCATCTGGTCAGCAGCAGCCCAGCTCTGTGGGGGCCCAGTCTCACTCCGGGGCATCTGACCCCGGGCCTATCCGCGCCACGGCCCCAATGTGGCGCTGCAGCCGGATCATGCACATGCAGCGGGAGCTACACCCCACTCTTCTTTCCTCCCTTGAGGGTATAGTAGACCAGATGGTGTGGTTCAGAGAGAACTGGCACGAAGAGGTAAGAACAACAGAGGTGTTGCTTCTGAACCTGGTGTTGTGTTTTAATTTTGTTGTGAGTCAATTGGAGAAAATCTTTAATTATTTCCATAGAAGCGTTCCTTTTCCTCTCCTTTAAGCTGATTGTGTTTGCCAGTCCAGAGTTTGATCCTGAGACGGTCATCCAAACTGAAATTTGCAAACAGTTTTAGCTGACCTAGTCGGCATCCACACACACACAGAAGCTAATCTGTGGTTTAAAGTGGGTCTGGAGGAAGGAGAGGCAGGAGGAAGAAAAGAGCGGGACAAGTGATGGATGGGTGCAGTGAGCGTGTAGGACACAGGGGATTGAGGGCCGGAAGTTTGTCGGTGTTTGTGTCTGCGTGATTACCTCAGATGATTTGAAGGCAGCTTTTGTAGACTGTGTGTTTCATTCCAGTGGGCATGCAGGCTGTAAGGTCTCGTGTTTAGTTGCTGCCGTACTTTTCCCCCCCACTGTGAATAAACACACATCTACATGCTCTCTCCTGAAGACGTGTAGCTATGTTTGTGTGAGTGTATTTGAAAAATGAATAAAAATGAACTGACATTGCACTACATCCTCCTCTGTAGGTCTTAAGGCAGCTGCAGCAAGGCCTGGCTAAGTGTTACTCTGTGGCATTTGAGAAGAGTGGTGCCGTTTCTGATGCCAAGATCACACCACACACACTGAACTTTGTCAAGAAGCTGGTTAGCACCTTTGGTGTTGGCCTGGAGAACGTCTCCAACGTTTCTACGATGTTCTCCAGCGCTGCTTCTGAGTCTCTCGCCCGCCGAGCCCAAGCCACAGCCCAGGACCCAGTTTTTCAGAAGATGAAGGGACAATTCACAACAGGTGGGTCCGTTTTTTTACTAACCCTCTGCACAAGAGCAGGTAGTGGTTTGACTATCATGTTACTTTATCTGTAAACTAAACAAAATGCTACTTCTTTAATTGTCTGTTTAGATTTTGTAAACTAGCATGGTGGGTTCAAACTGGAAAGATTTCCTTCAGTGAGTCCCACTTCTCTGATTTACGCCCAGTTTTGAATTAAAGACTCTCCTAAGCACAGTTCCTGTGATATTCGTGTTTGCCTGTAACACAGCATTAGACCCCAGTCATCTCAGTCCTGCGTGTTGCCATTCATGTGCAGGCTGTGCAATCCAGCAGGGCAGGTGCAGTTTTAGTCCAGCCAGGGCCCCCTCTGAGGCAGCCTCTCAAAGCAATCACCCCATGTTTCTGTTGGCCCGTGTGTCTGTTTTGCAGCACCACATGAGGGGGTTGAACCACAGTTCTCTGGATTGGGTTTACACAAAAACGGTTTTGAAAGTATCCCCAACTTTCAGTGCTGAATTCTATCTTTATTTGGACTGAAACTTTGTTGATGCTTGTTAGGGAACGGGGAAAAAGTTAAGCGAGCGTTGGTGGGAACCATGAGGACAGGTGTGGTAGCATTAGCGGGATGAAGCTCAGAACCAGCTCTGACCGACTGACTGAACAACACAAACAAGAGACAGCGAATCTCAGGGTGGGTGCCTTGCTGATGAGCCTCACCAGATGTTGTGGAGCCAGCTGTGCTCACACAGCCAGGCATCACCAGGACTTCTTGCCTGGTAGGGGGCCCGCAAACTATCGCAATGCAGCTGTCCCCACGGCGCTGCAGGAGAAGGGCCGACAGAGACCAAAAACCACACAGGCCCTCCAGAGCGGAACAAACAGGGTTTACAGAGCAGCCAAGCTCACATTCCCCGCACCGCGTTAGTGGCTCACTCGCTTTCACAGGGTTTGTGGGCTGGAAAATATGGGTTTATGTATGCACATATAACATTTGGCAGCAGGGAGGCATTCAAATCCAATTATGGAGAATGCTGTTTGCATGAGTTACTGTTTTAGCAGGGGGATCTGCTCCAGAGACTTCTGTCACAAGAGCTTTTCATGAAAAAGACTCTTTCCTGCCTTTTTAATTGCTGTCAAAAAGTTATTTGACAACCTTCAATTGCTGTTACAAAATCTCCAAACCTAAAAGTCCCTTTCTCCAGCCACGATGCTGACGGGACCTCTAGACTCACAACCTCTCCACCAATCAGCCATATTAAAGATGAATCGACTCCACCACACATGACCCCAGTGAGGCAAGAGCAGGGCTGTACATGGGGGAGTATGGTTATTTTTATAAAGGTAACTCACCTCCTGCGTCTGGAGCCATAAGTGCAGATCCGCTGCTGTCTCTCATGCTGGCCAGTTAGGACCAGTTGTGGTTTCTGCACACAGGTCAGCGAGAGCAGCGCGGCTAGTTTCCACACAGCACTCTTTCAGCATCCTGATCCCCCCGAGCCAGGGTCACAGATCACTTCATACAGACTCAAAATAACTCTGCTCTGGTCTTATTGGCTGGATTTGGTTGGTACAGAGCACACTTGTAACTTCTTTTACTGTTGGCACGTTTGATCAACAAATTCAGGAAAAGTGTTCTACCATGAATTTATATATTTGTTCAGGGATGCTTAGCAACATGTTTAATTGCTCAAAATCTTCAGGAATTTCTAACGTTATTCCAGGTTATGCTAATGTTTGTCATGTTGCCTTGTTCGTATTTAGGCAAGTAAAAATTTAATGTATTTGCAAAGGATGGCTCGGTATTTGCTCTGTATTGTCATCAGATTGAAAGAAAGCAGCCTTTTCCTGTATTTTCTCTCCTCCTGTTTCCTTTTATCGCTGCTGGACTGTTTCACTTTTACCTCTCCTATCCAAGCAGGTGAATTGCAAGAGGACAGATAGCGAAACAGGGCCACTCCGAAAGAACATTGGCTGTTTTAAAGGGCTTATTTAAAGCATTAGGAGGTCTCGGTCTGGGAGAGATTGCACAGGTCTGAAATGGCAAGACCTTGCAGTTTCAGGGATTCATTATAACAGGCAGCACCACTGAGAGCTGAAACCAGAGAAGTAGCTATGGTGTTGCATTCGTGTGTGGGTGTGTGTGTGTGTGTGTGTGTGTGTGTGTTTTCACATTACAATCATGTCCAGGGGGGTCATGTTCTACATTGGAAAACCTGCTTGGCTCACTTTCCTTGCTTGCTGCAGCTTATCACAATGGGTAATGTGTGATATGAGTGGTTACTTGAAACAGAATTGTAATACTCCAAGACTCTGATTTTTATAGCTCTGATAGAATCAGCTTCTGGCTCCTGCCACAGAGCTTTAAGCTGATGGAGGAAACGGCTCCACGTGTCCTGCCAGAACGAGCAAATCGCTGCTGGAGTGGAGGGCAGAGGTCAGCCTTTCTGAAAACATAAATGTTTGCAACAGTTTTGACTGGGAAGAATAATGGTAAACGCTCAGCTATAATACGCTAGTAGTGGAGATGTTTAGGCCCAATTTGTATGCTGACTGTATTTTAGAATCTTTTAACGTGATGACTGATCGCTTCGTAGACCCGCACTGACTACATCCGCCAGATGTAGTCAGCAATTTGCATCTGCATGCTACCTGCATTTACTGCTGAGTCGGCTAACGGTTTAGCCTGCTATGGCGTTTGTCACTTGTACTGGCTGTTCCTTTTCCTGTTAGAACTAGTGGTCATGAGTCTCGTACGTGATGGACATGCTGAGAAACAAGGCTGTTCTATTTCATTCCTCCTGACCGCCAGAGGGTGGTGCAGAGCAGCCGGATAATGACATGCATGCAGCATGGAGGTTGAGACAATATACCAACAAAGTCACGCCATTGGACGTGGCCTGGGTCGTGGTGGATGGTGGAATTCTATATATACCCCACGCCACTGGAACTCGGTCCTTTTTTCCGTTCTTGAAAACGTTGTTTTAATGTGTCTGAATTCTGCTTAACCAATGAGGTGTCTTCGTCCTGCAGACTATGATCAGTCATCCATATATTTTACAACAGGGGCTGAGTTCCTTGTATTTGACCATCTAACATGATGAATATAATAATTTATTAATGATGAAAACACATTTAGACAGCATTAATCCCAATAATGCATCTAGTAATTGCATTTTTACACAGTTTCAACACATTCTTGTGAGATGCCCTGGTTGTAACCATTACTGTGATGAATTAATTGACAGCTGAGATACAAAGTGTTCATATTCTGATGAGATGTGGTTTAGTTTGGACTGGTCTTGTTTCTGCTGCTGCTGATTGGTGGTTTCCCCCACAAGGAGCTGCTCTTCTGCACCGTTTCAGTGAGTTAAGCTCTTAGAGGAGGAACGCAGCAGCAGCTGGGGATTTGTAGTGCTATAGAAGTCATTCTGCGGAGAAGAATAGATGAGGGAGGTGCAAGCCTTACACATTTGATAAATCATGCTTGTATTTGGTTTTATTCTGTTCTACTTTTGCATCGTTTGTCATTTAAAGCAGTTTTATTTACAAACTTTTTTTTAATCTATATCAACACAATGAATAAATCAGAAAGAAGGAGAAAAAGTCATGGAGGTCTTAACCATACTCCTCTCCCGTCAGACTTTGACTTCAGCGTGCCAGGCTCCATGAAGCTCCACAACCTCATCTCCAAACTCAAGAAGTGGATCAAGATCTTGGAAGCTAAAACCAAACAGCTTCCTAAATTTTTCCTGATTGAAGAGAAGTGTCGCTTTTTGAGCAACTTCTCTGCACAGACCGCTGAGGTGGAGATCCCAGGTGAATTCCTGATGCCCAAACCTACACACTACTACATCAAGATCGCCAGGTAAGGATCTGTCTTGTAAGATCTATAAATGCCTTAAGCTCTTCCCAACAACGCGGCCTCCTACTTTTGTTTCTCTTCCTTATCAGATTCATGCCCAGAGTGGAAATTGTTCAGAAACACAACACGGCAGCTCGACGTCTCTACATCCGTGGTCACAACGGGAAGATCTACCCATACCTGGTGATGAACGACGCCTGCCTGACCGAGTCACGCAGAGAGGAGAGGGTCCTGCAGCTCCTCCGACTGCTTAACCCCTGTCTGGAGAAGAGGAAGGAGACCACCAAGAGGCACCTCTTCTTTACTGGTATGATCAGGCTGGAGCACGTGGATAAGACCCTAACCAGGATGGTTTTAGGAAATGGATTTAATTTAGTTTGTAGCATCATTTCCTGTTCAGTCACTCTTAGGTGGTTTCTTTAAGGCTAATATAAATGTTTTAATGCATTTCCTTCCTTTTGAACAGTAGGTATTCGTTTGATGAGTGCCTCTTTATGTAAAAGTTTAGACGGTTGTGAAATCAGCACACATCCCTTTTTGCCGGAGCTTCATGTGTTCCCTGGCATGCCTTCAGTGCTGCTCCTTCCCAACAGAGTGTTTTTGTTGTAGGTTTAAATCTGTGGTTTTCTTTGTGGTCAAACCCAACTGGTTTGCCAGCAGATGCAGCCGGATGTTTACTTTAATACTGCTGTGGTTATTCGCAACGAGTTTTTCTTATCCTCTCTGGATTTTATCACCATCCTTGGCTTTCCCTCTTCCTCCCTTCATCTGTCCAGTTCCCCGAGTGGTGGCCGTTTCACCTCAGATGCGGCTAGTGGAAGACAACCCCTCGTCTTTGTCTCTGGTGGAAATCTACAAACAGCGCTGTGCCAAAAAGGGCATCGAGCACGACAACCCCATCTCCAGATATTACGACCGTCTGGCTACGGTGCAGGCTCGAGGCACACAGGCCAGCCACCAGGTATGGAGCATGTCTGTTAACATGGAGCTAGCTCAGTCCTCTGCAACACTTTCCACTGGAACAGGAAAACAATCTTCCCCCTCCATTTTACAATATGTTTTTACTTCAGGAGAAATGTTTTTGGTTTTTATTGTAAATAAATCTATTTCTCAACTCCTAAATGTTGGCATTATTTAATAAATGCTGTATTAAATTTATCAGAGTTTCTTTCTGGAAGCTATTCTTTGCACCAAGTCCACAAATGACTCCTGCCCCATTTTACCCTATGCATCAAATGCTCATTAAAGGGCCTCCTTACTCCTACAGTCAGTAACTAGCAGGGCAACAAACTGTCTGCAAGCATTCACGAGAGTTCACTGTGAATAGCCGTCTATAGAAGCCACCCAATAAAACTCAGGTAACAATAATTTATACCCCATATAAGTTTGTAAATAGTACCTTATATTCAAAGTTAAAACATACCTAAAGGAATTGGGTAAATTTAACTGACATTCATTTGTAAATATTACCCAATTTTCTAAGCTAGAAAATAATAATGTCATTTGGAGACACGTGACAGGAGCTGGAATCTGTCCCGCAACCTTCCGCTTACCGAACCACCTGCTCTACCTTCAGAGCTATACTGCTGCACGATGCAATACTGGTAAAAGTAAGAAATTATTCTGCCAAAAGCAGTATGAAAAAAGCTTATTTCTGTTTTACAAAAGATTTTAGACAGGATGAAAATCTAAGTGTGTTTAACTTCTTGAATTGGAAAACCAATACAGCACAGATGCACCGGCCAACATGTACAGTTGGTCTATTTGTTCATTAAAT
Organism: Nothobranchius furzeri; assembly: GCF_043380555.1. Taxonomy (NCBI): domain Eukaryota; kingdom Metazoa; phylum Chordata; class Actinopteri; order Cyprinodontiformes; family Nothobranchiidae; genus Nothobranchius; species Nothobranchius furzeri. Next base: position 29,585,121 of record NC_091756.1, read on the forward strand.
AAAATAGGTAGAACGGCAGCGCTGAACTAGTATTTTTGGGTAAGTTCTACTCATTATAATTGATTGTTAGTAAAATAAAATAAATAGAATTAACTCTTTATTTCAATCTTTAATAGATTTAGTTACATTTTAGGTGATTTTATTGGGTGATATTTAATGTTCCAAAAAGTCAGTTTTCTCAGTGTTCTCGTCTTCTTTGTGTGAGTCAGTCTCGGCATCTGAATTGTGACATGGTTAGATTGTGAACAAATGAAACGATGCTTAAAGTGACAGTGTGTAGTTTCCCTGGCAATAGGGGGCAGTACATACCTAAATCATTGCAAGCAAGCATTACGTTTGTGTTCAAATAAGACCTTACCAACAGATGGCCATTGGGGTAAAAAAATCCTTGGGAGTGCAACCTCCAGCAAAACGACAAGAACATCAAATTCTCTTTCATCACTTGCAATGAGTAAAGGGGTAAATGTGTAAAAGAATAATGTTTATTAATGCTGAAAGTTTTGTAGTAATTTGTTACAAATCAGTAAATGCATTCTGTCCTCATGGGCTTCTGTAGCAGGAAGCTTGGCATCCAATATGGCGTTGTCCAGAGACACATGAATTTTATGGTTATATGTAATGAAACCGCCAATATTTTTCAACAACTGGGTATATTTTCATTCATTTACAACAACATTTCAATGGATATTTCCAGAGATTAATGGTAAAAACTACACATTGTCACTTTAAGTCACTAAATAACTAAATTGCAATTAGATAATTCGTGAGACACTGTTTTAATTTGCAGAACCAAGAAAACTGAATGTCTGCACTATTATGAACATTTGATATCAGCACCTTCATGTATTCTGTGTTGCTTGTTGAACACCAGGTCCTGAGGGACATCCTGAAAGAGGTGCAGGGCAACATGGTTCCACGCAGCATGCTGAAGGAGTGGGCTCTGCACACGTTCCCCAACGCCACAGACTACTGGACCTTCAGGAAGATGTTCACCATTCAGCTGGCCCTCATCGGCCTGGCTGAGTTCATGCTCCACCTCAACCGGCTCAACCCTGAGATGCTGCAAATAGCTCAGGTAGGTCAAACCCTCCGATAACTATTCTGTTGGATGGACTTTCTGTCAAGGGCAAGACGGGATCCCTCTGACAGCTGCTAATTTCATAGATATACACACTAGATGCATTAAGAGATCACCATTACCCTCTCCATATCGAGGTGTGTGAATTACAATTCTCCCCCGTGACATTCACACCGGGCCTATCAGTCAGTCAGCCACTGTCAATGCAAAAGGTGTTGTGACAGGGCGTTATATTCCCTCTCTCTGCTCGGCTATCAAAGGCGTTTCAATTTAAAGAGCTTGTGTGTGTGTTTGTGTGTGTTTTCCTCTCAGTCAACACACATCCGTCTGCTGCTCAGAGTCTGCAGACAGCCTTCTCAAAGTCATTATTAAAGATGATTGTGTCAGTCGGCCACCCCTCCCCTCTGATCCTAATCGGCCTTTGCTGACAGGCGTTCCTCTGGGCAGCTAAGCGGCTGTATTAAGCCCCCTCTCTGCCTGTTCCACTCCACAGATCCCATTAGACACAGGAGGATTACGGTGTGGAGAGTCTACACACATACAAACATGCACACAAACACGGAGAGGGGGTTGCAAGGACAGGACATCACAGCAGAAAACGTTGTCCCTGACCCTGCTTAAACAGAAACCTCATGTTCCTTCAAGCTAGCCCTCGTAGAGCTCAATCATGCTGTGAGACAGGCTCAAGAACGCTCGGCGGAGGGGGGTTCATCTGGCTTTAATTCCACTAAAAGGCCCAATTTAACGGCACAGCATCAAGTTCAAAGAAAAAGGTCTCCAGGGTGTTGAAGCATCTCCAGGAAGGTTTAATACAAACTGGAGTGTTTTGTGTTTCATAAATTTCCTCTTGCTAGAGTTTCATTGCTGTGAAAGAGCTCTGCCTATCTCTCTGACGTATGACATCAACAACCCAGTAATTGGAAAGAAGCCTCCTGAGTAAATTATGCTATTGTCTGGATGTTGGAGAGTTGCACAATATAAAAACTCAGCCTCTAAACTCTACAGCCAGAGGTAGATCATCTGGGTTTTATTGAACCTGTGTAGAAATGGAAAAATAAATGTTGTGGACACCATTTTAATCCAACATCTTCCATGCACTTAACACACCAACCGTAACACAATCAATGAGGTTTCAGGAGGGTTTTGAACCCATCTGATTCTCTCTGAACCGTTTTTGTTGCCCTATATAATCACATAATGGTTGGGCGGGTTGGTGATCTGCATGTGATTTTTATTGACACAGGATTAATCATCCCAAAGGAGGTTAAATGTTTGAAGCTTTTCACCAAGTGAGCGCTGAAGAAGCCTTTTAGATCAAAGGTGGAACAGCTTAAAGAATAGAAGCTTCATTTGGACAGAAGTACCTGACAAATACAAGTGTAACTCAAAGTGCTCAACACACATCTAAAAAAAACAGAACTAAAAAATGTTAAAAACAAGTCAACAAAGATTTTTAAAAACAAATCACCAGTTTTTCTGTCTTTTACTTTATGGGAAATTGAGCAGAATGAAGATGGCGGTCCTGGAGACTAGTTAATATTTTTGTCAGAAGACTTGTTTGACTCCAAGGTATCTGATAGTGGCATTAAAGCAAAGCCATCACTAGTGATTATATGGTCACCTCAGACAAGCCTGTGGTTTAAATGAGTTGGTTGTCGTCACAATGAAAACATACAGGCCAAAATAATGGAAACTAGTGATAAAGTTACTACAGGGAAAGGTGTAACTGGAGAACAGAATTGGACCAAACACACGACCCTGTGGAACACCCAATCCTGTGTAATCCGTAATCGGAAGGTTGCAGGTTTGAGCCCCGCTCATCTTTCTCTGTTGTGTCCTTGGGCAAGACACTTAACCAACCTTGCCTGCTGGTGGTAGTTGGAGGGACCGGTGATGCCTGTGTACGGCAGACTCGCCTCTGTCGGTGCGCCCCAGGGCAGCTGTGGCTACATCGTAGCTCATCCCCACCAGCGTGTGAATGTGTGTGTGAATGGGCGAATGACTGGGTAAAGCGCCTTGGGGGGTTCTAAGACTCTTGAAGGCGCTATATCAAATATAGGCCATTTACCTACAATGTCTCTCTGTGAATGTAAAGAAAACATCATCAGTGTGAGCAAACAGAATTTCAGCAAATAAGCAACCAGAGTTAAGAACTCACCTGAGAGACGGGTGGTTGAGTTAACTAACTAGTCGGAATAACATGTTTAAAACCATGCTGGTTAACATTCCATGTAGCTTTTTTCCTGCCTGTTTCAAGATAAAAGATACCTGAGCTTTAATGTCAATCTGAAGTCAAAGCAGCAGCATTCTTGTCGTTTTGCTGCTGAAGTCTTTAATTTATATTTACTAGAGACAGTTTGAGATTGTTGTTGCACCACAGGGAAAAGGCAGCCCATAATAATTTAGTTCTTTTTTTCATGAGAGTTTAAAGCTCTAGGTCATTTTCTGACTATTTTTCTTTGTTGTCCTCCATCTCTTGCTATTTTCTTTACCATTACTGTGAAAATTGCCCATCATCATTATTATTATTATTTAAAATTTTAAGTGTACAGAACCGATTCACCACATGTGAACATGAAATGAGGCTCATCCATTCACGCCAGCCTCTAAATGAAGCCATCGCCGGGCACCGGCGTGGTGATTTAGCATTCTGAGCGCTGCCTCCACAGCCAGCTCTCTGCAGGCTTATCTGAGCCTCCTGGGAGCTGCTGGTGTCTCAGCCCGCTGCCTCCAGGCCCTCTGCTGGGACCCGCTGGAGCAAATGACAGTAGGTGAGAAAGGAGGGAAGAAAGGAGGGAGGGAAGAGGTGAGACGGGAGGAGCACAGGCTGGAATGAAATGCTCAGCTATAAAGCTGTCGGAGCTACTCACTTTTTATATTAGGGAGCTTATCTTTCCTGGAATGGCTGCTTGTGTTGCAGTCCTCTGGCACATAAACGCAGGCTTAAGAGATGAAAACCTGGCTGTATATATTTAAGTCAGCGGGGAGCAACAGGAGACGGGGAGTGAGAGTGAGTTGAGGATTATTGATGCTCTGCTGCGGATAGTTTGACACGTTACTGTGTTTGGGTCACAGGGATCAATAATGGCAGCCGTTTTGTTGGCATGACCTTACAGAAGAATAATATTCCTCCTGCGCTGCATGATGCAAATGCTGTAGAAACGATTCATAATGAAGTATTCCTCTAATGAGCAACGCCTTCGGTTGTTTTCCATGAAACTAACGTGTCACACTATTTGTTTCAGGACACTGGCAAGCTGAACGTTTCTTACTTCCGCTTTGACATCAACGACGCCACAGGTGACCTGGACGCTAATCGACCCGTTCCTTTCCGCCTGACTCCAAACATCTCTGAGTTCCTGACCCCCATCGGCGTCTCTGGCCCCCTCACTGCCTCCATGATCGCCGTGGCTCGATGCTTCTCCCAACCAAACTTTAAGGTAGCTGGTCCCTTAGAAATGGTGTTTCAGATGAGAGGCGTGGAGCCTTCCGTTTGATGGTTTCTGTGTGTCTCGGGCCACCGTCATCAGATATACATCAGTAATTACCTTTTGAAGTCAAACGGATGCAAGCCGGCTGCCATGTTGGCATCAGCACTAGCTAAACCACAAAGGGTTGGAACTTGATAGAACCTGAGCTAGCGTGGTCGTAGCGGAGAATCATCCTCATCTCATATGTTGGCCCTTACATGCTGATAACAGTAAAACTAGTCAGGATATGCTACAGCTTTTGTTTTGAACTCTTTAACTTTAGTGTCAACATAGTTTCAGTAATGAGGTTTTGATTTGTTTCCTCCGACGTGATTTGCTTTTCTCATTGTTTATTTTATGTGAAAACATTTAGTAGAAATAATGGAAGCATAAAAGATATTTATTTTACATTTAAATATGAAAATATGTGCTTCCTCAGCTTGACTTTATTGTGATACGGAGACGAGCGTTGGGGAATGTTTTGAAGATTAGCTCCAATGATGGGTTCAGTCAGCCTGCTGCGTCTCCGAGGACACATTTCATTTAGTCACAAGAACACTTGTTTGTCACAGACTGGAAGCTCCTGCTGAGCTCTCCAGATATTTGCTCGGCACCTAAACTTGGATAAACTCGGAGGATGGGCTCCGAGGAAACAGTGAAAACAATGTCGTTAAAAACAAAGAGAGCAAGGAAGCAGCCAGACGGTTGTGTAATGTGTGCAGAGCCGGGCGGTAATGACAGGCGAGTGGTGTCTATGTATAGGTCTGGTTCTGACTGATGTGGACGCCGCTGCAGCGCTCCAGAGGCACATAAACAAAGAGCCAACCGTGTGAGAAAGTCTAGGCCAAATGTCAAGAGGCTTGAGCTGCTTGTGGTCAAAGAAATAGGATGTTACTAGGAAACACGATGAAACCACAAACACATAACAGTCGGCCACTCGAATATAGCAAAGGCTTAAACCACATAAACAAACGGGTTCCTCCTGAACCCGTGTAAACACTGCAGGTAGGGCTCCAGTCTGTGCTGGTTTCATCTAGATCATCAGAAAAAGCTCCGTGTTGGATGCACCTGGATTTAGATTGACCTGATTTTATTACGCAACTTTATTGTGTTTTATTACTTTCATTTGAAACGTAGCAGTCCCCCAAAAAACTGTGCAGGAATTATATTTTTAACATCTGAGCCGTGACGCGTTTCTTTGATCTTTAGACGGACCACACGTTTATGAGAAGAGCAACGCTGAACCACGGTTTCTCACCAACATCCACACGAGTTCTGCTCTTTTTAAACTTTAAAACTGGGAAAAAGACCAGAATGAAAATTTAACAACTCTTTAGAAATTTGGAACGGAGCCAGTGGAAGACCTTAAAGTAAAAAATAAATTGACTCTTCATCTGGTGATTAGTAATTGGCACAAATGATTTGGGAATTGATCCTAATTTAAGGGGCAGGTTCACTGAGAAACCGTTTTTTCTTATTCTTTGATATGATCGGTCACTCTAAGTTTTTCAGTCAGGCTGAACATGAAAATAGTCTCCTACACCATCTCCTGCATCAGCTTCTGATAGAAAACACAGTGAAACTCTAGGATTTGAAAAGCGTGACAGATCTACGTCACACTGTCTCTTAGCATTCATGGATTCACCCATCTCGACTCGTAACGGGGAAGGCTGTTGTTATTTTAGCATCCAGGAAGCAGCAGAGAAAGTTTCGGCTAGTAGAAGCTAATCGTTAGCATTAGAAACTTCACCACACAGCAGAACTCCTCCAGGTTTGTGTTATTTGTGGAGATAAAACATCAACATTGCAGAGCAAACAGAGTCAGTGGTAGAGTCACGTTGCTGTAAGCCAATCAGAGGAGAGATGTCCAAATATGAGGAAATAAGACTCCAAAGACTCTGGCTGACCTACGTCCTCAAACAGGAGCAGCTGAGCTTTTTCCCCAGATAACGACTGACAGGACACGAGGAAAGTAGATGTTTCCTGTTGCTGTTTTCCAGAGTTTCATAGAAAGGTCACCTTATTCTGAGAAATGATAGTTGAAGCTTTTTTTGGTTAAATATCGAAAACAACCTAGCTAAGGGCATGTGTTGTGAATGACTCGTCCACTACCACATGAAACGGAAGCGTCATATCGGTCCATCTGTCTGAGTTTGTGGCTTTTCTGGAGTTCTGGAGTTTCTGGGTCGACTCAAAACAAAGATAATCAGAGATAGATTAAATAAAAACAGCTGGTGACCAGAATCCGCTGACACTGATCAACTTAACCAGTGACGGGCCAACCCCTCCTACAGTTCGTCAACAAACAGTGGTCTAAATGTTCTACATTTTCCCCGGTCCATGAACTCAGCATTACTAAATACTAATTCACTCATCTTCATTGTGGGCGTTTATACTTTCACAAAAACAATTTTCTAGTTAGTCAGATTATTTTTTAATTTATCTTTTTTAATTGTAGTTCTCGATGGCTGTCAGCAGGCGAGAAAGGTGTTTCGGTGCTCTAAACCAGAATCGGTGCATCTGAACCTGTATGTGAATGATCAGCGGGTCTTTTATTTATGTTTTTAAATCATTATGATTTTATGACTTTATGTCTTATTTTGTTTGGATCTATGTGAAGCACTTGGTGATTCTATGTGTGTGATAAGTGCCACTCTTTCACCCGTTTTCTGTGAGCGACAATTAGGTCTGTAAAGGTCCTGTGAAGGTTTTCCTCTTGTTGCATTTGGTAAATAAGTGTCCACACATGTGGGCACTGTCATTTTAATGGACAGGGTTTGACTCAACCATCACAGAAACCAGATAAAACCGCCCGTTTCTTTGTCTCTGTAGGTGGATGGTATCCTGAAAGCCATCCTCCGCGATGAGATCATTGCGTGGCACAAAAAAACCCAGGAGGACACGTCCATCCCCTTGTCCCCCGCCGGCCAGCCAGAGAACATGGACTCCCAGCAGTTGGTCTCGCTGGTCCAGAAGGCTGTCACGGCAATCATGACCCGCCTCCATAACCTGGCCCAGTTCGAGGGAGGGGAGAGTAAGGTCAACACGCTGGTGGCCGCGGCGAACAGCCTGGACAATCTGTGTCGGATGGATCCTGCCTGGCACCCCTGGCTCTGAGAGCCACCACCACCCACTGTGGACATCAGGACCAACGTGTTGTCCTCTGAATCAGTGTCCCACAAGGTCTTTTATTTTAACGTGTCTCTTGAATGTCCCAAACGGGGAGGCTGTTTGAGGTGGTCAGACTAAAGCCAGTAAGCTCGGGTGTTTGTTTAGACTTCCTCCTTTTATTTTGTCTCAAATGCAGCTTCTATTATTTTAATTTTATAAGAAACAGTCACATCTTGTAAAAATGTGTTTTTACTTGAACTGAAGCTTTGTGTCTTTGCCACATGAGGAGTATTAAACTGCTGGAGGTCTTTAAGGTTTATTTTTATTATTATTTACAGCTTGAACCCTTCACAGATGTCTGAGAGGTTCAGCTGCTATTTTACCTTCAGTTTAAGCTAATCAGGCTGTAAAATACTCAGAGAAGCAGTGATGAAATGTAACCCTTCAGCTTGTGTTCTGTTTCTGGACCAGGTCTCAAGCCCTTTTTAAACAGATGACTGCCTCCTGCCCTGTAAATAAGCATTCAGTTGTAATAAAATGCTCTTTTTGTCATACTTTACCTCATCCTGTCTTCATTCTCCACAGAGAAATTCGGCTTTAAAAACGATCGACTTCCTCTTTTACCATCAACCTTGGGTTATTTTTCTGTGTTTTTTGTTAAGCAGCTGTATTAATGGCCTGCAATGCCCGTCTACTGCATCACTGTCACCAGCATAATCGTCCTGAAGGACGCACTCCTGCGTTATTACCGCCGTAATTACTCAGGCTGTGAAATGACTCCACGTCAACTGTTCTGATGTTCAAACGTATACCGTTTACAGAGAAGCTTTACCATGACTCAGGAGTGACCTCCTGGCCCTTTCCTCTGGTTACAACGTCTTAGTGCCCCCCCCCCCCCCCCCCATCACAGGTTTCCGGTGCCTGATCAATGTTTGCCAGCGGATCTGCTGCTGGCCCAGCCGAGCTTGACTTATACAGGCTGTCAGCTGGGCCGCCTGCACCCATAAACAAAGGTTATATCTCTGTAGGGTGCTCTCATGCTCGCTGCTCCTCAACATGTTTACACACTCCTCATCTCTGATTCCCACCAGAAGTCAAACCGTTTGTTAATAAGTGGTCCTGCCAGCCGCGTTGCTACCGCACGTTTTCAAACGGCCGGGGAGCTTCTGTGGTGTTCTCAACACGATGGTTTGTACAAACATTGGACAGCTTGTTTTTCTGTCGTGTTTTGTTAAACTTCACAATACTCATGGAGACGCTGTGTTTATTTCACTGCCTCGAAGGTTCCTGGCAGGGTGAGTCATTGTGGACACGTGACTGTCTCTGTCTCGGGTTTTAAGTCCTCCACTTAAAATAAAAGCAACTCTGAAAGCTAACAAGCATGGAGAGGTGCTTCTAATAATGTAGTAACGTAGAAAAAGCTGATGCGGAAAATCCAGATGGTGTCAATTGTTTCTTTTATTAAGGCTAATGTAAAAAACACTTTCATGTCTCATTTCTGTAAAAATTTGCTGAAAAACTAAAACATTTTTTTTACAAACACTTTAAAATAAGCAATAATTTTAAATTATTTATACAAAAAACATTGAATCATCAGAATATAACAAGATAACAAAGGACACTCGGGTGAGATTAGGAAGGATTAGGAGATTTAACAACATAGCAGGCAGCGGTATCGACGATTAAAGATGTAACCTCAGCACTCGGCTACTCCTAAAATAAAACTACTGTTAGGTTTGTTCGTGGACGCATGTAAAAATCTGAAGGGTTGAACTGAATTATTACATCTAATCTAAAGTTTGGTTCTTTTACATCTTGTAGAAAGTAGTCTGAATGCAGTGGAGTTCATTTGTTAACATGAAGCTGTGGAAAGGCAACTAAATTATAAATATATTTGTTTTTTAAGTTGTCCAATTTTTTTATTTATTAAAAAAAGATGTTTACAAAGAAGCAGGTAAATGTAACCTAAATGTAAAACATTATTTTTAAAAGCTGTCAGAATCCTACCCAGCACCTAAAATAAACACGATCTCATGACATAATCGGATAAATATGACCAAACCTTTCTCCCTGAAACGATCTTGTGTAAAAACTCAGCAGGCGACGCAGGTTCAGACTGTAGGACAATACAAAGTGGTTCCCTTTGGTAGAACAACAGACGGCGCAGCGTTAGATTTCATGTTGACACAAGTGATTCAGCGCAGGCATTCTGCCACTTCTGAACAAGGAGAGTGTCAGACTTTCCTCAAAGGACAAAACGGCTCTGCTGTTATTTGTGGATCCTTCACAGTGAGAGGAAGTTTCATCACACAGAGGTTGGACTAACTGAACATTTGTGCATCTTTTATGACATTCTTTCATCATTTCCTCCATAACTTTCTTCTCCAGCTGAAGATTTTACTTGAACAGACAAGTCCTGCACACCTTCTCCACTCTTCTCTAATCGTCTAACTTGAGACAGAAGCAGAGCAGTGACAGATGCAGTGCACACACCTCCATCTTCACGTCTCAGTTTCCTCTGCTGATATGAGCAAAGTGAAAGATTTAACCACCACCTCCCCTCACACCCGACCTCTCCCTGAGAGACGGGGAGGTGATGCTCTCCTGAGGGAGTGCAGGTGTGCAGCCTCCATCAGCAGCAGCAGAGGTCTCTGAGGACACACCGCAACAGGACCAGATGATGAAATCTCTCATCTCGATGGAGGAAGTGTTCAAAGGAGGAGTGGAAAAATCATTAAATACCAAGATGAATCAGCGTGTGTCTTCATGTCGACAAACAGAATTAGTTAAAAAAAGGGAAAAGAGAAACAATGGAAAGTTGATCTGGAGCCAGGGAAGCTGTGGAGTTCATATCCAACAGCTGAGGATTTGTTTTGTTTCTCTGAGAATGAGTCCCATTAGGACTTCCTAATGGCATTTTCACTCTGAGGAGTTGAGCTCATTAGTTGTGTGTCTGCAATCTGCCACAATGATTTTAATTACCCAAGCTGTACACACTCAGTCCCTTCCTCTGTGACGGAGGTCCGGCAGGTCACGGGAACTTCTCTGTGATGGTTTCAAAGTGACAGCGGAGACTTCAGGAAGCTACAGCCCACTGATTCTCTCCTGCTTCTGTGCATCGTAATGGGAACGCATTTCCTCCAGCATCATGTTTAAACTCCACTGTGTGAGACACGATGTAAGGTTAAAGGTTAGGTGGTGAAACTGCTCACTCGGGCCGCTGAACTGGTTAGCCAGAGGCAAGAAACCAGTCCCATTTCACCAGTTAGAGCTAACAACAGGGGGCTGGATGTGTGCTGGCTGAATCCTGAACCAGAGGAAAACACAATCTGTGCTTACAACACACACACACACACACACACACACACACACACACACACACACACTCACTGCTTTAGTTATGCGAGTGGTTTAAAACTTTTTGACAAAATTGACAAGATGTCTTACAGCAGGGAGTGGAGTTCTGTAGAAATATGCTGAACATCTCGCCTGATGTAGATGTCTTCTTGAATAAACTCAGTTTGGAGAAATGAAGATTATTATTGGCTGAGGATGCATGATACATCAACATTAACATCGATAACAGCTAATGTTAGTTATTTCTTAACTTATCTGTATCGGTCTGATCAGTAAATCTGGGCCGTTATGATACATCTAGTTGTGGTGTGTGTGTGTGTGTGTGTGTGTGTGTGTGTGTGTGTGTGTGTGTGTGTTTTCAACACTAGAGTCTCTTTGAGGCAGCAGGGATTCACTGTGGAACATCTCTGCTGTGACTAGCCATTAGCACATCAGTCTGGTCAGAACTAATCTCTGTTTCTTCTAAATGAGGCTGCTCAAAGAGCTCCATCAGGTAAGACATCAAGGTTCATAACATTTCCTCAGACACTAACAAAATGCCGTATGTTGCGTCTTTTAGATGTTTCTCATTCAGCTCAGTAAGAACGCGGAGCTGCTGACTGATCCCGGCTGGTTTCGTCATCTGAGACGAAAAACTTTTCATTTTTACACAAGTTCAGAGGCTCAGAAAGCAGCATGGTTTAGTAGAACAGGTCACTGTGTTTTACAGATTTATGGCAGAACAATAAGTGAAGCAGGTACATTTAATATAGGATAAAAGCTGATGAATGAGTTAAACTTCCAGGAAGTCCTTTATACGCGTAGACATGCGATCAAAGCCCTGTTTTGATCGCATTTCTTTCTGAATTCTGCCAGTTCTCTTTTGACAGAAAAAGAAAATGTCATAATTGTACAATAATGCTGAAACTGACTTTCCATTTAGATCGTTTCTATGGTAACTGCATGTAGTTTTAAAGAACAATGCTGGCATTTTAAGTAGTTTCTGTACTTTGAGTGCTGCTGGGTGAAATTTGTCTTCTGTGCACAGAAAGAGACGAAAGGTGACCATTTATTTCCTGGTTTAACTGCTTTAACAACGACCCACCCACAATGCCAACCCTCTCAATACTCATTAGTCCATCTCTCATCCATCCTACCATCACTCACAAGTCAAGATACTGAAATGTGCCCTTTCTGGCCCTGAAGATTCATTGTTTTCATAGATTTGTTTTAAAGGCAGCGGTAGCTCACACAGCAAGGCTGGTACAAATGGTGGAAAATGGTGGACTCAAGTCAAGCAGCTGCCTCTGAGTCCAGAAGATGTAGTTATGCTTCTCAGAAGAGGAGCGACCATAAAAGATCTAAGACCAGAGTGAGTTTAGGAGAAATTTACAACAAATGGACGCAAATAAAAAATGTATGTATCGGCAGCGAACCTGGCATCCCGACAGCTGGAAACCTTGTTCTATTGTTGCAACTACATCCTCCACACCTTTAAATAATGAAATCGGTACCATCTCATTCAATTCAGTTCAGTTTATTAATGCAGCGCCAAATCACAACAAGAGTCGTATCAAGGCACTGAATCTATAAAAAGCTTTCTATTTAAGGAACCCAGCAGATTGCATCGAGTCACTGACTAGAGTCAGAGTCTTTACAGCAATCCTCATACTAAACAAGCATGTAGCGACAGTGGAGAGGAAAACTCCCTTTTAACAGGAAGAAACCCCCTGAGGATCCTGGCTCAGTATAAGCAGCCATCCACCACGACTCACTGGGGATCGAGAAGACAGGGCAGACACACACACACACACACGCACACACACACACACACACACACACACACACACACACACACACACACACACACACACACACACACACACACACACACACACACACACACACACACACACACACACACACACACAGTGCTTCTATGGCTGCATACATTGTAGTTTCGTAATAGAGATTCTTTATCTTCACAAAATAAACTTTCTTGTCTTTATCTAAGTGAATCTATACTTAATTCAACAGGCAAACTAGTAGTAGATCACAACATGCCCTATAGGTTATAAATTGTAAGTCGCTTTGGATAAAAGTGTCTGCTAAATAAATAAACATAAACATAAACAGTAGTAACACATTCCATATTAAAAAGTAAGATGTGGTTATCAGGAGGGAGACAGTTCAGAGGTTAGCAACGGTGCTCCAGCCATGGCCCCCTCCATGAGGTTTCCATTGTCGTGCAAATGTTATGAATCAGAGTAATTATAACACCACCATTCTATTTTATTCGTGCCAAATTCATAAATAAATTCTCTTCTTTTTTTTTTGATAACACTTTTCTCAAATGGAGATTAGACTTTGTTTACACACCTGACATGATGAGTGGTATTGTTCAAATGCATTGTGGGTAGCCTGTGGCGTGAGTGAAGCAATTACTTAGGGATAATTTAGAGTTTCCAGTTAATCCAATATGAATGTTTCGGATATGAGAGGTTTCTCTCACCCTAATCGGCAAGGACTTCCATAGGATTGAGCCTCTATATTTTATATTAAACTCTTTCACCCCTCCATCCCAATGATGAACAAGAGTCTGCTTCTAGACCTGCAGAAAGAGAGAGAGAGAGAGAGAGAGAGAGAGAGAGAGAGAGAGAGAGAGAGAGAGAGAGAGAGGACACACAACAATACAACGAGAGCAAGCTATCACTGCGTCAACCTGATGAGGAGATATAAAATCACCTTTGTTTTACTGAACAATCACGATAATAAATCTACATGTAGGGTTTAGGAAATTGAGAGCTTTAAAAGCTCTCTAATATATATATATATATATATATATATATATATATATATATATATATATATATATATATATATATATATATATATATATATATTTTACCTCTACTTATGACCAACAAGCTGTGATACTCTATCTAAATATAGAATATCAACCCTGCTTGGTCTTTACTGTGTTTATCAGAAGATTCTAGAATTATTTGTTTATTACGGGATTGTACACACTTAGTTTTGATTCAGAAAAGAGTCAGGTTTATAAAAGTAAGAATTTATTTTACAAACAATTAAAACATGACAAGTTAACTAACATTTACTGTGATGGATTGAACTAGATGTGATGTATGAACCTATGTGTGAATGCGATGTTATCAGAACTTCTGTATCTAGGAGAGCTGAGTTCTGGATGTAAAAGAATTTGGTTTGCTTTAAGCTATGAAGTTTATTATTATCAAAAACACATCAGACGCAATCTGTCATGTCTACGTACCCACTCGAAGACCCTCGTGATAGATCCGGACTGTCGAAGTCCTCCGATTTCCAGGCACCGAGGTCCGTGGAAGAAACTGCAGCACTACTAGACCGGTCTTAGAGTTGTCTCCAGGTCTCAACAGACAGATGGAACCGCGCGTCTGGGACTCTTTAAGGAGTTGGAACAAGATCAGCTTGTTCTGCAGGAACTGTTTGCTGTATCAGCTTCGCAGGTGCAAAAATATTTTGACAACGTGTCAAAAGCTTTGATGGGTTAAAGAGGTTTTTGCTTCAGATGGCCGGTCTGAAGCTTTTCTCAAGAACTGATGAATCACCAGAGTGATCCAGTTTTAATGATCTCATGTTATGATTTGTGTAGCCAACCAGAGGCTGACAAGTTGAGGAGTATTACCAAGACAACCTCCGAAACACGCCTTCCTTGATCCAGATGCTCTGATCTGGGGTAAAGGGCTATATGTGTCATGCGTTTAACTTAACTTTACTTTGTCCTTGTGTGAGTGCAAGTGGTGATGACCTTGTCATATCAACATGCTGAAACATCTTTCAATTAATGTAATCATAACAACATTCATTTCAAATTTCAATCACTCAAACGCAGATTAATGAAAACATTTCATTATATTATAATAATTATAAGTAGCAACAAACAAACGTTTATTTAATGATTATCTAGCTTATAAGTTGTAGAAGTTCATATTTAATTTAAGAAATCATTCTTTGATTTAGCAACTAATCCGAGTTGCGAATGTTCCTAATTCAAAGGCATGAAGAATCCTGTAGGACGATAAGGGGAGCTTGGACCTTGAGGAGAGAACATCATTGTTGACTATTCGTTATCATGTGTTCAGAGCTGCAGAGGCTCTGAGCTCCAGCTGGTGGGATGAAGGCAGGCTGATTTAAAGGGAAAACATGCAGTCTCGTGTCTCCATTTTGACCAGATGTTGAATGGTCAAACTGTACCTAAAAACTGACCATTGCTGGACGTTACAAGTGCATTAAGTGCCAACCACAGCCTTAAGACATGTGTTAAAAATGCCCAAGTCCATACAGTACTTATGAGAGCACCATTTGAGCACCTGTGCCACTGTGTGAGACGCGATGTAAGGTTAAAGGTTAGGTGGTGAAAATGCTCACTTGGGCAGCTGGACTGGTTAGCCAGAGGCAAGAAACCAGTCCCATTTCACCAGTTAGAGCTAACAGAAAACTGAATCCTGAACCAGAGGAAAAGACAATCTGTGCTCACAGTTAAAATGCCGAGTCAGTGGTAGAGTCATGTTGCTCTTATCAAATCTGAGGCAAGATGTCCAAATATCAGGAAATAAGATTCTGTCTGATGCACTTTTCTCCTCCAACAGACTAATAGTTCCTGAAACAGGTGCACCAGAGAGCTAATTTCCCCAGAGTACAACTTACAGGGCATTCATTCCTACTAGAGATCAATCCAAACGTGTTGATTAAATGAGTGAGCCACACCTTTAATGGTGCTACATGAAACAGTTATCACCAATATGTAATTATATTGGACATTCACTCATTGTGAAGAATACAGATCAAAGAGCATTTCAAAATGGCAACAATTGGATTTTTGACTAAATGTTTTACATGCGTCAACCATGTTAGTCTGCCATATCCCATGATGCACTTGATGGATTTAATGACATCTTTAGAAAATCTGAACATCTATAATTGACCAACTTTTGAAGTCTTAACAATTCAAGATGTCCTTT
Source organism: Nothobranchius furzeri (assembly GCF_043380555.1). NCBI lineage: Eukaryota > Metazoa > Chordata > Actinopteri > Cyprinodontiformes > Nothobranchiidae > Nothobranchius > Nothobranchius furzeri. Next base: position 29,601,137 of record NC_091756.1, read on the forward strand.
GGTACAAATCCAAACATGTTCGTTATGGACAAACAGCAAGGCACTGTCCAGTAACAAAACAACATATTGCGGCCCCTTGGCATCCAAGAAAAAAAAGGAGGAGAGCTTCGACGGGTGCAAGTTTTATTTGCGTCTGATAGATGCATCATGCATCTTACTCCGATGATCAATCACCAAGCGCACCTGGAGAAAAACATTGTGAAAACTGAAAATACATAAATTACAAATATTAAATACAATTACTAACAAACATCTGGAGCAACAAATAAAGAAAAGAAAAGCAGATAGCTTGCTCCTCTTGCCACAGGGTGCAATCAAGGAAACGTCATGCAAAGGCTTGGCACAGCAAGACCATAGACTAAACGTACAAAGCATTTGTTAAGATAACACGTTCTGATTATACAATTATGAGCAATATACCTTAACTTACGTGGAAGTTTGGCCTGCTGCAACACGTCAAGCCAGGTGGAAAGCCAACACCACATCCACATCCGGGTTAACGCCCACTTATATACAATTTGGTGAGTGACGTTGACAATCCACCTGCTTGCAGCCATTTACACAGCACTTGGATTCAGATCATGTGGCTGCCCCTCCAGGTCCCTCTGTCATTGCACACATGAGCACTAAAGTGCCCCAGAAGAACTCTGGTGTCCCCATTCAGAACTAGGGTTTGGCATCGTTTGATTTTGAATGATTCCAATTCCAATTACTCGTTTCGATTCCGGTTCCTATCGATTCCCGATTCCGATTCTTTCAAGACATGACTTGTTTTACATGAGCCAGCTAACCACAGGTCCTACTTGATGAAATAATCTTAACTTTAACATGAATTTAAATTCTATGAACAATATCATCACCTTCATTTAGACAAAATCATTCGACGCAAAAGCACCGGGGTGACGCGGGGCTGCACACAGACAGCTGGTGTGATCAGCTCTGAAAAGCGTTGATCACAATTTGCAGATCACGTTTATTTTTCCACGGAGATCGGCCATGGATTCCTCTTCCGTCGGCATTCTAGGAATGGAAACTAGGAATTGAAATAAAAACCTTAGAACGATTCAGAGAAAAACTAACAGTGTCATGGCTCGAGGTAAGTGTCTAACCCAAGACATGCAGAATCAACACACGTAGTCCAAAGCAGTAAAGTAAAATGTCTTTATTAGAAAAACGGGAACTGAAACCGCACAGGGAAGTCCTGTGGGATGAGCAATACGGCTCGAGTCTATGAAGTGCTCAAGTTGATGAGATGATGAGAGTAAGCCAGGAAGGACGTTGGGCAGAGGGTGAGAAGTCCAGGAGAGGCGAGGTAGCAGAGGGAAGCCAAATAGGAGCAGCGGAGGAGGACGGGACGTGATGTGTGTTATCCAGGGAACGTAGACAGCGAGGGTGAGGAGATGAGGAGAGGATCCTGAGTGGAACAAAAACCAGGCGTGAGGGATAATCCAAATCGTAATCCAAAAACACAATCCGAGGTCATAAATCCAATGGTCAAACACGAGTCAAAACCACGAACAAACTTGATCAAGGTCAAAGGCTGGTGCTACCCAAACTGGTGCAATCATCCGGCAAAGTGATGTGTCTCCATCCTCCTTTTGAACCTACGTCCCTGATTGGGAAATCTCCTGCAGCTGCTGCTCCCCCTGCTCCTCACCTGTGGAGAATTAGCTTAGAGTCTGGTGAGAGGAGAAGGTGTGACTCACCTCTGCCCAGGAACATGACAAACAGTTGGTCCCGGTTCCAATTGATGATCGATGCCCAACCCTATTCAGAACGCTATTTAGCGCATTTCCTACGACCTCCATAAAGGGTGGAGGCTCTGATCTGTGGTTTGATGTTTAAGCACAAACATAGGTCACAACCTGTTTCCTGTTTTCCTGAACGAAATATCAAGCCACACTTTTGTCTCTTGGGATAAAATTCAACATACAGGAAGAGAATCTGGGGGCTAACAACACTCCAGTCATTTGCCTCTCACTCGGTGCGACTCCAGCATAATGACGATACCCACCCCTCTCAAAGACTTGAGTTTCAGAGCCAACACTATGTCTTTAGGTGAATCCAGCTAGCCGGTATTGCTCAACCTGTTCCACAATGTACATTTTGGATTCCACTAATTGGACCCTCTAAACTATTGCTGGGAAGAGGATGGTTTTGGCCTCTCTGCTGGGGCTGCTGTCCCACTGACCTGGACCTGCATATGAAGCTGACAAGCAGACCCTCTATACCACATCCCTGGACTGCTAACTGATTGACATTGGTCAGGTGTGTTAGATTTATGTTCTAACCACATTTTCCTCCTCTTGTATTCCTTCATGCATAGTGTGTGGCCAGTTAAAGCAATTTAATGTCTCCATCCACCAAGCCAAGGCCATGTAGAAATCCTTTTTCTCTTTATAGATCTCGTGAAACAGAAAACTTGCAGGCTGAGAGGAAATTGTTGGTGAATCTGACAGAATTGGACTAGAACGGCCTCTCCCCCTTTAACTGTTGTTGCTTTAATTTCCATCATTAGAAAACTCCTCTTTCCTGCCTCAATCAAACACAATTCTAATCACGAGTGGCTGGCTGAGTGGTGTTCACACGATTCCTAATGTTGAACACCGTTTGGTCCACCACACGGCTTCAGAAATCAATTTGTGTGCTGCAGGGCTCAGTGCTCTGCTCACATTGATTCAGCGCTAGAAAGCTAGAAACGTTGCTGGTGCTGCATGAAGGGTACAACAGAAATTTTCAACCACCACAAAAAAAAAAAAAAAACAATTGAGTGATTTTGCATTTGAAAGAACACGACAAGTCTGTCAGTAAAGTTTAAGAAAGAGGCTAGAAATGGTCTGACCTACTAAAGAGCCCAGCTTTCTCATGAGTTTGACAGTCAATCCTAATGAATGAAAAAAACCTACAAACTTCCAAATCTGGACAATTAAATTCAATCACCTTTACAAACTTCAACTGTGCAGCAGGTTTTATTAAAGCTCAAACTTTACTGTGTCACATGAAATAGTTTAAAAACTACATTTGTAGAACAAAGTCAAGCTAGTGGTAAACCAAAATGCCACTTGTTTGACTGGAGTCAGCTCAGTTCAAAGATGTCTGCCACTTTTGAGTTTAGAAACTCTGATTTTAAAGCAGCGTGAATGAACACTGCTTAATTACTTTTCTTTATATTCTGCTTCATCAGCAACTCTTCCAGTTTTACAAATGTTGAGTCTGCTGATGCAATTTCCTACTGAGTTACAGCCAATCAGCATGAGCCAAGCAAATATTCCGCAGCGAGGCAGCAGGCAGCACTCAGCGAGGCACAAAGGCAGCAAGGCAGCATTCAGTGAGACAGAAAGGCAGCAAGGCAGCAGACAGTGAGGCAGAAAGGCAGCAAGGCAGCAGGAAGTGAGACAGAAAGGCAGCAAGGCAGCAGACAGTGAGGCAGAAAGGCAGAAAGGCAGCAAGGCAGCAGGAAGTGAGGCAGCAAGGCAGGGAGTCAGCAGACAGCGAGGCAGCAGTTAGCAGACAGCAAGGTAGCAAGGTAGCAATTAGCATGCAGCGAGGTAGCGAGGCAGAAGGCTGCAAGGCAGCGAGGTAGCAGGCAGTGAGGCAGCAGGAAGTGAGGAAGTGAGGCAGCAAGGCAGGGAATCAGCAGTCAGCAGCGAGGTAGCATTTAGCATGCAGCGAGGTAGCAGTCAGCAGTGAGGCAGCAGTTAGCATGCAGCGAGGCAGCAGACAGCGAGGCAGCAGGCAGAATGCTCAACCCCCTAACAGTTCAGTGGCTGACAGATACAGATGTTGCAGTTTTGGAATGCGTTGGTGTACAGGTTGTAAAATACCAACCTGTGATGCTGGAAAAGAATGCTCAACCAGACTGAACCCATCTGAGTTACTGAGCAATGCTGTTGGAAAAAGGGACATACATGTTTTAACAATCTGATTTTTCATCAACTCATACTAGAAGGTCTAAGGAATGTTCTGTGTGATCCATGTAAAGGCTGGAGCAGCAACGCCAACTGAAACAAGGCTGTTTTGTTTATGTTTATGTTTATTTATTTGGCAGAGGCTTTTATCCAAAGCGACTTACAATTTATAACCTATAGGGCATGTTGTGATCTATGGGGGAAACCAGAGTACCCGGGGGAAACCCACGCATGCCTGGGGAGAACACGCAACTCCACGCAGAAAGGCCACAGCCGAGTTTCGAGCCTGCAACCTTCATACTGCGAGGCAACAGCGATAACAACTGCGCCACCATGCAGCCCCACTTGTTAACTTCTCTAAGCTAGAATCAGAATCGGAATCAACTTTATTGTCAGTGCCCCAGCGTCCTGGGCGTACAGGGCTGGGACCCTGTTGTCCCCCAGAGAGAGCAGCAGCATTGTGCGTTCATTGCTGTTGAAACTTAAGTAGGAGGGAGATCGAGGGAGTGAAAAACACAATGACTCCTTCCGTTGATGACCTTGCCAGGCTAAGACGACCAATCCGAAGGCAGGGGGTAGTTTGGGACTTCATAGCATCTGTCTGCATTCCTTTGTGGAGGTTTTTTCTTCTCGCAGATGAAGGCTACCAGGGTGCCAGAGACAGAGAAGAAGAATAAGGCAGAAAAAAATGTTTAATCTTGCATTGACTTCCTCCAAAAACACATCCACATCACATCCATGAATCTCTAGCTTGTGATTCGCCTCGAGTAACGCCCCAGTCTGAGCAGTTTCCACACGGCTGAGACTTTCCATGGGTACGAGTTGTACTCCAGTCGCCCCCGACTTCCCAATTTTCCAAAATACCAGAAATCCTCCCACTCCAAATAGAAGAAATCAAATTATATATCAGGCCGAAAATCCATCCAGGAATCCAATGTATACCCCATCGGGTGTGTACCATCTGGACAAGTAGGTGCTTCGTTCTCATTGTTGAAAAGATCTGGTCAGTTGCGTTGAATGATCAGTTGACCACATCCATGATTTAATAAAAATAGAGTTTTCAGGAAGAATGCAGAGAAGCGCTCTGAAGGCAGACAGGACAAGAGCCTAGGGAACAAAAGATAAGGTAGAGAAAAGAGAAGCTTTTGCACTCTCCGGGTGCTAGAAGAAGCCAGCAAAAGCACATCGTCACAGAACTGAAACCCTTGGAAAGTGTAAGGCTAAAGCAGGATTTCCACAGGATGTGGAGCACAAGCCGTCCTACGCACATTTTACGGGTAGTGCTTCACATCAACACTGCTGAGTTACACTCCATGCCTCCTTCATACCAGCTTCATTTATGAGCGCTCACATCGACACAAGTCACGATTGGCTTGGTTTTGCCTTGTCTTGTTGGTCATATTCACAGGGCCAATTTGCAAAAAGGCCTTCAGATTAAATAAAATCAGAGCTGAATACAAGCATGTTAGCATTTTTGCTAGTATTCAAGTATAGCTAGGTGGTCAAACCACATCACGAGCAACAACTGATTGGATCAGCCAAACACAAAGCGATGATTAATTACCAAGTACAGTTTTTCCCACTCACTGTGAATAGTGGAGCTTTTTGGATTCACACTGACCCCTGTGGTGAGTTCATCATTGATGAGTCCTTTAATTGTCAGCCCACATGAGTTTGTCATGGCCTCAGCCAGCAGCAAACTGCCTCTCATTGGTGCTCTTCTCCATCTCAAGCCAATTAATGAATTTCCTCCTTGCATGTCTCGATCACACCAGGCAGAAAGCTGTTCAGCTTGGTTGACAATCATGCCCCTTCAGCTCTCTGCCTACCCTCCACACATTCATCCCTGCGTTTTCAGCACTCTCCTTCTCCTCTGAGCTCAGCTGCATGATTTAATTTGTTTGGTAATATCAGGATTGGCATGTTCAGCCCAGCTTCACTCTAAAGTGAAATTGGACAGGGGCATTGGAGCCTCACCATGTAAAACCTGCCTCACCTTGACAGCTGCCTGAGTGGGCAGCGGATTTCTGGAGAATGAAGGAGGAGGAGGGAGGAGGCCAAGGAGGATGCATCTGAGAGAAAGACAGGAAGCAATTCTCTCAACACTCTTTTCTACCTGGGAGTTCTGTGTCAAGAAGTAAGCCAGCTATGAAGATGGAAGCTGTTTAAAGTGGAGACAAAACACCAGGTGCTGCTGGTGACCAGTATGCCCTACAACATGATACAGGAACTCATCCAATCTGTCCAATCAGCATGTAAGGAGACAGGCAGGACAGCTTCTGTGGTGTGTGATGGATCTCACTGTAGGATGTCAAAGTTTTCTCTGCAAAGTCAGATTTTGAAAGTTTGTAATTGGCTGTGTGGATCACAGACATGTGTGCAAGTGAACTTTTCAATGTCCAGTTTTTTGTGATTCTAGTAATACTTTATGAAACTTCATAGCAAGATTGGCTTGCTATATCAGTTTCATTTTCATCTTTTTGTCCAATTGTGTAAGCATTGCAAAATAAGTTTAGCATTGATTGATCGCACAACACACCATCTTGTTTAAATGAATGATTCTTTACTTGCATAAAGTTTCCAAAATAATACTAAACAGCAAACATGACTTTCAGGCTATTTGTCAGGGACAGGGTGGGTGTAGGTGTAGGACCCAAACACTCCAGGAAGCAGCCAGTTGAAGCAGTTAAAAATCCATTAATGGGGGAGCACGGGGAGCAGGGGGAGGACACACACACACACAAGGAGCCGACAAAGAACAATGAACAGAGCAGGCTTAAATACACTGAGGTGGAAAGTGGAGACAAGGAACAGGTGTGATGATTACTGATTGCAAAAGACCTCCAGGTGTTATTAGTTGACTTGAGGATGGAAGGTAATACAAAACAATAAGACAATAACTAAAACAAGATGCTACAACCAAAGGATGACAAGAAAATATTTTAAGAATAATTGAAGGTAATAATCTAAACAGAACAAAAACAAGATAACACAAATAAGCACAATAGAAAATATAAATGAGCAATAACTGAAAATAATTTGATGATTGAATACTAAGGGCAGAATGTGAAACATAAAGCTAAATAGAAGGATGAACTGAACATAAATGATAACTAACACGGGAGAAACACGGGGGTCAAAGGTCATGGACAAAAATGGAGGCTAAACAAACAGGAGCCTGACAATGCTAAGATACACACAACAGGGGAAGGGAAAACTACAGAAATAAAACAATCGGAAATGGCAGGGCTGTTGATGGGAAATTAAGTTAAAAAAAACCTGAATGACAAGCGAGGAGACTGGAGACTGGGGAGATGGGGTATGGAAGGGACAGAGAGGACAAGGACACCTAGGGGGGAGAAAACATGGAGAGGACTTGGGCGACAAGAGACACAAGGGCATGACAGAATTGTTATACTTTGTGTAATGTTGTGAAAATGATGTCCATCTCTTTAAGATGTTGGTTTTCCTAGTATTGCATAAAAAACAAGCATGAAAAGAATTTGTTTCCAAATGTATTATTTGTTTTTTAACAGCGTGTTAAATTATTGAATCCGTATGTTTTTGTGTGTGTTTGCATTTGGAATGACGTTAAAGAGCAAATTACCACATACAAGACACCTCCTGTGTATCCTCGCTCAGCTAGCTAAACGGCTAACGAATGGAGAACACACGCCTCGGTAGAACACGAACATTGGAACACGTCTTGGCGGCTCCTGATAACGAATCTCCTAGGCAACCAGGGCGGGGCCAAGACATCAAGGCGAGGTTCCATGGCATTGAGAAACACCCACAGGCTCACAACGACATTGTGATCTCATAATGTACCAGCAAACATCATAGTGTACTTCTCAGCCAATAGCGGTGGCAGATTTGAATTCCAATGCAGTGCAGAGTTTTTACCTGACAACTGCGCAACACTGGTAGTTTTAGGCAAAATATTTAAATAATAACTAAGATGCACTAAAGGCCCAAACACTCATTTATAAAGAATATCAGCAAAAAAAGTAGATTTGGGGGAAACTTGCTCTTTAATGATGTAGAGGGTGCTACCAGTAAATCTGTTGCTACAAGTTGAAGCAAATTTAACTTTAGAAATGAAATGATTAAATGTAACAATTTTGTCTCAGTCAAAAACGTTTACAGCTGTTGCTCTCTTACAATGGATAAGAATTAAAATACAACAGGAATTAAGTGAAAACTTAACTAGCGTTAGCATGAGTGCTCACCTAGCTGCTTCAGCAGTGAAACTGTGACTCATAAGAATGTTTCTGGAGTGTTGCCAACTCCAAAGTAAACAACGCTGCTATTGGATGTCTTCAAAGTTGCTAGAAGTTACTAAATGACCTCACAGCCTGATTTTCCCACATGTATTTGTAAGAGACATCGCAGAAGAGAGGAATGACATTGTGAAGGACACTTGTTTGTTAAATGTTACATTTATATTTTGTATGTTAATGATTATCTCACTCTGACTGTAAACCAGGATAGCAACAGCCCATGGAAGCTCCACACTTGTGATTCATCTGCAATCAGAGGGATGAACTCTTCTAGATGGGACTGCAGCTAGAAGCGGGGCTACAGGGCAAGGACTGGGCTGCCTGTGACTGCTTTGGAATGGATGAGGAGCCCTCGGCAGAACCTACTGCACATTAGCCATTTTTACAAAACAATGCCGTCAATTTGCCACAATGCTGAAGTGGCATCAGGAAGCCCTAGGTCGTTTATAAGTACTTAGGCCGTGGCTGTAATGTTGCGCAATCGTGTCCTTTTCACAAAACATTACGTGATGGCAACATAAATGGGGGAATGGGGGCGGTTTCTGCACTGGCGTGGACTTCCGTTTATCTTGGACGTAACTTGCTTTCATATTGCGATCAAGCCGTGCTCATAAGTTATTTTTTTAACAAGCTGCTCCTAAGGGTGTCTGTCCCCCACAGTCCCCATGCAGTCTCTGGTGATCTAAAGGAGAGAAACTCCTGGAGTGCTGCATTGCTCCAGATTATCATCTCAGCTGATTCTGTTTACAAAAGTTAAACTTACTGCCTGGTTTTTCTTTCATTTTCATAAAGTTGCTGGTTGGAGCTTTACTCCCCACGCAATCATAACACCTCCCTCTGTTGCACTAAGGCGCAATCGCTGTTTGTAAGACAGACAGTTACCGCAAAATTACTACCAAGCGAGGTGGAATGAATGCAGCTAAATTCGTGCATCGCGATGCCAGCATGACGCGTTTATAAGGCTCACCGTTGCTGTAATTTTACGCCGATTTGCCCGCACGGTGTGTCTTGTATAAAGGGCTATTGAGAAGAGCAAGAACAACCCATGCTTTCATGTTAGTCTTCAGCAAGACCAGAAAAAAGATCTATATTTGTTGCTAGTAGCTTTTTCTCTGAAGTCACAAAATCATTAAAATAGCAACAAAGTGGTTCAGTTATGAACTATGTATTTATATTTGGTTCAAGAGGATTTTTTTTTTTCATTATTTTTCCAAGTTGCTTGGCGAGTTGTTGGGTTGCTGCTCTCCACTGGCGCAGACTAAAAAGCCAGGAGGGAGCGGTGTCCTCCTGGTAGGGTGACCGGATGCAAACTCACTAAATGTGGGACAAGGACTACTTAATGTGGGACAACATGAAATTCAAATGCAACATCATGAAGTAAAAACAGCAGTAGAAGAAAACTTGTATTCTGCCTTACAGCTATAACGTTGTGTTCAAGAGTCGGGGTTGCTAAGCTGTTGCTTGGCCTTGTTGTTGCTTTAGCCAGAAGTGTGACCAAGTCACTGCTTTGCAAGTCACAAGTAAGTCACAAGTCTTTCCAGTCAAGTCTCGAGTCAAGTCCAAGTCAAAGACAACCAAGTCCAAGTTGAGTCCAAAGTCAATGATGTGGAAGTCCAAGTCAAGTCCAAGTCCTTAACTTTGAATTTTCAAGTCATATTCAAGTCATCTGTCCAACTTCTATTTAAAGACAATGGTAATAAACAAATTCCAGAAAAAAAGTTTCTTAAAGCTTCATTTATTTGCTCAAACAGCAGAAAGTGCAACTGAAACTGATTATAAACAAAGTGCTGCGGCACTTAGCAGTAAATCAAACCCAGAACGAATAATTATTTATGATTTTTGTCCACGTCGTGTCACTTTTGTGCTAAAATATCAACTATGCTCAAGTCATCATCAAGTCTACAGATGCAAGTTGATTTAAGTCGCAAGTCATTGGCCTTCAAGTCCGAGTCAAGTCGTAAGTCTTTATAGATTTTATCAAGTCAAGTCAGAAGTCATTAAAATAATGACTCGAGTCTGACTTGAGTCCAAGTCATGTGACTCGAGTCCACGCCTCTGGCTTTAGTAACCCCTAGCTACCACCTGGCGCCACCCGTGTCCATTTACTTCCAGACCGTGGGCCCCCAACTGCCAAAACAAATGAATGGGAGTCTATGAGAGTATAAAAGTTATTTACTGATCCCGTTTGTTTTGGATTAGGATTTCACGTGTGATGTTGGTAAATTTTGAAGACACATTTTGATGCCAAGAAAGAGCTTATTTTAGAAATGCGGCAAAAGTTTTTTTGGGTTTTGTGTCAAAAGACCTAACTGACTGCAAATGCTCGTCTCACCATACTGACTTCATCAAACAAGACACGGAGAAGACGAAGAAAAATGGCCATGAGTTCAGCGAGCTTCAAATCCTTCTTCCAGAATGAAAGACTGAACATGAAATGTGCAGAAAACCAGTATTCTGGGGATTCTGCTGTGGCGCCATATATGCAACGCCTGATTTGTAGTCTTTTTAATTTCTAATTTTTACAAGCTAATAAATCTCAAAGTATGTGACAGACATAGTTGAAACACATCTGTTTGTCCCCTTAAATTGAAGTACAACATACGTGTGGCGTAAGGCCAAGCGGAATAACAGCTTTAGTTGTTCTTCTAAATGCATTATTTGTGCTGGTGGTTTAAAAATGAGTTTTCAGAGCAGATGTCACACGATTGTTGTCGTACAGAGTAAAGCTTAGGGCAGAGCTGTGTCAGGACTGTCTAACACAGACAGGACAGAGGCTTGTTACACAGAGGATAGAAAGTCCGTGTCTTCTCACATTCTACTGTAGCAGAAAAAGTAAAGCTTCTGGACTGGAAACGTGCTGAAGCAGCAAGGAGAGGCGCTAATAAGATTAGGTTTCTCAAATCTGTCGTTCAAGGCAGATCATAGCCATCATTTGTGACTCTGTCACTCTGTCAAGGCCTCTGCTGATGTTGATAACTGAAGGCAGCTGGATTGACAGTGACCAAGAGCAGGGGAAATGGGAGTCCCTGAATGTTTAGCTGACTCTGCTGCTTCACTTCATCAGATCAGTTTCTCATTTATTAGGATTCAGAAAAATCCTGCTGCAGTAAGTTTTAGAAAGTTTTGGCTCACACACACACACACACACACACACACTCACACACACACACGCACGCACGCACACACACACACATGCACACACACACGCACAACACATGCACGCACATGATGGCCCAGATAGGTAGACGAGGAGATGAGTGGGGTGTTAGGGGGAGCAGGAAGGAGTGAGGAGTTCAGGCCGTATTCATTTCCACCTCCAGTGGAGGGAGACCACCTATTTAGCCCGTCTGTGAGAGGCCAGGCCATAGGGACGATAACAGATCACAGCCCGTCTTAGTCCTTCAGAGCTCAGATCCAACTGATGTCGCTCAGAAGAGGACTCCATGACTGCTGTGCACTAAGTTATGACCTCAATTTCCATATCATTAAGAGCTAGTTTCCATAAATCCACAGAGAAAGAACTGATTAATCTCACTGTTCTAGAGTTTGTGTCCAAAAGTGTTTGTCTTTCACTCACTGAAGGGCTTTCTGCTTGTCTTCACAGCATTGGGGAGATTTTCTGATGTATTTCGACGCAGCGGGAGGTTTTCCTGTTGTTTAGTTGGAAAAGTAGAGGATGGGCTCCAATTTCATGTCTTCCCACCTCATTAACCACACCTGGATTGGACTGTGGGGGGTTCCTAATTTAAGTCACTCGTTAGCAACGTGCTAATGCTTTCTGACAGCAACCAGACAAGGGGAGGAAGGGAAGGTGAAGGAGGATCAAGGGAAGAAAGTACAGAGCAGGCATGACAGAGACAACTTTGGAACTAGCAGGAAGGAAGGCATCTACACATTTCCACAACAGTTCTTATTTCTTGCACTGATTTCCATAAAATGAGCATCATCCTAAATCATCCGAGCCCTCTGCTGTTGTCATGGTATGCATAAACCATTAGACTGCTCAGCTAATGTACATAAACTAATGAACACAATATTGTTTTCCACAACTTCATGCCACAACACAACAGGAAATCAAATAAAAGCCTCTTTACCAAATAAAGTCTTCTGTGTCTGTTGGATCTGCCTCCGGTTGATTGTATGTTTTGCAGCAGGCACAGCTGTGCAGTAGATACAAACATCAGCACGCTGGATAATGGATCGGAAGAAATTATCTTGCAAGTCGGGGAAGAACTCTTCAGGTTGGCATTTGGAGATGAAGTGAGCATCTAATGGCTCTGAAAGATGAGAGAAAATAGAAACAGGAACACGGAACCTGCTCAGATGTCCTTTGGAACAAAACTGACAATTGTTTTTGCTCAAAGCAAAACTTAATAATAATAACTGAAGCTGGGGAAAGAAATGTCATCTTCGTCCATTCAGACATGCTTTGATGTGGGTTTATACTCTGTGCTTGTGAATAGTCAGTATCTTAGCAGGAAGCAGTCAGAGTGATGCCACTTTGCTGAATCAGGGAAACATTCCTGTGAGGAAAGACAAACTAATCATTATAAACTTACCAGGATGTTGGGTCCTCACTGCTTAGGACACTGTTGAATGTGTCATGATCATGTTCCTATGCTGATACGCTGACAACAAGTTTGTTGGTTTACTCTTTTCTCATTGATGCTGTTTATGCCATCGTCTGGTTGAAATGAGAATAAATCATGCACCCATTCATTGGAGAAATGTCTGTAAGCCTCGAGTGATTAATGGTTCTGAAACTCCTGAAAACGACTTATTTTGTAAACCACATAGTTTGTGACGTCTAAAAAAGCTGCCAGTGCTGCACCAGCGGTCCTGTTGGTCCTCGGGCCAAACAGATGACCATCTATTAACCAACTTAGCTAAAGGTTGATCCCTGGCACCTTTGCTAAGTTTCTCTGGATATGGTCAGTGGCACCCCCAAAGGCCAAGGGATGAATTTATGGTTTAAGTGAAACTTAATGTGCTTTATTAACACTGGCTAGAAAATTGCAGTCCCCCCAGGCAAGACCAGTGTTAATAAAGCACATTAAATTTCACTTAAACCATAAATTCTTCTTATTTATTCAAGACATAAATGTTAAACCCAATTAGAAATTATTTGATTAACGAGTAAAGAAATTATCAGAATTTTAAAATATATATGCTGCTCACCATTAAAACAAGTTTTATATCTTCATAGTTTTTTGTGAAGACATCAACATGTGGAAAAAAAAAAAAAAAAAGAAAAACCCCTGAAATGATTTTTGAAATTAAATCTCAAATAACAAATGTATTTTTCTGAAATGTTTGTGTTTCTCAACTGTGAGTTACGGGTTTTGGATACTTAATGGTTTTTAATAAAAGCGAATAAAGGAGCAAAGAAATGCATCGCCACAGGCTAAACTCTCCCAGAGTTACCACAAGGACCAATTTGGTGTGCCACTCAAAAATTTTCATTGGCCCCATCTGGCCACCCTTATCAAAATTTTCTGGGGGCGCCCCTGGCTATGGTATTTGATCTGTCGTCTTTTTCTCCACGTATGGCCTCTTTTCCGCTAGTGCTCACACATTGCGGCTCAACTCGGCTCAGCTTGATAATGGGTATGTGGTTGCTGTCCCTTTTTAAATACCAACTTTGATTTGGTATAGTGTACAGATTGCCACTTTTTGAACTCTGGGAGGTGCCCTTCTATGACAACCTCACCCACTAGAGCTGTTCCTCCGTTATGCATGAGATGTGTTGAATAGGTCTTAGTGGAAAAGGCTTTTAAGGCTTAAAGCAAAATAATTTTTCCTGCATCTTCCACCCACGGGTTGAAAGCAAAACTGTCATAAACAACCCAGCCTGCTGTAGCTACTGCTACCAACAACCTAATGCTAACATGACATCTGATACTAAATAAGCCACAAATTAAAAAGATTCAAACAGTAGAAACAAAGCCCGGTCACTATTGGGCCATTCCCATCTGTATCGGGTCGGCCCGGGCCGGGTAGCCCCAGTCGGCCCCAGCCTGGCCCGGTTGATTCCACACATCCTTGTCTTAAGCCCATGTGGGCTGATTCTACCCACCAATCAGAGGCTTGCTCTAATGGAAGGTGTGAATTTGCTGTCAGCAGTGGGTGTGCTGGCCCTGGTCGGCCTGAAGCAGACCCCCTCGAGAAGAGGGCTGAGAATGAGCTTTGGTTGGCCCGGAAAAATACCAGGCCACCCAGATATGTAAACAACCTACGCTACCCGGCCCAGGCCGACCCGGTACAGATGGGAATGGCCCATAACAGTCAGTGGTTTTGTAGCCTCCTTCAGCTCTCTCAAACAAATGTAGGCCACGCCAATATTCACTCTGGCTTTAGCTCTTCCCTTCACCTCCAAAGACCTTACTCTCTTACTTTTACTTTAAGGCTCTTCTTCTTGTGCTTTTTACTGACCATCTGCGAACTGAAAAAGCTAATTGCTAGCCTATAAAAAATACAGGCAGTGTGAAGAGTGTTTGCTGTAAAGCAGGTAGAGACCTCCCACTGGTGATCCTACCTGAAGCACAAAACCGTTAAGTACAGTTTATGGCCAGCAGAGGGCTCTCATGTAAAGTTGTTCAAGTTTCTGGTTCAAGAACCACTGAAACCACTTTGAAAGCAACAGCTTATTGTTATTTATTTTTTAAAACAAACATACATACAATGGTTCTCTATTTTTTCTTTCAGTTTTTTCTAATTTGTGCTCCCCATCCAAAATGACGCAGGGTGGCATTGTTGTCACATGACTGAAAAAAAATTCTTACGTACAAAAAAGTTGCCTTAATGTTAAAAATCCATGGAATGTGGTAGACAATGTTTCTTGCTCCTGTTGTGGTTGTTAGGAACGATGATGTTGAACACCTGAAGTGGACGTTGCCAAGATCGTTGTTGCGTTGTTGTCTTGGGCTACTTGCTGTCTAGGAGTTAAAAGCCCGTTCTGCAACCACCTTGCTTGTCGGTGTTGGTCAGAGGGACCAGTGGTGCCAGTGTTTGGCAGCCTCACCTCCGTTATTGTGCCCCAGGTCAGCTGTGGCTACAATTTAGCTCATCACCATCGGCAGTCAAATGTGTATGTGGGTGAATGGCTAATTGTGTTGTAAAGTTCCTTGGGGGGTTTTGGAACCATAGCACTGTATCAAGCACAGGCCATTTACCATCTGTTGTTGCTTGAATCAATATTCAAAAGTGGAACAAAAATATGACAATATGTTGGATCGGAATGGCTAAATTCTAATAATCAGTCAAGCGACACAGATGCGGAAAGAAAAGATAAGGAGTATAGGATGAAACATATTTAAATCAGATAATTGGTTGTTGTTTTTTTGTTAAATAGTTTACAAGCAACAAAATCAACCACAAGTGCCCAAATTTGAATATATTTTCTCCAGATTAGTGGTTGACTATTTTGTTGAGTCAAGAGAATAAATCCTGTTTTCCAACACAATGAGATGAGAACGTAGTAAAACGAGTTTCTTTAGTTACACACAGCAGCATCCTGCATGCAGCTGTTATACTGAGATGATCAGTCATGGATGGACTTTGATAACATTTCCAATAAGAATCTGAAACCAGCATGACTGTTTTTATTTTTATGAAAACTGTGATTTTGAATTAATGACTTATCACCAGAAACTAGAGTTTTGAGATTAGAATACTAACTAAAATTACTCACGCAGCATCGTGAACGAGCAAGCTTTCTTTTTCTGAGCTGAAAGAAGGAACTCATCTTGACATATTTACTTGGAAGTGTTGTCATCCTCCTGTTTTCACACGAGCACCTGAATAATAAAAAGCCTAAATGCACTGTAGATGCAAAATTATAATTATTTTAAAAAATTGTCAAACTTAGAAAAAAGTTAAATAAATTCAAGAAACATTAGACACACTATTATTTTTATGTGCTGACTGACTCATATTTGTATTCTGATATAAATATTACATTTTGACTTAGCTTCTGCACAGAAGTGAGTGTTTTTGCCGAGCCTGCACACATTTAAGCAGGTGAGATAAATATGAATATGCAGTATAAATAACTGCTCAGTTATTCATTAGTCTTGTCCCCCATGTACCCTTCAGTGTTGGAAATGCAGCCTCACCGATCACAAATATTTCAAGTCACTTCTTGCACATTGCTGAGTAATTCTCTTTTTGATTGGAAATAATATTAGCAAGCCTGGTGCACAAAGATATGACTTTTAATTTGGTTGGCTAATGCATTCTGAGGGATGTAGAAATGGATAGTAACGCAGTCGCTGGCTGAGAGATATTACCATTTTACTGCTGTTTGTGTAGCATTCAGGAACACGTTAGCATGGCTGCAACATGCGACTGAACACATTCAGAAAATGTTTATGCAGGATTTATGTGTTGAGAGGAGATGAAGGTGAAAAAAATTATTTGGAAGGTAAGTAAAATGTCTGAATATTTTGGGGTATACACACACACGCACACACACACACACACACACACACACACACACACACACACAGTCAGTCAGAAAGCCTCACACTGTTGCTCAATGTTCGACAATCACATAGTAACACACAACCTTCCGTCCCCAGTAATGGTAACGGCGTTGCAACAGTGGGAAAAGTAATTAATTAGATTATTCCGTTACCTAAAAAAGAACACTGTCAGTAACGCTGTTATACTTAAACATCGTTACTCCCAACACTGTTAGTGACCTATACTTCCAGGGGAGGCGGGTCTCAGGTCTGACACTAGCTTCAAGGGGAGAAGCAGGGCCTGATGGCGCACATAGTTTCCATTGAGGCTTCTGCAGGCTTTCCAAAATAAAACACAAAATTTGCAGCTGAGACAGGAAAATGCAAGAATGCAGCCAAAACAGATCTGGGGGTGTTTATCATGAGGAAATAACATTATCACATGATAAAAAAGTGGATTTTCCATGACATGAAATCTTTAAACTGGCAGTTAAAGAGAAATAAGAAAAATGAACTAAATCAGTCCTGACTTAACTTTTGTCATGATCTGTGCTGCATAACCATCTCTGCTGAGTGTTTTACAGGTGGGTGTGTCTGGAGAGCCCAGCTGTGCCAAATCAGCTCATCAGCGATCAGGGGATTTAAGGAGCAGCTGGACATATCACCATTGCCAGATGATACTCAGTCTTGGGTAGTTTTTAGCCCTCCTTTTGACCTTCCTAAAACAATTTTAGAATTACTTTGTCTATTTGTTCCTGCCCTTCTGGCAGTTAACCTGCTCTGCCCTCCTGATTCCTCCAGGTTCCAGTCATCTGTTCATCTCCACTCTCTGCTATATCTTTGGAACCATCTACCACATTCCAGTCCTGCTGTTTGCCCCTGATTGCCAGCTCTCCATCACCCCACCTATCCACCTGCAGCTCCTCGGTCTCCCCATCCAGCCAGGTCTGACTACCCCCCCCCCCCCCAAAAATACCGGATCATTCTGGAAACAGTAAGCCTTATTTTTTCATCATCGTCTCACGTTGCTCCAGACTCTGACCTCTCTTCCTCTTTCAGACCCCACGGATCCCTCCAGTCCTGCAGAAGCTTCGGCTACCTCTCCCATTTCAAAATAAATCATTTAAACTTACCTTCTGTCTCTCGGTGGTGATTCTTCATGTCGTGGGTCAAGAAATTACCCTCAAACATGACAACTTTGAATAAAGGGCAATAATTACAATCAGGTACTTGGTGGAAATTGGGTTGCATTAACATTTATTATATTTGTACAGTAAATGCATACATTTCTAACATGTTTCTGACATGCAAACATACTTTTTCTCTCACATTTGGTTGGTTGTAGTTGGTAGCGCTGTTGTCTCGAAGCAAGGCGCTTGGCTTATTCTCCCCATTTATGACTAGGGTTCCTCCCACAGATCAAAAACATGTATTTAGAGACTCTGAATTGTTCATAGGTGTGAATGTTACTTTTCTGGGTGTGTCCCAGTGAAGGACTAGAGACCTACCCAGGGTGTCCCCCACCTCTTGCCTGAATGCCTAGATAGACACCAGCAGCTCCCTGAGACCCCAGTGAAGATGAAATGGTTAAGAAAATGAGTGAGTAAGGAACTGGTGACTCAAATGCAGTAGTGTCCATACTTGGTCCTTAAGGGCATGTTTTAGATGTTTCTCTGCTAACATTAATGATCTTCTGCAGGACTTAAGCACATGATGAATGGGGCATGTCAGCAGCTTTATTCTAGACACTTTCAGTACCTTCCCAAATGATCAGTTTCAGGATTCTGTCACATTTTTTTTTTAATAAACAAAAACCGGAGCTGGCCACGCCCACCCATCCTCACTCACGTTGCTGAAAGCTGAGGAGCTCTGATATCTGGAAGGGGCTTGGAGGAGAGCTGCTGCTCTCTCTTGCATGTTAGAAGTGGTTCTATTTTATTTTCCACATTTGTGACATCACATACCGGGAATATTTGAAATGGTTTGTTTTAAGGACATTCTTAGGCAATTTCAAAAACCAAACACTGACAGAGAAGCGATGGATGGATGTGTTTTCCATATTTGGAGAGTTTACAGAAGCAGTAGAAACCTAGCCTAGTGAACTAGACCACATTCTCGCTTTGCAAAGAATGGTCTAGGCATGCTCCATTGGAACCTCAGCAGCTCCTACCAGGACTCTGGCTAGCCAATCACAGCTCTCTAGAGGGGTTTCAAACACATAAAGAGCTGTGATTGGTCCATAATGGTGGGCCAATCATAGTGCTCTATCTGCTTAGTGAACAAATCACAGAGCTTTATCCGCTTTGTGGGCCAATCAGGGCACTCTATATGCCTGGTGGGTGGGATGATGCAACAGAGTGAAACAAGAGTATGTCACATTCATTGTCCAGTGGAATGCGGAGATCATTTGAAAGACAACGGTAGAACCCGCCCCACAACCGAGAGCCGTCAATGGAGCATGGCCAGACTAAATAATACATTTATTTAGTCTGGCTTGCCAGGCTAGTAGAAACCCAGATGGCAGCACAAAACAATGATGCAAAAGAGGAGTTTTGTATAATATGTCCCCTTTAAGTTCACCAGTATTTTGTGCTAGGTGTATCAGAAGCCATCATATTTCTACCTTTTCTTTTGGGAAGAAAACAAAAATAAAACTCTCCACCAGCGCATCGCTTCACTGGTTCCCCTCAGCTCCTGCTTCTCACCTGATCTGGTTCCAGTTAGCACCTCCTGTTCAGATTAACCACATTTTCAGCTCGAGTGTCCTGAGTGAAAACCAAGATCTTTTCCAGCTTCTTTCTCAGCTTACTCTTCCCTCCATTAACCTTCTGTGTTCTGTACTTTACAAACTCCACACACAGACTGTCCATTTCCACAGTTTTACTTTAGATGGAAAATCTTCTAATGTACAAAGTCAAAAACCCATTGTGTGCTTCCATCTGTGAACAGCACTGATGCCACTTCCCAGTCTCTTATTTGATTTTAACCACGGGTCAGAACAACCCACACACTCATTTGAAGTCTGCCTTTTCCTTGTCCAACCCACTGAAGCACGTTTCCAGCTAGCTGACCTCTGCCACTGCTTAGAAGGCACCTTCAAGCTATTAGACTAATTTGTTCTGGGCTCCTGCTGTCCCACAAACGGAGAAGAGAAAAGGTTTCAGAGTACTGTTACAGCATTGCAGGAGGGGCTGCCATTAGCACAGATTGGAAGGCTATGACTCACCTGTTTCCCGTGGAAACATCTTGAGGAATAAAAACATTGTGCAACCACTCAAAGTCATGTTTAGTTAGATTTTAAAATCCAAATAAAACAAAACTACAACATTTTGGAAGACATTTTTAAGAGCATTGATGAAGCTACTGTCTGAAATTATGACAGCAAGTTTGTGAAAATCAAAGTCAAAATGTTAAAACTGCTGCCAGTTAATTAGTAAGGTTACCGTGGTAACCACCAGTGGCACATTAAGGTCACCATGGTAATCATGCACCTGTGTCGTTTTCTCCTTGGCAGCCCATGGTAATGGTAGTCATACAATGCTGACAGCTACTGTGTAAAAACTATCTTAGGAAACTTGGGAAGTTGTAAAATGATTGTATCTTGGGGTGTTTCTCAATGTCTAGGCCTCGGAAGGCCAGGTGCCTTGCTACGAGGACACTGTCCTTTCTTGGTTAAAGAAAAAGGTTAAATGGAACAGACTTGCCTCACAAGAGCATGGCGGTCTTATAATGTCACGTGACATGGGAGATAACGTTATATTTTATAGGTATAAGTTTCAATATAAATATATAACGAGCCTTTTACTTTTTAAATTGTGTATATATTTGTTAACTTAGACATCAAGGCGAGGTTCCTTAGCATTGACAAACACCCTCGGTCATGTCACTCCCGCAAAATACAAAATTGGTGATGAGAGTGGGGCTATGAGGGTGGGGGCAGATGATTGACACCCAGCAAACTTTGAGACAATGTAGCTACGAGCTAACTGAGCTAACCAAAGCTAATGGAGGTTAGTGGGCACTTTTAGCCAGAAAACTGCTGTTGAGCTACTTTGCTAGCCTTCTAGGCTGTACAAATTTTAATGTGAGACTGAGGCTGAGGCCTTCCCTGGAACAAGTGGGAGGCAAGCAACTAATGCTAGCTCCGACGGCTCTTTTGACAACTTTCAATCAAAAGGACATGCCCCTAATTATAAATAATTTCAAGCTTTAATTACACCTAAACGGATGAGTTACAAATAAATTCCCCGCCTTGTCATGATGGTAAACTTGACTTATTAAAATAATTTTTGTACCACGCTGTAAACATGTTTATTTGCGCTGTGAAGTTGTCATTTTTTAACATGGGATTCAAAGGGATCTTGCTCCTTTCTGGAGCCAGCCCCTAGTGGATGAGGGGTAGTCTCTTCTGCGTTGGCTTCACTTTCAGCAGGCAGAGTTTGCCATTGGCTTTCACATATGTATGTTTAGAATACCAGACAAAATAGTTGTAGTGAAATATAGATAGTATATTTATACACTGTAATTAGGTCTAAATATTATAATCAGAAGTGGTTGTTTTTATCATCAGGGAGTTTACTTAAACACTTTGTATTGACTGAGAGACAAGAAAAGAGAGAGTTGGGATCATTTAAGAATCTTTAATTTCTATAATTATAAATTCTTACAATCTACCAGGACTAACTCTGTGATGGATGCATATGGATTAGAATGTCATAGTGTTGGTGTGTGGGTGTGTGTGTTGTTCAGAATCTCTAGGCTGCCGTAGGCGGATCTGGTTGTCTGATGTTATGACTACGGACCACGAGGCTTCAGAAGCTTATGACATGAGCCGCCATCTTGTGCCGTGACTACGTACCTATGGAGTCTCCCGCAGTCAGATCAGGAGTGTCAGGTCCTAGAACCCCCTTGGTGCTGGGCTGATGAAACAGTGGTGCAGCACGACAAACCAGTCTACGGATAGCTCC
The DNA here is from genome assembly GCF_043380555.1 of Nothobranchius furzeri. Taxonomy (NCBI): domain Eukaryota; kingdom Metazoa; phylum Chordata; class Actinopteri; order Cyprinodontiformes; family Nothobranchiidae; genus Nothobranchius; species Nothobranchius furzeri. Next base: position 29,622,754 of record NC_091756.1, read on the forward strand.
GGCAGTAGCAGCAGATCTCGGCGGGTTCAGCTCTTATTGTGAAGGAACCGTTGTCTTGTTGTTCAAATGACAGAAATTTCCAGCTTGACAGTTCTCAGCTTAAAGTAGGAAAGTGCAGCTGGCCAGCCTGCACTTTTCTTAGCGAGGATGATGGAACTTCTTAGGAACTCAGATTGAACAGAGCTGAGGTTAAAATGGAACTGAGGATAAAATGGCGTTGCCTTGTTTTATATCCCCTAGTTGTTTATAAATCTTAGGAAACCGGATTGGACAACTTCATTAAACAACCCAGATTCTGCCCTACGACAGACGAAAGTTCTGATTGGCTGAGAACAATGTGTCATGCGTTTCCATGTTAATGTAGATCAGTCTGTCTGGTGCAGTCCTGTTTATTCATTAAACACATAACTCATGACATCTTTATTTCATAGATCATTCACCTGATTATTATTGATCAACATATGTTTTGACTAGCTTTATCACAAATAAAGTACTTTGATTAATTAAAAGCGTTCTTCTTCTGTTCTTCTTCTTCTTCTTCTGGAATGTAAACATTCTGAAACCAGCACCCGACCTTGGCGATTCCTACACGTTGTTACTGTGTAAAGGGGCAGCTGTTAAGGGCAGACAATTATGATATTCATAACGCTACATAGTGCATTCCTTCAGCGATTAGCCATCTGCATCCTTAGGTCTGACAGGTGATGTAATTTGACCTTTTCTTCTTTTATCACTTTGTCCCATAAAGAGGACATTTATTGGAAGTCACCTGTTTGCAATGAGGTCATTATCAGTAACAACAGCGAGGAATGGTATTACGATTAAATCGGACTGTGAGTGAGGCTTGTGAAATATGAACGCATGTGCGAGTACGTACCTGTGAGGCAGGTCAATGTCACTGGATCAGCAAGAATAGCCTTCTTATCTCCATGCTCCCATTGACACGTTGAGGGTGGGGGTTGTCAAATGAATCAAACTGAAAGAGGCTCCGCCACAACAAATAACCCTGTTACCTTGGTGGGAGGATTGAGAGATGACTCCTCTGTACTCTGGCCTATTAATAATTAAAAACACTGATGCTCTTGTCACTTTTCATAAATCAAATTTAACAGTAGAGGATGATGGAGGGTTTGTGCGCGCGGTGCATTTTCATATTTGTGTGCACGTGCCGAGAGTTGTACAGCTGCACAGCAGTGACCTTAGCTGTTTGATGAAACGTTGAAAGAGTCATTTAACATCTGCAACAGAACATGTTTGATGAGCCTCTGACAGGTAATGTCAGCGTTGTAAAATTAATCACACCTAGATTTGCTCACTGGATGTTCATCTGTAAAATTAATCAATGGGCAGAAAAGAAAAAAAAAAAAGGGCCTAATGGGTTTTTATGTTAATGTTGCATGGAGCCGAGAGGAGAGAGGTTTGCAAAATGTCTGCAAAATGAAAACTAATAGAATGGAGTGAAAAACATGATATTTATAGAAATCAATTTGCTGCCCAGTCCATAAACAGTGGAGTAAATGAATAACCGGGTGTGAAAGAGCTGCAGAAAACCTTCCTCAAGGCACTCCGTGTTATCACGAAGGACAGAGGGGTAATGTACTGTCACACTGACATCCGTGTGTCTTTGAGGCTCCATGTGTGAAACACTACTCCAATGTGTGTGAGTCAGCGGGCTTTGTGTTTGTGTGTTCCCGTGGGAAACGCTATGATAAATTGTGGACAACTTGCAGTAATTACTGATCAGTGCTTGGATAGCTTCAGCCACCGCGTTTATGAAGCTGAGATAAGGCCGAAGATGGCTTTCCATCCACCGGTTTGTCATATACAATAAAGAGATCGTTCCATTTGATCACAAGAGAAAAGAGCTCAGGCAAATGAACATCAGCAAAGCATTTCCAAACTCTGCCACTTTTAACTTTGCCTTTCCATTTCTCGTCGTCTTTGAGTCACAACTCTTTGACGAAGCAGAGATGCAGCTTCAGGGCGGCATTTAGTGAGTATTTGTGTCTCTCTGTGGGTGACCCTTGTTAGAGTGCAAACATCGTCTTTTCATCTCACTGAATTCCTAATTACAGTGTATTGAATCTTGGTATTTCCTCTCGTTGATAACTTCCCACCGACTCTTTCGCTGGAGCGTTAATTTGCAAGAAATCAACCAAATTGTGTAAAACTGGTGTTTGGGATGTGCAGCGTTTTCTCACAGCATCTGTTAGTATTATCAGGCTTATATTCTTTCTTAAACTATTACTAGTTTATCTTTGCTGCCGTGCTAAACTGGTTTAATGAAAAATGATCCCCTCCAAAGCTCCCAAACACTATGATGAAGCAGTTTCACTTTAGGGTAGAGACAAATGGGTTAATTAGGAGGCGTTCTGAAAGTGCATTCATTCTGAGAATTACAGTTACTCTAAAAAAGATCAGATTAAATAATCTGGTTAATAACACAATGAACAGAGGTAAAAAAATAAAAAAATTACCTGATTTTGCTGGAGGGAAAGCAGCATCCATGATGCTTCTAGTCAAACGTTATCTTTACTGATAACAGCCTGGAGCATACAAGTGTGTGTTAGAAAGAATATAAAAAGTGTGAGATAGTTAGAATGGTTAACATTTTTTATGGCAGAAATTTTCACCCCAAATGTTACCAGTTAAAAGGAAAAGAAGAGCGCTTGTGGTTCGAGTCAATGTTTCAGACGCTATGCTTCCAGAACGCGTTCAGCTCAGCAGTTCAAATTGAATCAGAAATTAGGTCAAACACGTCAGCAGTGTAAAACAGCTAAAAGTCACGTACGGATTTTCTGTTGCTTAACTACATTGTAAAAAATACGTCATTTCCCGTGAAACCTCCGTAGCCGAGGTACACAGAACAGAAATTTAACCACAGACCTTTCTGGAAACATGGTGTCATCTTTTTCCCGCTTGTTTTTGCGTGAACTGCTGAAATCACACGTGGTGTTGCACTCCTCTGGTTATTTCTTGACTTCGCGGGACCAGCTAAGTGGATTGCTTTTGCTGTCGCTCCGCATCTGAAACGCTCCCAGTGGGAATGGAGCTCGTGAGGAAAACACCTTCTAAGCTTCATGCTGCTTACTCATCCAAGCCGAGGTTAGTGAGCAAATACCAAAAGTGTTTGTCTGCCCACTTTGTTCACAAGTGAAGACATGATATTTTCTTCACAGCTTTGTTATGTTATATCTAGCCCTAACCCGACTGTAGTCACATGGCCGTCTCCCAAAAAATTATAACAATAAATCTAACCAGTCTACAAATAATATGTAGCCTTGAAATCTAGACCATCAGTCGATGAAGCAAAATTACTTTGCTCTGCATGTTGGTCTAGCCACGCTCCATAGGATCCTCAGCAGGTCTACCACTGCCCTGAGCACTTTTGTGTTATGCCAATCACCTGGCCCTATGAGTTTGGTGGACCAATCACAGTGCTCTGTCGGTTTGGTGGGTGGGTGGGATAATGCAACGGAGCAGAACAAGACTTGGGTTTTTCTTTGAGTCCAGAGCAGATAGAGGTACTTAAGTTCTTTATTTAGAAAAAGGATGAACTTGCTTCTTCTTCTACAGAGGATGGTGAACTGCCCCCTTGACTGACATTCGTAGCGGTGAGTCACGCTTGTTATCCAATAGCATGATGTGGGGACAGTTTAAAAGACAACCACAAATCCTGCCCCACGGCAGAGATCTGTCAATAGGGAGCCTAAGTCACTTCTGCATGATGGGTTCCGGAAGAACGAAAAAATGATTGCAAGTCAACGGGGCTAAAAACACTATTTTCTATTTTCACTTGTTTAGTTCCATGGATTTCACATATGATGTCCGTGAATTTTAACGTATTTTGATACCAAGAACGCGCTTATTTTAGAACGGGTGGGGGACGATATTTTAGGTTTTGTGTAAAAATAAGTCCAGGACTCCAATTGCGCGTTACGAAAGAGACGTCATCGAACCAGACACGGAGAAAAAGGAGGGAAAATGGCTGTAAGTTCAGCAAACTTCCCACAGGAGGAAAGAGCCACCATAAACCTGGTCATGTGGTAAGAAGCAGCTACGCTGGGGAGAGGAGATTATGTGGTGGCGTCACATATGCGATGTGCCGATTTCCGGTGTGTAGTCATCCTAATTACGAACGTTATAAGCTAATAAATCTCAAAGTATGTGACTGGCATGGTCGAAACACCCATCATTACTTTTCAATTAAATTGCAGTACAACATATGTGTGATCCAGGGCGTAAGGCAAAGCAGATTAGAAAATTGCATTTTTGCCCCGTTGACTTGCGTTCATTTTTTCAGTCCGGGACCCGTGATGCAGAAGTTACTTAGGTACCCTATGGGTCTAGCCTGGCAAGCCAGACTAAATAAATGTATTATTTAGTCTGGCAACGCTCCATTGACAGCTCTCGGTTGTGGGGCGGGTTCTACCGTTGTCTTTCAAATGATCTCCGCATTCCACTGGACAATGAATGTGACATACTCTTGTTTCACTCTGTTGCATCATCCCACCCACCAGGCATATAGAGTGCCCTGATTGGCCCACAAAGCGGATAAAGCTCTGTGATTTGTTCACTAAGCAGATAGAGCACTATGATTGGCTCACCATTATGGACCAATCACAGCTCTTTATGTGTTTGAAACCCCTCTAGAGAGCTGTGATTGGCCAGCCAGAGTCCTGGTAGGAGCTGCTGAGGTTCCAATGGAGCATGCCTAGACCATTCTTTGCAAAGCAAGAATTTGGTCTAGTTCACTAGGCTACTATGGGTCATGACCCGACTATATATTCCATGTATAGGATGGCTTGCCAGGCTAAATAATTTGATGTTAAAGGAAAAATTAAAAAGGAAACATATTAAAATGTTCTAAGAAATGAAAAGAATGTGAATTTTCCCAGCCTCACACATGTTCATTTCTTCATTAATTCTTGCTGTCTGACTCAGCCAAATACTGAGTCACTCTGTGCACCAGCCAGTGTTTTTGTCTCCTTTTATTTTTGAACCCTTTTAGATAAATCTGAACTTCAGGAGTAGACTTTATCTGTCCATGAGAGTGGGATAATTTATTTGAAACCATTGTGATTTTCAAATCAGTCTTTGTCTTTGAAACCATTTGTTTTGGACACAATTCCTGCCGTTTAGTTACTTCTGTTCTTTGTTCGCTCAGTTTGCCTCTGACTATTTTTGGCTGAGAAGGCTGCAGAGTGAGATCACGTTGGCAGCGTGTCCACCTTTGCTGCGCTCTGCGGGAAACAAACGCACCTTGGGTGACTTTTGGATCTGGTTGTTCACAGTAGGAGCATATGGTAGCTCGGTAAAAGGAAAAGCATGTTGCATTTACATAATCTGATTTACTAAGGTCACTGTGTCTGTGCAGTTAAATGGATTTCATGATGAACTGTTCACTACGTAGTTTAGAGTTGTGCACAGGCGTCTGCATCGTGTCTGCTGCTGTTCAGCCAGTTCTTGACTTGCTACAGAGACTCTGAGTAACTTCCTCTGGAATCAATGCTTCTAATTAGACAGTTAACACAGGGTCATGTATTGATTCAGCTGCTGTCAGCCTGAGAAAATGTGTACTTTTCTACCGCTGGTGTTGACAGGTCTGACAGGAATCAGAATATTTATATGGTTCTGAAAACCAAAAGGCCACAGGACTTTAATTTAAATCAAATTAAAGCAAGCAAGTTAAAGCAAGTTCTATCAGTTTATGAGTTCAGTCTGTTTATTTTACTGTGTGCCAATCACATTTAGTCTGGAACTCGGCCTTTTTCAACCAGCAGAACTCCTGTTTCCTGGGGTAATGAAAGGTTAATGTTGCATGAGCCCTCCATTTGACACCAGGAGCACTTCTCTGCTCTACGTCCTCCTCCTGCCTCAAACTACCAAAAAAATAAAAATAAACTCCTGCTAAACGCCACAGCTGTTGCACAAGAGCCAAGACTCTAACTTACCTTTCAAAATGTCTTCTCAGGTGAATATCACAGCCAGTGGTGAGCAGGAAGTACGTTCTTGTGTGAGGCACCAGGGAACACAAACTTCTCAGGAAAAGTGAGAATAAATCCACATTCATGTGGACAGCAGTTCTTTTCTCCTGCAGATGGAGTTCTCTCTGCAAACACTTTACTGCTGTTTGATTAGGAAAAATCTTATTTGTAATCCTCAGGCATCATCTGCAGAGTTAGCCAAACATACGTCCAGGATCATAATCCCTGCCCATCTGTCAGTGTTTGGCTCTCACATCTGGCATTTGATCTTGAAGTTTCTAATGGTTTATCACTAAAAACATTCCTCCAGTTTAATTTTTTATTGTTGTTTTTAGATGTTTGCATGCAGCCACACACACAGAAGGGTTAACTCTGACCACAAACACAACAACCAGCCATTCCACATCATGAACTCAATATTTATTCTTTAGATTTCATATTTTACATTCTTGTCTAAAAATAAAATTTAATATCCACTTTACGTAGCTACTGATCTCATGCCCATTTACTGTAAATAAATTAGAAAAACCGCTCAGATCTACATCTCCCTGAAAATTAGCATTCATGGACTCACCCATCTTGGATCGTAGCTGTAGTAGGTTGTTGTTGATTTAGCATCCATGAGAGAGCAGAGCCCATCTCGGCTAGTAGAAGCTAACTGTTAGCATTAGCAACTCAACACGGCAGAACTCCTTCAGGCTTGTGTTGGTGGAGATAAAAGAACAGAATTGCATTTTCATCCAAGAAAGAAGAGCAAGTGGAGGCAGTGGAAGAGTGGAGATGCTGGTAGCCAATCAGAGGCTAAATGCTGCCATTTTTCGTTTACCCCACTCCTCAGGCTAATTTCTACTTCCTGAAACAAAAGCTTTTGCTCCACTCAGAACGACTCACAAGGCATTCATTCATTCTAGACTTCAGCAGATTTATTGAAACAATGAGAGTGGATCCACTTCGAAGATTTGGAGACATTTTACAAACCTGTAGATGTTGTTTGCAGTTTGTCACCATTATTTGCAGCAAAGGGAGAAATAATCAGTCAATTATTGATAAAAATTAAAATAAATGTTGAGACCATCAACATAAATACGGATTTTTCTGTTTAAAATTAAAGCTATCCACCATCATGTTGTGTGTTTGTAACCAGAGTCTAGACAACGTCGCAGCTGTTTACATGAAGGGGCGGGGCTTACAGCCAGCCAGTAGGATAGAAGCATAGTAAGAAGTATAAAGACATTTGAGCTTAAGCCAGTCAACTCAGGGTTTTATTACAACTACACCTTCGCAATCGCACCAATGAAGCCTAAAAGTAGAATTAAGGTCATGACTGCTTCAAGGTCTTGAATATCTCCAGGTTGCTTACATAAATGTGAGCCGTTGGGTGTTGAAGCAGTAAATTCATGTTTCATGAGGCTTCAGGAACATTCTCGTATGTGTTACCCTACTGCATTTTATGGTATCATTGTATGAGTGTTTGTCATAAAATATGAAAAAGGTGAACAGAAGAGGCCGATTTGAGAGAAAACCACATATTCATACCAAAAAACCAAAGTTTCTTCTAAAGTCTTTGAGGTTTTTGTGTCCCATGATAAAAAAAATGGTGCTTGCAGGCTAACATGAACTTGATTTTAGTCTGATTTGAAAGCATCTACAAGTGTGTAGGGTACCGCTACCTACCAACCAATCAGCATAACCCCTCCTTTCCACCAGAGCCGTCAGCAGCACGTCACTGCAGCAGCACGTCTTGCTCGCGTAAGCTGCTGCTTGGCCCTTCCCATGAGACGTGAAGCAGCAGGGGAGCAGCTGTCACCGACAGAGCACGAAGTCACGCGACATTAGCAAAATCACGCGTGACTTTGTCAGTAAACACAACAGCATGCAGGAGAAAACTACAACATGGCTCCAAAAGGTCCAAAAGTTCCAAAACGTCCAAAACGTCGTCCATTATGGAAAAACAAAGGAGACCGCTAGCTAGGTGATAACTTTTTTTTAAAGTGAAGCAACTGGAAGGCAGTACGTTTCTTCATTCCGAAAATCTCGGGTAGCTTCGCTCCATTTCCGCGTCCGATTTCCTGTCTTTCCTTCCCCAAAAATGTCGAACTTGACCCGTTTCAGAGGCGTAGAAAATAGAACCGGTGCGAAAGGGCCGCGACATGCTGCTCCTGAGACGAGGCCGACTCACGCTGCTGACGGCTGCTGACGGCTCCGGTGGAAAAGGTTCTGTTGACCACAGCGGTTCCTATCAGCAGCTATGACGTGCTGCTGCAGTAAAGTGCTGCTGACGGCTCTGTCACGGCTCCTGTGGAAAGGAGGGGTCAGATTTAGCTATGCAGCTACAGTTGGTCAGGTATAAAGGAAGACCAGGTGGGCAGAGCTTGTTATTGTTTCTATTACTACCCGGCCGCTCAGTAAAATAATTCCTGAATCCTTGATTTTTTCCTCTTTCTGCTGAAGGTTCTTCACGACCTGATTTCATTCATCCTGCAGATGTGACTCATGGCTCGTGTGCCGGCTCACCGGTGGAAAGCATTCCCTGTGAGAAGAAAGTAACGTGCAGTCACAGGTTTAAAATCCAAGTTAAATCCAAATTTATAACAAATAGCAAGCCCTAATTGTCTTTGTGATATTTTAATAATGGCTTGATTAATAATTTTCATTCTGAAGAGCGAACTAGAAGTTTTAAGCCTTGAAGGATTAAATGAACCATAGCCTGTCACAAATATGTTGCCTGTAGGGAACAAAGGTGTTTATCAGGCACACAAGGGAGGAGGTTGTGCAGCTCTGCAGTCACTTTTGTGTCGTGGTGCTGCCGTGCTGCTCGAGTCCATGCTCAGAAAGCAGACAGACCGTGGAGATTTTGGTGAATTCTCCATCTTTCAGAAGCTCCAGCAGGTGTGGACTGGGCCGTGATACGGTTTTCTAATTGCACGTGATGGTTTAATCAGCTAAACAAGGCACAGTCAGGCAGCCTGACAGGCCTCTAATGAACCAATTGGTGTTTGGAGTGAAAAAAATAAAGCCTTATTCTGTTTTTGAATAGTTTCTGTGTCTCTGCAAATGGAGGAAAACTCATAGGTATGTTTGTTTTAAGGATCCACATCTTGGTTTTGCTCCCTCACTTTTTGGCTTACAAAGAATTATTTCAAACTCCTCAGAGAGAAAATAAACGTTGTTAGAACTCATATTCTTTCAAGCACTAACAATAAAAAATAACTGTAATAGATAGATCTTTAATTCATCTCATAAAGAGTAAATCACAGTGCTAGCAGCAAATACATAAAAACATGAAGCTTCTTCTTTAATCCTTATGGATTAAAACAGATAAAAAGTTACAAGAGCCAAAAAAATAATAAAACGATTTTAGAAAATCCTGAACATTGATCCTTTACTTTCTCCTGTCCTCTTCTAGAAAGACAAACTAGATAAATATGCCCAACAAAAATAAATAAATAATTAAATAACTATAATAATGATCTAGTTGATAATCTTGAAAGAGAGATGCTGATAGCTATGGATAGGAAGGATCTCAGACTGTAGCCAAAGTGGAATGATTTTGCTTTGCAGGTTGGCCTAGCCACACTCCATTAGATCCTCAGCCTCCCAAACAATCTTGTGCTTTGCCAATCACAGCCCTTAATTGGTTTGGTGCACCAATGACAAGAAACAAAGTTTTGCGTGCGCAAGTGGTTTAAGGTTAGGATGGGGTGAGGGGAAAGTTAAATTGCAACAAGGTAAATGTCACAGTTTGCTAAAATCTCTGTTTTACTGCGGGCGTCAGAAAGAGACGCTCTGGCACAGCTCGTTGCCTCCCGATGCGCTGGACCTCCCAATGCGTCAGAAACAAACGCTTGGTCACCCGTTGTCATTTTTCGATGCTTGTGAGAACGTGTTGATCAAAGCGCTTTATCATTTGGTGCACCAATCACAGAGCGAAACAGCTTTGGCATCAACTTTTGGACTCTTTAGACCTTTTCTTTGACTCAAGAGCATTTCAAGGCACTTAAGTCCTTTATTTAGAAAAAGGTGTATGGCAGACCTCCCCGTTGACATTCGACTGTTGACGGACAGTGGTGAGTATGTAACGTTGTTTTTTTGTCCAGTAGCATGCAGAGATAGTTTGATAGACAGTCGTAGATCCTGCCCTGCGACTGTGCTCTGTGTACGGGTCGTGGCCGGACTACATATTAACATTTTTAAGATAGCTTGCCAAGGTGAGAAAACTGTCCCTGTGGTGCTCCTGATCAGACTCTCAACCCGTCAGTCTCACAAACTGGGGTCGGACTGGCAGGTGTAATCCAGGCCATTGTTGATGCCTTTTCATGTCTCCTGAAGCTATCAGATGAACTCATGGAGTCTTTCTATGGATTAGCTTATTATTTTTCTAATAACAAATTAAATTGCATTTAAAAACGGCTTAAAAACGGGGGGGGGGGGGGGGGGGGGGCGCTATAGCTACCCCTGGATTAGTCATTGCACCCCCATAGCACCCCAAAGTAAATATTAGATAATTTTTTTTTACAATTTCATTTTAATTTAACGTTTGGATGTGATAATATACAACGTACAAAACAAAAATAATTAGTAAATTATCATATAGATAGTAAAAACTTAAACCAAAACAGGAAATTGATGTTAACCTTTGACCTCATTTTCCACCTGCGAACGAGTGAAAGGTAGAGCTGGTGGTAAAATGGATCGGTTTTTGTTGCCCAAATTTCCACGGGTTCAGTCAGAAACGAATGAATCTTTGGAAGACCCACAAAAACCTACGGATCTGGATGAAGAGAGTCAGCCCTCAAACACCGCAGCAGTCGAGGGTTTTGCCGCTGGAAATGCTAACGCTAACGTTAGCTAACCTTGCAACACTATAGATGGTTTTCTGTGTGGCTGTATGTGTTTATGATTTCATGGAAAAGTCAGCGATTGTTCATAAGTTTATGATGTTTATTAATGATTGTTTTAGGTGTTGTTGAGGTTTTGTGCACGCATGTGTATCTGCTAGTGTTGAAGGTGTTTTAGAGAACAACAGGTACGCATGACCACTTCCTTCATAGCGCCCTCAATAAAAAGACTAGCTCCTCCATAGCACCTGCAGAAAAAAAATTCTGGAGCCGCCACTGTCTGGTTCTTGGTCTGAAGACGTCTTCGTGGTTACGGAGACAAGTGAGAGAATCACCTGGATGACTCGGTTCCAAAACAGCAGATGTCATATAGAATGTCCTTCACTTTTAGGAGGGCTATTTAAATAAATCCCATTATCAACATGCTGATGCAGTTTTTAACATCAGAGAGACAAAGACTGAATGACAAGGAGGAGACACAGACAGGGAGAGGTGGTGAGATTATAAAATGGTATCTAACAGATGAAAAACAAAGACAAAGAGGGTGAACGGGGGTGAGGAGTTATCATAATAGATTCACCACAGAGCCAAACCAATTTCCATTCTTAACCTCGTCCGGCCCAGCTGATGATTAAGAACAAAGCTGGGGTCACCTTGCTGTGACTCTCCTTCCTAATTCCAAAATTAGAGCCACTTATGGATTCATGACATGCACAGAGCGGATGAAGTTCCTCTGAATAACACGGCAGATGTTAAAGATGGATGCTTGGAGTTAATAAGCGAGACAAGCAAAGGCATGTATAAAAATATTTTGTGAAGGAAGCAGGATGGCCTCTCCCTGGGCTGCCACCTTACCGTGGTGGAGGGGTTTGAGTGTCTCAATGATCCTAGGAGCTAAGTTGTCTGAGGCTTTCTGCCTATGGTAGAGTCACCCATGGCAAACAGGTCCTAAGTGAGGGATTAGACAAAGAGCAGCTCGTCCGGACGTGGGTCACCGGGGCCCCCCTTTGGAGCCAAGCCTGGAGGAGAGGCACGTTGGCGAGCGCCTGGTGGCCAGGCTGTCACCCATGGAGCCCGGCCGGGCACAGCCCGAAGAGGAAACATGGGTCCCCCTTCCCATGGCTCACCACTCATGGGAGGGGCCAAAGGGGTCGGGTGCAGTGTGTGACGGGTGGTAGTCAAGGGCGGGACCTTGGTGGTCTGATCCTCGGCACATGGAACATCACCTCTCTGGTGGGAAAGGAGCCTGAGTTGGTGTGTGAGGTTGAGAGGTTCCGACTAGATATAGTCGGACTCACCTCAACGCATGGCTCTGGCTCTGAAACCAATTTCCTTGAGAGGGGTTGGACTTTCTACCACTCTGGAAATGCTTCCACTACGAGGCGCTGAGCAGGGGTGGGCATACTAGTTGCCCCCCATCTTGGTGCCTTTACATTGGGGTTTTCCCCAGTGAATGAGAGGGTAGCCTCCCTCCACCTACGTGTGGGGGGACGGGTTCTGACTGTGGTCTGTGTTTATGCACCAAACTACAGTTCAAACTACCCACCCTTTTTGGAGACCTTGGAGGGGGTGCTGGAGAGCGCTCCTTCCGGTGACTACCTCGTTCTGCTGGGGGACTTTAACGCTCACGTGGGCAACGACAGTGAGACCTGGAGAGGTGTGGTTGGGAGGAACGGCCCCCCTGATCTGAATTTGAGTGGTGTTTTGTTATTGGACTTCTGTGCCAGTCATGAATCGTCCATAATGAACACCATGTTCAGACATAAAGGTGTCCATATGTGCTCTTGGCACCAGGATACCTTTGGCCGCAGCTCAATGATCAACTTTGTTGTTGTTTCATCTGACCTGCAGCCGTATGTCTTGGACACTCAGGTGAAGAGAGGGGCAGAGCTGTCAACTGACCACTACCTGGTGGTGAGTTGGCTCAGATGGTGGGGGAGGATGCTGGTCAGACCAGGCAGGCCCAAAAGTATTGCGAGGGTCTGCTGTTAACGTCTGGCAGAGTCTCCTGTCAGAAGGAGCTTCAATTCCCACCTCCGACAGAACTTCCAAAATGTTCCGTGGGAGGTGAGGGACATTGAGTCTGAATGGACCCTGTTCTGTGCCTCCATTGTTGAGGCGGCTGACCGAAGCTGTGGTCGCAGGATCATCAGTGCCTGTCATGGTGGTAACCCCCGAACCCGCTGGTGAACACTGGCGGTTAGGGATGCTGTCAAGCTGAAGAAAGAGTTCTATCCGGTCTTTTTGGCCTGTGGGACTCCAGAGGCAGCTGACGGGTACCGGCAGTCCGAGCGGAACGAGGCTCGGGTGGTCGCCGAGGCAAAAACCCGGGCATGGGGAGACCATGGAGCAAGACTTCCAAACGGCTTCGAGGAGATTCTGGTCTACCATCCAGCGCCTCGGGGGGGGGGGGGGGGGGGGGGGGGGGGGGGAGCAGTGCGCTACCAACACTATCTATAGTGGGGACGGTGTGCTGCTGACCTCTACTCAGGACGTTGTGGATTGGTGGGCAGAATACTTCGAAGACCTCCTCAACCCCACCGACATGTCTTCCAGTGAGGAAGCAGAGTCTGGGGACTTTGGGTTGGCCTCTCAAATCTCTGGTGCTGAGGTCACTGAGGTGGTTAAAAAGCTCCTCTGTGGCAAGGCTCCAGGGGTGGATGAGATCTGCCCGGAGTTCCTTAAGGCTCTGGATGTTGTGGAGCTGTGTTGGCTGACGCGGCTCTGCAATATCGCGTGGAAATCAAAGGCAGTCCTACTGGACTGGGCAGACCGGGGTGGTGGTCCCCTTATTTAAAAAGGGGGACCGCAGGGTGTGTTCCAACTACAGAGGGATCACACTCCTGAGCCTTCCTGGTAAGGTCTATCCATGGTTATGAAGAGGAGGGTCCGTTGGATTATTGAACCTCAGATTCAGGAGGATCAATGTGGTTTTCGTCCTGGCCGTGGAACACTGGACCAGCTCTATACCCTTAGGGGGATCTGGAGGGTGCGTGGGAATTTGCCCAACCAGTCTACATGTGTTTTGTGGATTTGGAGAAGGCGTTTGACCGCGTCCCTCTGGGGCCCTGTGGGGGGTACTCCGGGAGTATGGGGTACAAGGCCCTCTGATATGGGCTGTTAGGTCCCTGTATGACCGGTGTCAGAGTTTGGTCCGCATTGCCGGCAGTAAGTCGGGCTCGTTCCCAGTGAGAGTTGGAATAGCCAAGGCTGCCCTTTGTGACCGATTCTGTTCATAACCTTTATGGACAGGATTTCTAGGTGCAGCCAAGGTGTGGAGGGCATCCGTTTTGATGGCCTGAGGATCAGGTCTCTGCTTTTTGCAGATGATGTGGTCCTGTTGGCTTCATCAGAATGCGATCTTCAGCTTTCGCTGGAGCGGTTCGCAGCAGAGTGTGAAGAAGCTGGGATGAGAATCAGCTCCTCTAAATCTGAGACCATGGTCTTGTTTCGGAAAAGGGTAGAATGCCTTTTCCGTGTCAGGGATGAGGTCCTGCCCCAAGTGGAGGAGTTTAAGTATCTTGGGGTCTTGTTCACAAGTGAGGGAAAACTGGAGCGTGAGATCGATAGGCAGATTGGTGCTGCACCTGCAGTGATGTGGGTGTTGTACCGGTCTGTCGTGGTGAAGAGAGAGCTGAGTCAGAAGGTGAAACTCGATTTACCTGTCAATCTACGTTCCTACCCTCACCTATGGTCGTGAGCTTTGGGTAGTGACCAAAAGAACAAGATCGCGGATACAAGTGGCCGAAATGAGTTTCCTCCAAAGAGTGGCTGGGCTCTCCCTTAGAGATAGGGTGAGAAGCTCTGTCATTTGGGAGGGGCTCAGAGTAGACCCGCTGCTCCTCCACATCGAGAGGAGCCAGTGGAGGTGGCTCAGGCATCTGGTCAGGATGCCTCCTGGACGCCTCCCTGGTGAGGTTTTCCGGGCACGTCCAACCGGGAGGAGACCTAAAGGAAGACCCAGGACACGGTGGAGGGACTATGTCTCTCACCTGGCCAGGGAACGCCTTGGGATTCACGGAAGAGCTGGCCCAAGTGGCTGGGGAGAGGGAAGTCTCGGCCTCTCGCCTTAGGCTACTGCCCCCGCGACCCGACTCTGGATAAGTGGATGAAAATGGATGGATAGATGGAAGCAGGATATGCTGCAGGGTGTCAGAGGTTAAACATATGTGGAAAAGTACATGCTTTGTGTTGCAAATTGATGACTTTCATCATTCATTCAACCCTTAGAATTGAAATTATTCTTGAGATTTGTTATTTTCCTCATCTTTTTGAACTCAATTTATGTCCAAATACGGAAGATCCAGTAAATGTTCTTGGTAGATGGAGTGGAAGGAGAGAAGAGTAAGGAATGTTCTGAAGTTTGACAAGAAGCTATCGGAATAAATCATCAGATACTTTGGCCGGAGTGTTCCAGGACTGGAGATAACAGCAATCTGACAAGGAGTGGAGGTGAAACCAGGACAGAAAGGCTGAGAAGTGATGAGATGGAAGTCTGCAGATGATTCAGAGCCACACCCAGAGAGGAAGACTATGAAACATGAGGAAGAGTGGAAATACAAAGAGCTTCAGCTGCAACTGTAAAAATGAAATGTTGGTGGTTGAGTTAAATATAAACAATTAATTACAAATAAATGCATTAAAAATTAATATCTGAACATGCAGGAGAAAGAAATTAGTTGGGAAATCTAGACTGACCATAGCAATGCTGCATTGTAGCCTCAGCATCTCAAACCATTGGCTTGGTGACGTTTAGGCACGTCTAATCACAGCGCTCTATGTTTGTCGAGAAACGTTGAGCGGGCTTAGCGCCGGCAGAGAAAACTAAAAAAGCCCTTTTCAGATGTCACACCATGCCAAGTCAGCGGAACACTGCCTTCACGGTGTGATGTTATGAGATAGTTAATTATTAATGTTCCATAGGGAGAAAGATGTGATGTTATGAGATAGTTCAGGAAGAACTCAATTACCCAGAAGGCTAGAGAGCAGATTAGGAGGGAACCTGCATGGATGATACAGTGGTGGCTAGTGCTAAATAAAGATCTGGAAAAGGAGTTTTCACGCCTCATTTGCTTATTATAAGATTAAGCAAGACAACACAGGGTGTCAGAAGTGGCCGTGAGCAAGACGAAGGACAGATTTGCCACAGGGGAGCCGCGAAAGACGGATGTAGAGGGAGAGTCTATGGAGAGCGTGAGTAATGGCGCGCTACAGAGCTACATGCTAAAGACCTGTGCTGCATCGTGTGACGCCCGGGAGCGACGGTAAAAGTGAAGCTGATCGCGTGTGGTCACTTAGAGCAAACAGAAGAGGAATCGGTGCCTGTGAGAGCGGATAGACAACAGTAAAGAGCTGCAGTGATTGAGATACCCCGACGTGCTGCCATGGATAAGCCAAGCCCGCCCTCATCCATGCAAGTGACTGGTAACCTTGCTGAAAACTGGAAGCGCTTTAAGCAAAGGTTTAATATATATATGACTGCAAGCGGAGCAGGGGGAGATGATGAAAAACTGAAAGCTCACATCCTTTTGCATGTTATAGGGGAAGATGCATTGGATATATATAATAGCTTTCAGCTGGATGAGGCTGATTTGACTTTGGCTGACGTGATGAATAAATTTGAAGAGTACTTCGTACCTAAACAGAATGTGACCTATGAGAGGTACAAATGTTTTACCCATGATCAGAAGCAGGGGACACCTTTTGATCAATATTTAGCAGAGCTTCACACATTAAGCAAATCGTGTGAATTTGGGGCTTTGAGAGACTTGCTAGTAAGAGACAGGATTGTCTGTGGAACTGTGGATAATGCACTGAGAGAGAGGCTGCTGAGAGAGACTGGACTTACACTGGATAAGTGTGTCAGCATGTGCAGAGCAGCGGAAACCCCACGAGCACAAGCAAAGGAGCTCCGGAGAGGTGAGACGTCAGTGCATGCTCTAAGTAAAGACGGAGTAATAAAGAAAACATTTACCAAACAAAAGTACCAAAAAGGGAAAGCTACAGAGTTCAGATGTGGTAAATGCGGAAGCAGTCACAGACCAAAATCGTGCCCAGCATTTGGGAAATCCTGTAACAATTGTGGGAAAATGAATCGCTATGCCAAATGTTGTAAAGCAGCTCCAAAACAGAAAGTTCACACAGTTGATGAAGAAGCAGAGGATGAGGAGGAGTTCATTGTAGATGAAGTACACACCTCTACATCAGAGAAAGAGGAATGGGTGGTGCCAGTTGAAGTTAATGAGACAATAATTCCATTCAAGTTGGACACAGGGGCCCAGGTTAACTTGGTATCATGGGAACGTTACAAAGCTATGAAAAAAAAGAGCAAAATGCATCCTGTGAAAATAAAAGTCACTGGATACACAGGAGAGAGAGTTCCTGTTAAAGGAGGATGTGTTGTGACATTCAGATACAAAAAACACCAGATAAGAGCACAGCTGCTGATCGTAGTGTACAATAAGCGTGTACAACCAGTCCTAGGACTCAGTGCATGCGTAAAGCTCAACCTGGTTAAAAGGGTGTACATAGTCTCCACACCAGAAGCCCCGAATGATCAGGATTCCCTCATGGAAGAATATAAAGACTGTTTCGAAGGACTTGGATGTCTCCCAGGACAACATAAAATATGTGTGGATAAAAATGTGCCACCTGTTGTGCATCCCTGTAGGAAAATCCCATTTGCACTGCGGGAAAAACTAAAAGACGAACTGGCACGCATGGAAAAACTAGACGTCATCAAGAAAATAGATGAGCCAACTGAATGGGTCAGCTCACTGGTGGTTCTACAAAAGAAAACAGGTGCTCTCAGAACATGCTTGGATCCAGGGGATTTAAATAAAGCAATTAAAAGAGAACATTTCAAGCTGCCAACCAGAGAAGAAATCATGGCACAGTTTGCCGGAGCTAAATGGTTCAGTAAACTAGATGCCTCATCGGGTTTCTGGCAGCTGAGGCTGGACGAGGAGAGCTCTAGACTTTGTACGTTCAACACACCTGAGGGCAGATACAGGTTTCTTCGTCAGCCATACGGCATCCTGTCAGCTCCTGAAGTCCACCACAAGACCATTCATATGATTTTTGAGCACATTCCAGGAGTGGAGACCATGATGGATGACATCATAGTTTGGGGAACCACTAGAGAAGAACATGACCAAAGACTGAGACAAGTACTAGACAAGACAAGAGAAGTCAATCTGAAACTAAACAAAGATAAATGTGAGTTTGGAGTGAAAAAACGTACATTTGTGGGAGATGTTGTCAGTGAGAACGGGTGAAGCCAGACCCAAAGAAAACGTCAGCAATATGTAACGTGGAAAGACCAAACAACAAAGATGACGTCAGAAGGTTTCTAGGAATGGTCACCTATCTGGCAAAGTTTGTCCCACAACTGTCAACATTGTCAGCCCCTCTCAGAAGTTTGCTTGAACAAAAGAATGAATGGATCTGGTCTCATGAGCAAGAACAATGTTTTCTAAAGTTAAAAGAGATTCTCACACAAGAGCCAGTGCTAAAGTTTTATGACCCAGAGAGAAGCACCAGGATCTCAGCAGATGCATCACAACACGGACTGGGTGCAGTGCTGTTGCAGCAACATGAGGAACAGTGGCTGCCGGTAGCCTATGCATCCAGAGCTTTGACAAGTGCAGAGACACGATATGCTCAAAATGAAAAGGAGCTGTTAGCGAGCATGTATGCATGTGAATGTTTCCATCAGTATGTCTATGGCCAAACTTTTGAAGTGGAAACTGACCACAAACCACTGGTGTCCATCATGTCCAAACCACTGAATGACTGTCCAGTACGGATACAGCGCATGCTAATCAGGCTACAGAAATACGACGTGCACATGATCTACACAAAAGGAAAGTACATGTACACAGCTGATACATTGTCAAGAGCAGTGGATAAGGAAGAGCATGAAGACCTTGAGAAAAGTCTGGACATACAAGCATATGTTGACATGGTGATGACATCTCTGCCAGTATCTGCTGACAGATCAGAACAGATAAAAATAGAGACAAATACAGATGAAGTCATGAGTGAACTTAAGAGCACAATAATGAAAGGATGGCCAGAAAACAAGAAAGAGTGCTCAGCGAAAATCCAGGACTACTGGAACTGCAGAGGAGAACTAACAGTGGTGAATGGCATAGTGATGAAAGGGAGCAAATATGTCATACCATCCTCGTTACGCAAACAGATGCTCCAAAAGATCCACGAAGGTCACCTCGGAGAGGTCAAGTGTAAACGCAGGGCAAGAGAAGTAATGTACTGGCCAAGAATCAACCAAGACATCAGCCAGACCACAGCTTCATGTGAACAGTGCCGCATCTACAGGCCCAAACAGCCGGCGGAGCCACTGCTGGCTCACCCAGCACCACACAGACCTTACTATAAGATAGGAACAGACCTGTTTGATTTTGATGGGAAAAGTTACATAGTGGTGACAGATTACTTTTCAAACTATCCAGAAGTTGGGCTACTGCAGACAACTTCAAGTAAAGCAGTGATCGCTTATCTCAAGACTGTCTTTGCCAGGCATGGTGTCCCATGTGAACTTTTCTCCGATAATGGGCCCCAGTTTTCCAGCTGTGAGTTTGCCACCTTTGCTAAGGAATGGGGGTTTCAACACTCAACATCAAGCCCCATATATCCAAAGTCCAACGGCTTAGCAGAAAGCTCTGTCAAGATAATAAAAACATTAATGAAAAAAGCTCAGGACAGAGAGGATTTTCAGAAGAGCCTACTGATCTATAGAAGCACACCGTTGCAGAATGGAATGTCACCAGCTCAGATGCTGATGGGGAGACGTATTCGATCCAACCTACCAGTTAATGAGGACCTGCTGACGCCAAAAACTGCACATAAAGTTAAGGAAGCAAAGGATGGACAAAAGGTGAAACAAAAACAGCTGCATGATCGCACGGCGAGACACCTGCCTTCCCTGAAGCCAGGAGACAAGGTGCGTCTCAGAGACATTACTACAGGGACCTGGAGACATCAAGGTCAGGTGAAGGAGGAGGTGGCGCCACGTTCATACAGGATCCAGATGGAGGGTGGAGTGTCCCTGAGGAGAAATCGAGTAGACCTTCAGCTACATCCAGAAGGAAAAGACAGAACCTCAGGAGACAGTGCAGCAGGACATGGAGAAATCTACAGAGTCAGCAAACAGAGGGTCAGAAGACGCTAGACGTGGCCCGTCACAGGACTCCGCGTCACCTGCTGCTGAGAGACTTTTGAAAACTATGACATCACCACAGGGTGAAAGACTGTTGAGACCAAAGAGACATGTTCAGCCACCTAAGAGACTAAATGAGAGTTGTTAGAGTAACTGTGGCAAGATGTTCTACTAAAAAAAAAATGTAGAGAGAAGCTGAATGCTTATTTGTTCCAGGTGGAGGAGTCATTTTGTCAGTAAGGTTATGATGTTCGTCAGGAAGGTTGCTTCCTAAAAGATCATTATTATTGTTCTATAGGGAGAAAGATGTGATGTTATGAGATAGTTCAGGAAGAACTCAATTACCCAGAAGGCTAGAGAGCAGATTAGGAGGGAAACTGCATGGATGATACAGTAGTGGTGGCTAGTGCTAAATAAAGATCTGGAAAAGGAGTTTTCACGCCTCATTTGCTTATTATAAGATTAAGCAAGACAACACACACGGTGCATCTTATGAACGCGCTGTGGTGGCATGGTGGAATGTTGCGGCATTCGTGCTGCCACGCTTAGTGCTAATATTACCGCAACGCCAGACTTGTGAAGGAATTTTCCATTTTGGCACAACAGAAGGAGGTGTCATGATCACGTGGGGAGTTACTGCCGATTGTTGAAAATGAAAGTGAAAATGGCAGTAAGTTTCACTTTTGTGCTGAGATGATGAACTAGAATGGTGCAGCGCTCCAGGAGCATCTCTCCGTTAGAGCTGTAGCTCAGGTCACCAGAGACTGTGGAGGCTGGACACCTTTAGGAGCGGCTTGTTAAAAAACTTATTTTGCTTCGATCATCACAATAAAACGCAAGTTATGTCCAAGATTAACGGAAGTCCACGACAGCGTAGACCGCCCTCATACCTCCTTTATGCCACCATGAATGGAATGATGGAATGTCATGAATGAAGTGATTGAATGATGGAGTGGAAGCTAGATGTTTTAGCAAAAACTTTCTTAAACACCTGAGAGAGAGGTATGGTTTGATAAGCTCCTTTATTTATAAAATCATCCGATGCCAGTGTGCAGAGTCTACGATACCCTTGTGTGACTGTCACTCCCAGCGGTCCGAAGAAAAGGCGGCCCGAGTGGTGAGGTCATGGACGTCGAGACCACGAGAACCCAAAGAGTCGTGGCTCCCTTTGAATTCAGCTTTCACTGGCCATGAGTTGCAAACAGGGCCCGCAGGCTAGATGTCTGTCTGAGGTGTGGAGTGGCTCTCAAAAGAGCCGTTGTTTATGAAATCACTCGCAAGCGTGGCAGAGCAAAGTTTTGACCTGAAGTCAAAAGAGAGGATGGTCTCAAAAGCGTGCTCACCAGTTTGGCCAAACCAGGAGGTTAACTGTAAAAATAAAATGTTGTGTTTCAAAATTTGCGTGTGTGTGTGTGTGTGTGTGTGTGTGTGTGGGGGGGGTGGGGGGGGGGGGGGGTTGCTGTAAAAATAAAATGTTTTGCCTCAGAATTTGTGTGATGTCTAATGTTTGTCTCAGGGAAAAGTGGGCACTGTCATACATTCAGTGTGTAATTCATTGTGTTCCATTTAGACAATTGTGTTTTCAGTTTTGCTCTTCAGTGTTCTTTCCATGCTTGGTAGTGTTCACCCAAAGGCTACTTGTGTTTAAGCAATGAATGGTATGTGTGTGTCATGTGAAACTGTGGCTGTGTTTACCAAATGAAAACACGTGTTCCATTTTGGGAACATGTTACGATGTGTGATGGCAGGGTTTTGTTGCAAAGAGAAGCCACGGTTTAGGAATGTGTGTGTTATGTTTGGGGTTTTGTGTGTGCAGTTTTGAAAGAAACGTACAGTTTTGAAAAACGCATTATAGCAATCGAAAAAAACTGTAAATCAACGAATACTGATCAGGTGTAGTTTAAGATCTGAAATGAATCATTGCAGGAAAAATATTCATTTTAACACATCATTGATTAATGCACACATTTTTCAAACACTTTGGGATTTAAAAATCTTGATTGTTCAACACATTTGATCATATCAACCTGTAAAGTTGTAAATTCATTGATGATTCAAGGAAGATGAACTTCATTCAGACTGAAAGTCAGAAGTTTCTTCTTCTGCCTGAGACCTTGAGCGAAGATATGGCGTCTTTGTTAGGAGTGAGGCGTCCCTGGATGTGTGACAGTTTGTGTCTGCAAATTGAAAAGTTCATTTCTGGTCATTTTGATGAAACTTGGGAGCACAACATGTGATGAGAGCGTTGTTAATGGAAACCAGAGTAAATCATTCTCATGACTCTTCCGTTCAGAAGTTAAAGTCAAAGATCTCAAGTTAGAGCTAAAGTTTTATTGTGTGGTTTTAGTTTACTGGAAATCAAAGGACTGATTAAATCAAGAAGTCTGCATTTCTCTTTATTTCTGAACCTAATAGAAATTTTAAATAACTGAATTTAGTAATTTAATTGTTTAAAAAAATAAAAGTTATAAACATACTTTTAGGGTTAGTTAACTAATTTATTCAAATAAAAGTTGCTGATAAGTTTTAGAGTTTGAAATCTGTCTGTTTGAAATGGTTAAAAAATAACAGAACATTCTTACTCACCAAGAAAATACTGAGCAGGAAAATAAAATAAGATTTTTGATTCCTATTTGCAGTAATCACTCATAATTTTTTCAGTTTTCACTGGTAATCTCACACACACACACACACACACACACACACACACACACACACACACACACACACACACACACACACACACACACACACACACACACACACACACACACACACCCTATAGTGGTTTATGATGAAGATATTTTCTATTAAACAGTTTTTTGTTATTTTCTGTCACCTGAAGGACCCACGGTACCATTCTTCCATCAGAAACATCCCATAATGTCCTTTCTCCAACATCCAGTTTCCTTGTGGTGGCAGTGCGGGCTAACAAGTTCACAGGCTGAGCTGCAGCCCGTCGGTAAAGTGGCTCCTCTGCAGTGGTTAAGGCAGTAATCAACGCCGCTGATTGCAGACCACTCATCTGTCCTGATCCCCTGAGGTCAGCGCCATCAAACGGGGCCGCTCGCACCGCTGCTGTCGAGCAGCCTAGCAGATGGCTAATTGAATGGGCTGTGGCTTTCAGAGGAGTGATAGAGGAGATGAATAAAGGTGTGTGATGGCAGGTCAGAGAGTAGACAGAGGGAGAAGAGAATGAAGGAATGGAGGAATGAAGAGTGTCGATTTTTACTGTAAGGTCAGAAGCAGATGTTTGAAAAAAAAAACAGCGACTGAAATATAGCTTTTCATTTCAGCTCAGTCCATGAGAACCTGTCAGAGGCACAAACTCCCACAAGAGAGGAGACCATTAGACTGATGCCAGAGAAAAGGGAACAACAGAGAAAAAGAAGAGAGCTGCAGGTGGAAAGCTGAGGAAAGAATGGAGTGTTCAGAAATAAAGAATATCAGTCATTTACAGCATGCCGTCAAACCCTGTCTGAATAACCACTGCAGGCCTTATTCTCAGCAGTGTGACCCATGAACCCTCAGCCTCAATGTTTATAGAACAACATGCAACAAAAGAATCTCTACTGCGCATGAATCCGGTCCAATCCATTCAGATATTTGTCATCATTTGAAATGCTCCTCAAAGCACTTTCTGGACTTGTAAAAAGTAACAATAACAGCAGAAAAGCATCTTTTTCATCTGCAGGAGATCCATTTTAGCTCTAGCTGCACTCTTCTTATTGCAGAGGAGCCCAGCTTTTAACCTTGAATTTTCAGTCCCAGTGGCAGTTTCCCAAGGATGCATGCAGCTCATGCTGGATCTTCTTGTCTCTCACCTGGCCAGGGAACGCCTTAGGGTTCCCCCAGAGGAGCTGGCCCAAGTGGCTGGGGAGAAGGAAGTCTGGGCCTCCCTGCTTAAGCTACTTCCCCACGACTCGATCCCGGACAAGCGGCCGAAAATAGATGGATAGATATCCAGCTGACTGCAGGGATTGTTAGTTTTTCTCCTTTCAAAACAAAGGAAGGAGGGACGTAACTACTGTTTACCACCAGTTCCAATCCAATCCAATCCAATTTTATTTATAAAGCGCATTCACAAGGCATTACAACCAAACAAGGCGCTGTACACTAAAAATGTTAGTTAATTAAACAGGCGGTATACAAACATGTCGAACACAGATAAAAGATAAAAAGGAAATACAACAAAATTCCCAAAAAAACTAACATCTAAAAATCAATAGGACACAGGGAGAATAAAAAATTAGTTAGTGTGGGGTTGTCTCCTGCAAACTAACGCTGCAGAGCAGACAATTGTAATTTGCTGATTATCGGCGAAAAGCTCCAACGTTAAGTGGTTGCAGTTACAAAATTTTACCACAGGATTATTTTTTATTTTTAGACAAAAGATAAGATAAAATGTCTAAAAATTAGACTTTTTAAACTGAGCTACATTTTCATTAGTACTTTCAGCAGCAGTTAGTTGAAATACCACTATCAAAGACAACAGATATTAATTGCTTTACTGAAAATGTCTCATTCAGTCCCAAGATAGGTTATTGTGCATTTTTGTGTAATGTGGCAAATGTAGAGCAAATTTAATCTATATATAATTCTTAACCATCAGCAGGCTAATAGGATGGCTACCTTACCCCGAGGGATGCTTAAGAGAAAACAAGAACCTGAACAAAAAGTTACTCCGTTAAGAAAGATGCTGCACCTTACCATGTCTGCCTTAGAAACAGTCTGGTTGAACAGATATTTAAAATTCAAACACAAGCAAAACTTCTGCTGTATCCTTTCTCTCTCCAGTGTCTTTGGGGACACCTCCTGCTAGAAGCTAAAGCTGTCGTGTTGTCGCACCTTTTAAATTGGAACGCTGCAGCTTCTGCTTCTAAAACCACACTGATCTGCTGGCAGACAGAAGGTCAAATAATCATCTGAGAACAAAAAGTGAGAATTTTGACCCAGTAATCCCTTAGATAATTATTTTAAATAATCCATGTAGCAGGGCTTTCCAGCATGAATGACCTGTTAAGGGTCAAAGGTATGGGATCAGATTTGTGCCAATAGGATCAAGAAAAACACTTTGGACATCAAACAAATATAAGACATTGAGAGAAAAATAAATTGTTTCAAAAGAAAAACTTACTATCTGAATCAGCTTCTTAAAAGGATCAAGAAAAACACTTTGATGATCTAACAAAAATTAAGAAATTGACAGAACAAAAATATTGACTGTAGAAAAAAGATGTAACGTGAGGAAATATGGGTTTTCTGTCACAATGGTGGTGTTGGACGCAGCTGGGTCATAGCTGGGTCGCTGAGAACTTTCACCCACAGATTAAGACCTGAACGCCAGCGAGTCTGGGAGGAAACCATAACATCAGCCACCTGCAGTCTACCAGAAGATGTGTTTACATGAGTTGTACCCAGACCAAGTCAAAACATGAAGTTTAAACTTCTTTTTCGTGATTTTAATGTTAAAATAACCATTATCATTTTGCTCATTATAAATGTGTTTAATCAAATGAATGACTAGTATGCTTTGGGGTAATTATAATGGATTAATGAATCCACACTTAAGTAGATAATGTTGAATGTTTGGTACTGACCTTCACACTCAAGCACACAAACATTCACACACACCCACACACATCTGCCCACAGTAAACTCCAGACACATTTGATGACGCACATGTTTTGCTTTGAGAAGAGAGGTATCTGGTAAGTTTTCAGTTTTATGATGCAGTTCGTGTTGGACAAGGGAAGAGAGAACAGACCTGAAAACCAAAGGGGGGGCAGAGCCTGTTGGCTCGTTCTTCCCCCCTTTCACGCTGTTTCTGCCAAGCCAGGCAGAATAGCTGAATCGCGACTTCTAACGAAGACTCATTACCGAGTCTTTTGATTTCTGAGTGAATTAACTTAAGAAAGCGCATCGATAAAACGCTCTACCATCCACGTGTACCGAGGGCAACTCTGGACCGGTTCCGTTCGACACCTACGTCTCCTGTCAGCTGTGTCATCTGGATGAACCACAACATCCTCCACGGCCCGGATCGGAAAGAGGGTCCACAAGAGTTCGGTGAGACAGAACACGGTTTTAGCGTTTGATGCAGTTCTCTGATAAGACCTAAGTTTATCCAAACCATCACTTCACTCAGACACCTGTTTCTTCCTGAAGCAAAATCAGACTCACACACGCATTCATGTCACAACATTCTCAATCTTCATAAATTCACCAGAAGGTCTATTTGAGCAAGAACAGCATATAAACTGTTAAAGATTGTCCCACAAAGTTGCCAATGTGATTGTTATTTCCTGTTTGTCAATTTTCAAAATCATTAGTTTAACTTGAAGAATTAAAATTGTTAATCCTTCAAACTTGTTTCCTCATTGAACTGAAACACAGACACTCAGATATTATCGGCAGTTTATGGATGAAAACAACCTTTGAGTCTTCTGAACAATATAAAATTTGGTTATTGATTTATTAAAATTAATATTCCGAATTAATACGTAGCATGGTTTCTCTTTCATAAAAGAGCATAAATCCATAACGCTACAAAGAATTCTAAATAAAACTTAATATCTGAATCAACTTCTTACCACTAGAAGTCCCAGAGATGGGTCATTTAACATTTCTAACTTTGGAACCCAGAGATGGGTCGAGTGACCTGAAGGATTTTAGCTAACATTGTATAATGCCACTTTTGTTTTGTAAATAAGGTTTTCCAGGTCCAGCTGTGAGAAAAGACCAGAAGCATTTGTGTCTAAATGCGGACACTGTGCGACTTTTTCACTCGCAGCGTTCAGCTTCAGCTCCAACTGTACGACTTCCTCGCAGAGCAGATCTCATGAGTCATGCGCTCACACTGCACGACCCAGTTCTCGCATGCGACCTGACTGCTCACACTGTACGTCTGGTAGCAACACGTCGGCCCTAAAAATATGCTAAAAATAGCAGTTTTTACTCAACACGTTAGACTTTTTTGTCTTGTTTTGCCTTTGGCCATCAGGCGCGCTGCAGGAGGACACACAGGGATTTATGGGGGTTGGATGAGGAAAACGAAATAAAGAAAGTAAATCTGTGTTTAGTGATCAGTTTAATTTGACATGAACACGACAAACACGCTTTCTTGACAATCTTTGTGAGTAAAAAAATGTGTAGAAACAAAAATGAACAGCGTGTGTTATTAGGGAAATAGCGAGCGAGCGGCGTTGATGCAGGATTGCGCATGCTCCGTGAGCGGTTCTGATACATTTTGGGTCGCAGCTGCTCGCAGCGCCGCTTCAACAGTGCGATACCCTCACAAGGGACGAGCGAAACATTAAACACGCCAGAAGTCCGTGCGACCTCACAACTGCTGATCGGCAGCTGGTCACGTGGTGTTAATCGCCTCTCGTAACTCCGTGTACACTACACGACCGCTCGGCGCAAAACTCGCCCCGATGTCGTGGATTCTCGCACGACTGGAAAATCGGCTCAAAGTGAAAAAGTCGCACAGTGTACGCCCGGCTTTAGTCAAGAGGACTGAAATTTCAGCATGAGAAATATACAAAAGAACAACTGTTATTTGTTTCCATGCTTTTTATTTTTGTCATAAAAATGTTACAAAAAATACAAGGAATAAAACTATTTCACACATATTTACACTAAGCTGCAGTGGGGGGCTGCATGTGTGTGTGTGTGTGTGTGTGTGTGTGTGTGTGTGTGTGTGTGTGTGTGTGTGTGTGTGTGTGTGCGTACGTGTGTGTGTGCATGTGTGTGAGTGAGTGACTACATCAGTCTGCACTGTCGGAACATACCTGGCACTGCCAGGGTATGACTCTGGTACATTTGCCACATGTATGTTTGTAGCAGTCAACACATCTCACAGTTGCACAATTGTTTGTGCAACGATGGTTGACCTGACACTTTGCCCTTTGCCAGGGCTGGGTGTGGAAGGTTTTGGCCGAAGCAGTTTCTCCTTGCGTGCCGTCTTCACACTCACATGACCGTCACCCAACTCTTTTGCAAGCTCAACCAGGAAGTCCACCCGTCTCTCCTGCACCCCAATGCATGCCTGATAAAGCACATGTGCATTCAGTGCTGCCATGTCAATCATGTTGTAGAACACGGCGACTGGCCATCTCCGTGTTCCTGCACGCACGCTGTACTCCCGCACCATTTGGTCCATCACATCCACACCGCACTTTGTGCTGTTATTTTGTGTGACCGTGTTTGGCTTGCTTTTCGTGGTATCTTCAGTCTCAACCTTGCTGTGCAAGCTGCTGAGAATGTATACAGCCTTCTTCCATTTGGGCGCATACACTGTCAGTGTGCACCAGTGGTTGAAAACACCTGAGTGGTGAATTCAGTGCAGTCCATCTGTGTAGCGGATTGAAGAATTTCCTGCCGACTTTTGCTGACTGTGCCGAAGATAGTGGTTTTCCAGCTAAGCAGTCGCTGCGCAAGTGACAGTGATGTAAAGAAATTGTCCGTGGTTACAGTTCTGCCCTTGTCCATGAATGGTTCCATTAGCCTCATCACTACACTCTTGCTGGTGGGAAAAAAAGTCTTGGAGGCTACATCACTTCCAGATCACTGAACTGTCACTCAAGAGAAACCACTGTCCTATGGGAGAGGACATCTCAGAAGTCCCACCCACCCGAGAGGGTTGTGTCAGAATTGCAAACAAAAACTCAGGGATTGCAAAGGAGAAAGCTAGGTAGTGTAAGTGCAAATCTAGTAGTGAGAGCAAAGCTCTGAGCAACAAGAATGAAACAAAGGAAATTGATAACAAAAATACATAGAGGCAAACAGAAAAAGGAAACATATTTTATTACTCATTTTAAGAAGTTGACTCAGATAGTAAGTTTTATTTAGAAACAATATTTTTTCTTTAGTCAATATTTTGTTCTGTCAATTTCTTAATATTTGTTTGATCTCCAAAGTGTTTTTTCTTGATCCTATTGGCACAAATTTAATCCCATACAAGGTCAAGCTTTCTACTTTATGATGTTCATCTAGAAAGCATAAATCATGGTTTCATCAGTTACAGCGAGTGGCCTGGAGTGGTAAAGCTACCCCAGACCATCACACTACCGCCACCATATCTGGTGACAAAAACCCAAAAAACAGTGTTAGATTTTATGGTCCAGCAGAGATATTACATGGCTGTAGACTACAGTAAGTCTGTACAATACTTGAATAAACCTTTTTTGTACTGCAAATTGCCAAAATCTAAACCTGAATGAGGCATATAATCAAGTTAGAAATGTACTCATATCTCCTCCTTTAATTTAATATTGTCCTCACATCCCTCTCTCCTTCAGGTTGCTTGGACCCCCCCCCCCCCCCCCCCCATTTCTCTTAACTAATGGCGGAGAAAAGATTTATTCTGGTTTCTACTGAGGTCAAAAGCCTTGTTGTGCTTCCGGCTGCAGCTTAATAACACTTATAACGAGGTGTGTCAGAAAATTAATCAGAATTAAAATGTACCAAAAAGTGCATGAAAACTTTTTTTCATCATAATACAATCTGAGCAACTGTTTCACTTTTGTGGGGTAAAGTAGCCAAGAGGCTCGGCCGATTAGCCTTACACTCACTGTGAGTTATTTCCTTGTTTTTGAGGATAATTAGCTTTTCACAGCGCTTCATGAGGAGGGCTGGACAAGGGCTGGGAAGAGGAATGGTAAAATAAAACTGCTGTAGCCTCTGGGCCCTGTCACGTTATTGTCAGGTCACGTTGTGGAGAAGATTATATGAATTTGGAGAGCGGCATCCTTTTGCAGGATGATGGTGGCGGGTGTCTCTTTTATGCTCTCTCCTCTGCGGTTTCCCTCAAACCATTTTTCATGTAGGCGCTCCAGTCTGTATTGATTAGGTCTCATGAATTGTGAAAGAGTATAGGGTCGATGGATGGGTCTAAAAGCCGTCCTAAATAGGTTATGTTGGGGAGGAGAGGAGCTATGAGAGCCTCATTTCAGAGCGGCTCAGTTAAAAGCGCAGCTGAGATCATGTGTAATCCTTTTATTAAATTAACTAAATGTGCAGGGAGCGTTTTATCCACCTTTGTCTCAGTAATACAGACATACACCCTGCTGCTCAGCAGCTGCGTTTTTATTCCTGTATTTTATGCATGTTGAAATTTAATTTATTATTCCAAAGCAAAGGCCCTCTATATTTGAATGTATTTTTCTTAATTAGCAATCTGCAAAATGGTAAATAAAATTCTCTACATTGTCTTGTTTTATTAGATGTAACTATATCTGTGAAAAATATTTTTAAAAAAGAAAAACTATTGCTAAGTTGACAGTTAAATATACATATACTTATACATTAAAAGCGATACACAATGTACTGTATGTTCAAATTGAATATGGTCAGAATTTCCTTTTAGAATTTTTAAAATAGGATGGGGAGCACATCTTTTAGTTATCAGGCTCCTTTCTTGTTGAACCAGCTCCCAGCTTTAGTACTTGAGGCAGACACCTTTTCTACCTTTAAGACTAGGCTTAAAACCTTTTTATTTGATAATGCCTTTGGTCAAATTCTGATGTTAGCCCAGGTTTGGACGAGTGGGGGAGTAGATGGAGGTGGAGTGTACATTGCTGGTGGTGGTCGGAGGGACCGGTGGCGCCAGTGCTCTGCAGCCTCGCCTCTGTCAGTGCGCCCCAGGGCAGCTGTGGCTACATCGTAGCTCATCCCCACCAGGGTGTGAATGTGTGTGTGAATGGGTGAATGACTGATTGTGTTGTAAAGCGCCTTGGGGGGTTCCAGGACTCTAGAAGGCGCTATATCAAATACAGGCCATTTTACCATTTTACATTGGAGAATACAGTTGGTAAAGACGGCTCTACCTTGCCCTCCCACATGCCTCCATATAAAAGGCTAGGTTATCCAGAGTTATCTCTGTAATCATGCCGCTATAAGCTTAGACTGCTGGAGGATACACTGACCACCTTCCACACTCTACTACTTTCGTCTACCACTTCTCTCTATTTCTGCTGCTAACTTTATTTTCTCTCTAAGTTTTTTCTCCTCAGAATCAGTTCTGTTATGCCATAGAAACACTACTTGGTATAAATGATTTTTATTTGTGTGTGTGTGTGTGTGTGTGTGTGTGTGTGTGTGTGTGTGTGTGTGTGTGTGTGTGTGTGTGTGTGTGTGTGTGTGTGTGTCTGCTCTGTCTTCTCGATCCCCAGTGAGTCGTGGTGGATGGCTGCTTATACTGAGCCAGGATCCTCTGGAGGTTTCTTCCTGTTAAAAGGGAGTTTTCCTCTCCACTGTCGCTATATGCTTGCTTAGTATGAGGATTGCTGTAAAGACACTGACACAAGTCAGTGACTCGATGCAATTTGCTGGGTTCCTTTAATAGGAACTTTTTACTGATCAACATAATGAACTGAATGGGAATGCTTACTTTGTGAAGTGCCTTGAGATGACTCATCGTGATTTGATGCTATATAAATAAACTGACTTGAATTGAAGAGAGTCCATTTGATAAGTTCATTAAACACAAAAACTTATTTTTAAATTATATAAGCTTCTAAAGACATGAGTGACAGGTACACTAATACCAAAACGCTAATGTAAAATTGTATATACAGATAAATAAAACTAACATATAAGACCATATGCGACAATAATGTAAGACTTGATCTGACAGGTTTAAAACAAAGGTACTGATCCTGTGATCTTTCTAATTTCTTTAAAGAGCAAATTGCAGGTTAAAATTTTTTTCTAATTCACTTAAAATGCTGTCCAAAAAATAACAATTTAAAAAGCTTATTATGGATATTTGGTTTTAAAATACATAACAGCAGAGTTTTCTAGTAGAACGTGGCCTTTCTCAGCAAAGCTTTTTTCTAAATCTGAACCTCTGACGTAACCAAACGGAGTTAGAAGCTCGGCGCCGCCTCAGCTTAGTGTGGAGTGTGGCTAGTTGTAGGGTAGAAAGGTCATGTGATCCAGTCAGTGTGTGTTTACTCGTGGTGGGTTGTGTTCATGTTGATAAACTATAGTATGTGAAGGCTGTACCAACTCCAGCCTGTCTGGACATCGAGTCCCCGGGTTTCCAAACAAGAGAAACAATGCCTCTATCTCTGTGCCTGAGGGTGTTTTGTGCAGCTGAAAAGATGGACTTCTGTAGCCCGCATCGGTCGGTACCGGGACAGGGAGGTCCGCGCTCGGCTCCGGAGACCCGTGGTGGGGTTTAAAAAATTAAATGCAGATTTCTGGAGCTCCGATCACTGTCAGAACCTGGTCAGAACTGACCACCAGAAGAGATGCGCGACTCAGCGGGCCAGCTGGTTTCCGGTTTGGAACCGGATAAGAACCGCCGCCTGGGCCACCAGGAGAGGATGTGCGCCTTTTAAAAATACCAGCTCGACTGTCTCACCCGTGTTTGGGTCATATCCAGCTCACAGAAGCCTGCATGAGCTCCAGATCGGCTCACAGGCGTCTCTCTCTCAGCTCAGCGGACCAGCCGAGTAAGCTTTCTGGGTCGGAACCAGATCAGAACCACCGTGGACCTCTAGGGAAGGATCATGTGCGGCTTTTAAAAGTATCTGAAATCAAGAGCAACGTCTTCCTGCGGTGTCCGTGAGGGCGGATGGGATTGGTTAGCGTTCCTCCCACAGATATGTATTTACGTGCTTATATACATATCTATGGTTCCTCCTACGTCCGTCACAGCGGTGGGTGGGGTTTGAGCGGGTGAGTTTGACCGACTTCCGAGGAGGTTTCTTAAGATGAACGGCTCTTTACAGGGACTCGGCTCCCATCATTCACTTTGAAAATCCGTTCAAAAGATTTGATTCGTTTGTGAACGTCACATCACTAAGCAAAAAACGGCTTCCCTTGTGCAAAGAAAGTGTGCGTTGATTGGTCAAATACATAATACAAAGCTGATCTTGGCTTCTCCTCTGTCATGTTTTATTTCTTCTACTCAGGGTTATCCTAAGCAGAAAAAATTCAGAGTAATGGACAAAACAACGCAGGATGGCTTGGAGAAGTAACTTTAATTTGATAACTAGTACGGAAATAGTAAAGCGTTAACAGATGACGTTATTGTAGAGTAACACGTTACTGGCATTACTGCTGACAGACTCTCATTAGTATTAATATTATATTAAATGACAGATACAATTTTAATTGTCTGGTACACAATAGTAATCAGTACAATAATGTGATGATAGCACATGAGTTTAAGCTAACATGGTTAACTCACCAGATACCTGCTGCTCCACCTTAATCTCTCTGCTGTGGCCGATGGTTTCTCCCTCTGGTTTGTCTCTGCCCTCTAGGGCGTGCAGCAAACTCATAACTTTATGGTTTTGGTCCATCATGAGTATAATTGTAAACATTTAAAGTTTCCTCTGTGTCAGCGCCGGCATTATAATCTATATTTTTCACTGGATTAAGCTAACAGGACTCCCTCAGATGATGTCACTTGGTTTGGCCAAAAAAAAAAAAACTTTCTCACAAAAAAGTTTATGTTTGTGTAAAAAAATGTTTGAACCGAGTTTCTATTATGTTTCTCTAAACATTGGTTCATGGGAGTCTCTAACCTGCAATTTGCTCTTTAAAGCAACACTAAATACGTTTCCCACTTCTTCCTCCTGCTGTCAAAAACAACCCTGCAGCAGCCTGCAGTAGCTACCTCTGACATTAAGCTAACACTACCAAGATCAAACTTATATTAAATAAGCCACAAAGTAAAAAGGTCCACCCAGTTGGACCAAAAATATTATCACTCACAACTCCTGTCGCAACAAAGCCAGGTCATCATCAGTCTGTGATTTTGTAGCCTCCTTTAGCTCCCTCAGACGAGTGCAGGCCACAGAGATGCTCACTCTGGCTTTACCTCTTTGCGCCATCTCCAATAACATTACTCTCACACTTTACTTCCAGGCTCTTGAAAACGGCTAAATTTTTCATCTTCTTGTGCTTTTAACTGACGGTCGGTGAACTGAAAAGGCTAATTGCTAGCTTTTATATGAGCTACAAGCACAGCTGTAATTTTTATGTTTCTTTAAGCATCATTTCACACATTTCTCAGTATTTGTTCATTTCAGAACAACCATGTCAAACCATACCACGTTATTTATAGAGCTCTTAACACGGCATTAAAACCGACCAAAGCGCTGCACATAATAAAACAACACAGGTAGACATAGTCACATACGTCATAAAAACTATTAATAAGAACAAGGAAATAAAAACAATAAAATGAAGTAATACCACAACATACCAATCCACAGATTTTAAATTGAACAACCAAGGAGGAAAGGAGGATGACAATGCATGAGTTATTTCTTTATGGTGTAGGAGTTAAAAGCCAGGAAGAAGTATGTGCTTTCAGGCATGAGTTAAAAGCGGCAGTAGAGGGTGCTTGTCTGACCTGAAGAGGTAGTTAGTTCCAAAGTTTTGTGGCACATATAGAAAAAACCCTTTCCTTGCGGGTCTTCAAACCTGCCTTAGGGACAGCAAGGAGGAGTTGATCTGCAGACCTTAGAGCTCGAGGAGGGTGGTAGAAATGGAGTTCCTTTAGGTAGGGAGGGGCCCGACTGTTCAAAGATTTGAATACAAGAAGTAGAATTTGAAATTTATCCTGAACTGAATAGGCAAACAGTGGAGTTTTTTCAGAATGGGTGTAATGTGCTGTCTTCTGTCAGCTCCAGTCAGGAACCTTGCTGCTGATTTCTGAACGAGCTGACGTCTGGACGGAGCAGCTTGCTGTACAAGCAAGAGTTGGCGTAATCTAGTCTGGATGTAACGAAGACGTGAATCGCCACTTCTAGAAGCGGGACACTCAGCAAGGGCATTAATTTAGAGATTTTCCTGAGGTGGTAGGAGCAAGACATGACTGTGCTATTGACGTGAGCGTCCATCGTCAGAATCGGGTCCATTTTTAATGCAAGGTTGGAAACAGTAGAGTAGTGGTGGTCATGTGACTGGGCCGCTCTAATATTGTCGGGACTATAAACACTTACCTCTGTTTTAAAATCCTTCAGATGGAGGAAGTTTTGGGCCAGCCATTCCTTGACATCATGAAGACAATCAAACAGAGGCCTAGTGGAGTCAGTGGGCTTAAGCAAACCTCGTCTGCATATACAGTCAGTCAGTGGTTCCCAACCTTTTTCCCAAGGGACCCCGTTTTTTACCAGTAAAATTTCTGACGACCCCCTCCCATTCTCTCTTCCAGTACAAATAGTATTAAGAAATACCGTTTACCCAGGGCCCACTGCAGGGAGGGGCCCTGAGACAGCTTTGAATAAAAATGTTTTATTGTTGTTGTTTTTTCCCCCCAACTTACTTAATGTCTTAATAAACTTCCCTTTACCTGGATAAAGAGGTTAAGAAACAGAATTTCGCCTTAAAAATAATAACTGAATAATCTCTGAGGCATCTATCACCCCTTAAAAATGTGCAAAGTGGTTTAGTCCACACCAGCGGCCAGGGGCTGCACGGCTGCATGTACAGCTAATGAGACATCGCAGATGCCGACAGCCAGAGCTGGAGGCAGGAGAGTCAGTCATGTCTTTTCCCAAGAAAGGGAAATCTGGCTTCCAGAAAAGAAAAAAAGAAAAGAAGGAGAAGGAGAAAAGGTTAATTGAACAGAAGCAAGTATTGACTAGGTTTTTCAAGAAAGAAGGTGAGCAGCAGCAGCAGAACACAGTTTTAGCTGATATTAGCTAGCTCTCAGAAGCTGCATTCATGTTAGGTGTTCAGTGTTAAACGCCTTTAGTTTCACCATCAAGATCAAATATAAATTAATTAGTGTTATCAGTGAAAACACTAATTAATATTTATATTTATATATAAATTAATCAGAATTATTATCGCGGGCGGCCGCCGCCAATTTAATTAGCAGACATCGCAGTAAAAACAGGTTCACTGTGTGGATATTTCAGCTCCTTCCCAGTCATGGACCAGGACAAACTTGGTATCGATGGATTCGTGGTAATCTCAGGAATGAGAAGCTGCCACTGTTTTTCGTATAGCATGATGACACTGGTGTTAGAGGATTGTTATTGACTTGGTTAGATATTTTAAGCCTATTTAAAATTTCTTTATATTTGATCTTGAAAACGGACAATCTTATAAATTGGCTGATAATGCAGGGATTATAAAATTTAGAGTACATTACATTCACAGAGAGAACCTGGTTTATTTCATGTCATATGTATTTAATATATCAATACATATCAGCAAAGCTTAACATCATGAACCATGACAGACATGACTGAAGAGCAGATGAAGATATCATGCCAGGCACTGATGAGAAAATATTACAAGGATCTCACAGCTGAATTTGAGAATGAGATGCTACACCTGAGAACAATATATGGTGCCACATTTCCACACATTCGGTCTCCTCTTGAGCTGCTTAATGCCATACAGGATGCAATTACAGGGCATTTTTGGAGAAGTTTGTATTGGACTGAGGATATTTTGCACACTACCTGTGACTGTTGCTGGGGGTGAACGGGCTTTTAGCAAACTGAAACTGGTGAAAAATTATTTGAGATCAACAATGTCCCAGGATAGACTGAACAGCCTAGCTCTTCTTTCTATTGAAAGCCAATTAGCCAAAGGATTGGACTTTAAAGATCTCATAAGTGATTTTGCTAGCACGAAGACCCGTCAGTGGGCATTTACTGGAAAATAAATTCCAGGATTTTTGTTTGAACACATTGTTGGCAAATAAAAATAATTATATGTGAAGTCTGGGCATTTCACATTTATTATGTTGGCATTTGTATTTGCTCAATATGGTGGTTAAACTAAGATCATATTTATTATCTTGTCTTATAGCATGACAAAAAATGTGTAAGAGAGATATTAAGTAATTGAGCATGGGGGCTCACCTAGAAGACTTGTACCTAGGGCCCAGAATTTGGTGCTACGCCCCTGCACTGCAGTAAGTTATATGGAACTGCAGAACAAGAATGATGTTTACTGCAGTCAGAAGCACATTTAAAGAAGAAAAAATAAAAGTAGCAACATTGTTTTCATATTTTCGAGCAGTGAGGTCATCGGAAATTTCAATAAAGAAAACTTTTTTTTTCTCACCAAAGCAGTTTGGTGCTGATGGCCAGGTCAGCGTTCTACAGTCTTCTCTTTTCTGCTCACATTAAACTTAGTCAGATGGTATGGATGCATGATCAGGGTAAATAGTAAAATCAGAAGTAGGTGACAATTATTCCATTCATTTACATGCTTTGGTTCATTTGTGCTCCACACACACGTGCCAGGTATTTTCCCCGCTGCCTCTGTGACAAGAGCCCGCTTCAGCAGTCATGAGATCCGCCACTCGATCGGTCTCATGAGTTCACCGACTGGAAGCAATGAAGTGTAATAAAAAGCATCTCCAGCTCTTCCCACAGCTCTCAGTGTCTACTGGTGCACAACGTGCTGCTGGTTTGTTTTTCTCTTCTCATTCATGTAACCTGGAACACAGAGAGCATGCTATTCTGGTGACCCGGGGAGAATAAAAGTCACAGAATGAACTAAAAAGTTCACAAATTACCAGTTCATGCTTCTCCATCTGTGATTATGTGCTGTTTGTGGCGCACTGTGCTTTAGATTACATTTCTCCACACCACTTACACCAGTCTTGCACCTTAATCGTGGATAAATCCAACCTCTGAAACAATCAGATAGAAGCGAGTAGTGAATGAAGCCTAAAACCGTCTAAGCTGATAGTCAGAGTGAATCATCTTTTCCACTATTTTTTTTCTTGCTGTATTTTGTCAACCTGAATATGAAGCTTCCACCTAGACACACAGACCGTGTTATACTGTTAGATTAAATGGATCTCTTTATTTGCTGCCATCACAGCTGCATGGCTGTCACAGCAACGCTCTTGTAGACAAAGATTCATGTCTGTTATTTATTCTAGTCTTTATCATAGAACTATATGGGGTTTCGTGCATCTCACCTGTTTTATTTTTTGCATGGACGTGAGGTGCCAGAGCCATCCGTCTTTGTTCAGCGCTGACGTTCTGTTATACATCAGAGGCAAAGATGAATGCAGTTAATAGACTGTGACACAGCCATTAACTATAGGTGTAATAGAAGTGTAATGGAATCAAACAGCCATTTCTCTCCTCAGCAAAACGTTTAAAGTCGTGCAAAGGCAGCTGTCTCTTCCTTCTTCTCTCTTTTGTTGTATTTGTCTTTTATCCACTCTACTTCCTGGTGTTTCCTCTTAATATTTTCATTCATGCATTCCCCAGACACATTTTTTCTTCCCTTTGCATCTTGCTAATCCTCCCCTCCCCCCATGGATTTTCAGTCGTCCTTGAACCTCTGCCCGCCTCCTCACCAACATCAAAGCCAGCAGATAAAAGTGTCCAATTGTCCATTTGCGTAGCGATACTCACCGCCGCCAGACGGATCCTCTGATGACTGCTTTTATCCAGTGTGTCTTGGGAATAAAATGTGACATTGTTCCCTGCCCAACCGCTCAGCCCCCCGTAACCCCATTTGTAGCTCCTCTTATATTCCTGTATAAAATTACCGTATCGATTGGTGAAATAGTCGTTTATGGTTAAGCTCTTGAGTTTCAGGAGATAATGGAAGTTGTGTTATCCACCAACCGAGACAGAAAATCATTGGAAAATAGAGAGCGGTCATATCTGCACCATGATGATATCACTATAAGTGTTGAGGAGATCCAGATTTTTTAGGACCGAATGTGCACTAATTGGTATAAATTAATCAGAATTCTAAAGAAAACTAAACATTTTTCTTGTGAAGACAATGAAGGTGCAAATAAGGAAGGTGTGGGGAATTTCCACATTAAAACAGGCCCGAGGAGCTTTGGGAGAGCTGCAAGTATTTCATAACCATGTTGATGAGTGGTGGACACTTTGATGAGCTTTACTAATATGCAGCAGATGGATACTCAGCAACAACAGCAGAATTTAAGCATGAAGGTTGAGAATGAACCAATTAGACCTTGAGATGAAGATCTTGTTATGATGAGCATTTAGAAAATGTCTGCAGTGAGGTGATGGTGGTGAATTGTTGTGGTGGGGAAGTGAATCCCTTGATGGAGAATGAGCATCTCACTGTGACTCCTGTCCATAGTGGCTTGGTTGTCAAGGATTTAAAGCAGGCCTGGCCATGCTATGATCAGGCCTGGGTTATGACATTCATGGCATATTTAGTCTTTCATCATACATTCATCCATCCATCCATCCATCCATCCATTTTCATCTGCTTATCCGGAGTCGGGTCACGGGGGCAGTAGCCTAAGTCGAGAGGCCCAGACTTCCCTCTCCCCAGCCACTTGGGCCAGCTCCTCCGGGGGAATTCCAAGGCGTTCCCTGGCCAGGTGAGAGACATAGTCCCTCCACCGTGTCCTGGGTCTACCTTTAGATCTCCTCCTGGTTGGACGTGCCTGGAAAACCTCACCAGGGAGGCGTCCAGGAGGCATCCTGACCAGATGCCCGAGCCACCTCAACTGGCTCCTCTCAATGTGGAGGAGCAGCAGGTCTACTCCAAGCCCCTCCCGAATGACCGAGCTTCTCACCCTATCTCTAAGGGAGAGCCCAGCCTCTCTGCGGAGAAAACGCATTTCGGCCGCTTGTATCCGCAATCTTGTTCTTTTGGTCACGACCCAAAGCTCATGACCATAGGTGAGGGTAGGAATTAACCCTAACCCCCCCAATAATAAACTCATTCCTACGCCCTTGGTGTGTGTGTGTGTGTGTGTGTGTGTGTGTGTGTGTGTGTGTGTGTGTGTGTGTGTGTGTGTGTGTGTGTGCATACTCCTATTCTCCGCATCGGAGTTCTTGCCCTGGCAAACACACAGTTGCTCAGGGGAGAAATCGATGTGTTTGTGTGGCACAAGATTATGAGGACACACACAGCAAATTAATAAAATAATGTGGTTCAGAGTCTCCAACAGCAACATAGCTCATGTCCGCCTTTTGTTTACCTTATGGAGCGGACTTTCCCGCGCGTATTAAGCACCACCCACAGGCTCGGGAATTTCCGCATTCTTGAGAAATCCCTCAGATTTATATGCGAACACTACACCGCCTGTACCAGCCCAAACTCACGCCATCCAGCCCGACCAAATGCCGACCGTGCCAACGCTAATGTGTAAGCGCCATTAGAATTCTCAGGGGGTGGGGTTATTTGAATAGGAGTGGTCCCAGACCCTTTCTCTGTGCAGAATTACACAGAGGAGTCTGGCAGGCCAGGCTAGCGTTACAGGGAAATATACTATTTGTCTGTGTTAAATGATGAATGCATGAACACGATATTAACATATTCATGTTTACAGCCATTTTCACTAAGGAAATTGACAAAAATGGTAAGGCATGGAGACTTGGAAAGGTAACTTTAATCTGATTACCTGTTTTGAAAATGTAATGCTTTAGATGACTGAAAAAGTGGTCATATTACAGTTACTGGCGTCACTGTCAGTCACCTTCAAGGACAGACTTTTCACTCTCTGGTTAAAATTTCTCACCCACTACAGGTACCATGGTAACACCATCACTGTTTTTTGTTTCCATGGGTTATGAGTAGGTGTACGTTTTTACTCTGAGTAATTCTACAAACTACGCCAAGGTCTGGGTTATTTGCAGTGTCATTTTCCTGTTTTCAGCAAAGATCCTGCTACCGTTGTGCGGCATCAACGTGCTGTCTCTGGTTGTGATCTGACCTTTAAGTTTGCAGGTGTCATAAAATAAAAAAATGATGTCTTATTGCTCTCCACAGAACGTTCTGTACTGGACACAGGACTGGGTTTCTGGCGAGTACTCAGGATAAATCTAGCTAAACGGTTCAACATTTTTACCTTAATTCCAGTTGATCTGGCTTAATGTTCTCTAGATCTCACCTATATTTGGTCATGTTCAGTGTATTTACTCCAGAAGACAACACAGTCCAACATCATCAAACAACCTATGTGGTTTCCTGTAAGTGCATGGTGCTATTCACCAGAGGCTTTATTTTATACTCGCCTTTCCAAAGCTCTTCTTGGTTTCCTCTGCATTTAAAGGGACACAGTGCAACTTTTTCCAAATGGCTCACCTTAAGTTACGCTTCTTACGTGAAACAGTAACACTTTACGGCAATCTCTGTTTACACCTCAGGACAGATGAGCTTTACCTGATTAGCATTAACTGTGATCTACCGCGGTGGATCCTCAGAAGAGACCAAGAAAACTTTTATTTGATGCAGCTAAGAAAAAGGAGTCAAACAAGAGTCAACATCGGGAATTTTCTCAATCACGAGACCTGAGAGACAAATAAAGATTATAATTGGATTCAGACCTAACGGGCATCCTACTGCTCTTGTGAGTAAAACTTTAATAAGTTTGATTGTGCATGTTTTAGCTTTCCCAGGGTTTGTGATTATTTTTAAATGTGTTTGGTCAGGTGATAGTGATCACGTCCCGTTACGCTATCTTACTGGGCAACGCTCAGTCATTGATGCTTTATCACCTCTATCCAAGGTCCTTGTGTCCTCACACACCACTGCATCCTCAGTGCACCGTGTGAACCCTGATTGCTGCTGAAAAGCTGCCAGCCAGCCAGCTGGTGCACCCGGCTACAGTCCTGTTGGTTAGCTGCTCATAGCTTGTAGAATAAGTTGCTTGTTTCTGATCACCCAACGCTCTGAATCCATGTTTGAGTTTGCTGACACGTGGTCACGTGATTCCTCCTCTCAGGAGTTACATTATTTACCAGGAACTCTGTTAGGCAATAGTAAAATGGCTCGACGACCTGCTAGCCCTGGAGTCTGCTTCCAGCACATTTCTTGCATGTAATAGATTGTGCACACAATTGATTTGTTTTGATTAACAGTAGAAACGGAAAGTATTCAGACACCTGTCAATTTTTCACTTTTTGTTAAATTACAGCCGTTTTCCAAAATCAGTTACATTCATTTTTTTCCGCACTTGTTCACATCACTCCATATTGACAGAAAAATAGAATTTTAGACATTTCTACAGATTTATTATAAAAGACAAACTGAAATATCACATGGTCCTAAGGATTCAGACCCTTTGCTGACACTCATAAGCTGTTTTTACAGGACCGTAGCGTTTGCAAATCGGGATTTGCCACGGCTCCCTGGGGAGGATTTTGGCATTGATAGTAGCAAAGCTGAAGCTAAAATAAACTGCCATCAGGCACCTCTCAAACCAAGATGGGATATAGGGTGGTCGCTTGCCCCCCCCCCCCCCCCCCCCGCATGTGACGTACAGGGTTGCACATTCAGCATCAGACGCAAGATACGTCAGACCAGGGTTTCCCTTACATAGGCGTAGCCGTGGCGGGCCGCCACGGCTGAAATCCCACCGCCACGCCTACAACATCCCAAGTTTTATTGATGTTTTTTTTTTTTGCGCCATTTCCCGAAGAAGCAGCAGGAACTACTGTGTTGTTGCTTGTGATCACAGCCGGCAGGTAGCAAGGAGGAGGAGGCACGGCAGGGTGGTTACAGCTATGAGCGTACGGATAAAGCATTTTTGACGAATACGAGCATGAAACGAGTGTAAAACTCGAAAATATCTGTAATCGTGCTGAATGAAATCCTCATTGGGTAACTGACTGTCTTCAAGCTCTGTGATTGGCCAGTCAGATAGAGCGCCCGCCCCTCCCTACACGCAAAACTGCAGCCGGGAGCTCCGTCAGCTCGGCCCAGGCATTAATGCACACACACAGACAGTAAAGCCGGGTGTGCACTGTGCGACTTTTTCACTTTTTTGAGCAGATTTTCCACTCGTGCGAGAATCCACAAGATCGGGGCGAGTTTTGCGCTGAGCGTCGTGTAGTGTACAGGGGGTTACGAGAGGCGATTAACACCACGTGACCAGCTACCGATCAGCAATCGTGAGCTCGCACGGACTTCTGGAGTGTTTAATATTTATCTCGTTCCTCATGAGGGTTGAAGTGGCGCTGCGAGCAGCTGCGACCCAAAAAGTATCAGAACCGCTCACGGCGCATTCGCAATCCTGCATCAGCACCGCTCGCCCGCTATTTCCCTAATAACACACGTTGTTCGTTTTTATTTCTACACGTTTTTTCTACTCACAAAGATTGTCAAGAAAGCGTGTTTGTCGTGTTCATGCCAAATTAAACTGATCACAAAACACAGATTTACTTTCTTTATTTCGTTTTCCTCATCCAACCCCCATAAATCCCTGTGTGTCCTCCTGCAGCACTCCCGAAGGACAACAGGCAAAACAAGACAAAAAAGTCTGACGTGTTGTGTAAAAACTGCTATTTTTAGCATATTTTAGGTCCGACGTGTTGCTACCAGACGTACAGTGTGAACAGTCAGGTCG
This sequence comes from Nothobranchius furzeri, assembly GCF_043380555.1. NCBI lineage: Eukaryota > Metazoa > Chordata > Actinopteri > Cyprinodontiformes > Nothobranchiidae > Nothobranchius > Nothobranchius furzeri. The sequence continues at coordinate 29,666,053 of NC_091756.1, forward strand.
CATCCGAGAACTGTGTCATGCAGTGTGAGCACATGACTCGTGAGATCTGCCCTGCGAGGAAGTCGTACAGTTTGAGCTGAAGCTGTGTTACGAGTGAAAAAGCCGCACAGTGTCCGCCCAGCTTATTGTAATGTTCACTGTAATGCATCTTGATGTTCTTAACAAATAAATCAAATCAAAAATAATGGTCAATAATGCCAAATATGTAAATTTGTGTTTCAGTCATTTTTATACTGGCTTAAAAATACTTCATTAAGTCTACTAAGCAGGGGTGTAGAACGTGTTTAATAGGGCCAGCCCAGTAATGATCTTGGACCAAAATAAAGGGGGCAGAAAGTCAAATACAGGGGGGCAGATGGAGATGTTTTTCCAGACGCCAAGAAAAATTAAATGCCAAATCCACCCTGCAAAGTGTGTCACTGAGAGTTTAAAACAGAAATTATTATTGTGCAAATATTGGTGTATTCACCTTTAATACTAGTTATTACAATGCAGCAGTCGCTGGATTGGTGCAGTTCAAAGTGGAGTGCATCAAATAAAACAATATTAACACAAAGGTGAGACGTGTCATACACCCCCCCAACACCACCACCACCACAGCTGGAAAAATTCCTAGGGGAAACACTGGTCAGACTGATGAAATTTCTTTTTCAGGACCTTTAGCTTTGATGTGATCTGCTTTTTGTCCCGCTTGACACCCTGCTCAGCCAGTTTTTTCACCACTCTGTTTAACAGCTGGCTGTCTCTCACCGTCCCCGTAAAAAGGCAACTAATCGTCCGCTCGCACGGCCAAAAGCTCCATGGTCTTCGCATCCGTCCAGTTTGCCATGTTGTAGGTGGTTGAAAGAATCGGGCTACGGTGCCGTTCGATCATTTAGTAGCTAAAGATGCTGCTTGCATCTTGCGATTTCTGCAGACCATAAAAATGGTTAAACAAAAATAGTAACCACTGGACAATGATGGTGATAACTTTGGTTGGTGGTAATTTTGCGCCGCAAGTAGCTGTTCTATTCCTCAGAATGGGACCCCAGTGCTGTTTGACATTTCATTAATATGTGGCCTACAGAAGCCTAATGTAATGGTGTGTTAGCTCATGCAGGATGCTAGCTTGTAGCATACTGCTCTATGCTCCATGCATTGCACTGGCATAGCAAAAGTGACGGATTTCAATGTTGAAGCAATGGGCATAGTTATTTGCAGCTATGAAAATAATTAATTAACTTCTGATCTAGTTACTTTGAACATAATCAGTAAAGTAGCTAAGTTACTGTTGGAAGAAGTAATCAGTAATCTAGTTACTATTTTAAGATAACTGTGACAACACTGACTGTTAGAACTTGACCAATCATAAAGCTCAGGGGTAAAAGGGAAGTTGCGTGTCTCTTGATGACCTGGTAAAACTGACCTGTTTTTTTTTCTGCAGGTCTTCATGAACGCAATTGTTTGAATGCAATATTTCTCATTAATATGCAGATTATGTGCCCATAGGTGCTATTAAATAGGCTGATTGCTTTATTTTTCTGAATGAATATTTGCAGGTTTCTTTGTTTGCGGCCAGCCTATGATTATAGTATTTGTTTGATTGGGTGATAATTATAATTGTGTTTTCCTCTTTTTTTGTTTTCTGCCATATCTTAATTACAAACACATACAGAAATTGAATTGACAGCATCACTGTTTACAAACACTGCAGTTCATTAATACAATAAATTATTTCAATTAGTAAAGGTGGGCTGCTAAATTGTTTTCTTATTGGCTGTTCTTCTTCTCTGTCTCTTTCTGAGGGCCCACTTAAGAGCCCATACCATCAGTGTTGGTCCACTGATAGACCTTCAGCTGCATGCTGCTTCCCTTTAAGTGCATTCTTTTCTGTTAACAACACCAGTTTTTATTGCTGCATCTCTCAAGATTCTTGCTATCATTTTGTGGCACAATCTTCATTTAAAAAGCTAACAAATGGAAATGAGTCGAACCACTCAGGATGTTACACAGCAGCTGCCTTTATTCATTCTTGTGTTGTAAGAAAAGCACAGAGATGATTTGATGGTGACATCATAAATTGGCTTTTACGTTATGAGCCATTCATCTTCCACCAACAGGATCCAGTTTCAGAGGGAACAGATCCAGGAGGGAAACCTAGACCTCCCTCTCCCCAGTGATACCCACTTGTGCCTCCTGGCAATGTTCCCAGGTCTCAAAGGATACACAATTCTTCAGGCTAGTTCTGGATCTCCTCCCAGTGGTATATGCCCAGAAAGCCCCCTAAGGTAGACAACCAGGAAGCATCCTAACCAGGTACCAGAGCAGCTTCAACTCCTTTTGATGAGGAGGAGCAGCTCCCTGTGATGGAGCTCCTCACCTAATGTCTGAAGCTCAGCTGGGCTCTGGTCTGCTTTTACCATGACAGACTGGAGTAATGCCTTCATTCTTTCAGAGGAAGCCCTCATCCATTGCTCCAGATTTCTCCGTCCTATCATCACTTATGAAGAAGAAACCAAGTAAAAATTCTTTTCTTGAAACAAACACTCCCAACTCTCGATCTTGTTCTTTCGGTCACTACCCAAAGCTGATGACCATAGATGAGGGTAGGAACGTAGATCTACTGGTAAATCGAGAGCTTCGCCTTCTGACTCAGCTCTCTCTTCACCACGACAGACCAGTACAACACCCGCATCACTGCAGATGCAGCACCAGTCCACCTATCGATCTCACGCTCCAGTTTTCTCTCACTCGTGAACAAGACCCCGAGATACTTAAACTACTCCACTTGGGGCAGGACCTCATCCCTGACCCGGAGACGGCATTCTACCCTTTTCCGATTCAAGACCATGGTCTCAGATTTAGAGGAGCTGATTCTCATCCCAGCTGCTTCACACTCGGCTGCGAACCGCTCCAGCGATAGCTGAAGATCACATTCTGATCAAGCAAACAGGACCTCAGGCCACCATAACGGATGCCCTCCACACCTTTGCAGCACCTAGAAATCCTGTCCATAAAGGTTATGAACAGAATCGGTGGCAAAGGGCAGGCTTGGTGGAGTCCAACTCTTACTGGGAACGAGCCAGACTTACTGCCGGCAATGCGGACCAAGCTCTGACATCGGTCACACAGGGACCTAACTGCCCGTATCAGAGGGCCTGGTACCCCATACTCCCAGAGTACCCCCCGCAGGGCCCCCCGAGGGACGCGGTCAAACAGCTTCTCCAAATCCACAAAACACATGTAGACTGGTTGGGCAAATTCCCACGCACCCTCCAGGACCCCCCTAAGGGTATAGAGCTGGTCCAGTGTTCCACGGCCAGGATGAAAACCACATTGCTCCTCCTGAATCTGAGGTTCAATAATCCGACGGACCCTCCTCTCCAGAACCCCTGAATAGACCTTACCAGGAAGGCTCAGGAGTGTGATCCCCTGTAGTTGGAACACACCTTGCGGTCCCCCCTTTTTAAATAAGGGGACCACCACCCTGGTCTGCCAGTCCAGTGGGACTGCCCCCGATGTCCACGAGATACTGCAGAGCCGCATCAGCCAACACAGCCCCACAACATCCAGAGCCTTAAGGAACTCCAGGCGGATCTCATCCGCCCCTGGAGCCTTGCCACAGAGGAGCTTTTTAACCACCTCAGTGACCTCAGCACCAGAGATTTGAGAGGCCAACAAAGTCCCCAGACTCTGCTTCCTCACTGGAAGATGTGTCGGTGGGATTGAGGAGGTCTTCAAAATATTCTGCCCACCGATCCACAACGTCCTGAGTAGAGGTCAGCAGCACACCGTCCCCACTATAGACAGTGGCGGCTCTAGAAATTTTTTTCTGCAGGTGTCCTACAGCCAATACTTACTTCATGTCTGTGCACTCGTCAAGTGTTGGTCTGCAGTTACTCAGTCACTACATATATACATATATAGTTCATATATATCATATAGCAAAGTGTACAATTGGTCCATCATTTTAATGTGAGGAGGGCTTTTACGAAGAGATGCTGTCGGAAGCTCAGCATCTTGCTGTCCCAGACCACTTTGGTTGTATAACAAGGTTGTAAAATAAAACCCCATGATGTTTGACAGACAAACTTGTCTAATTCTCTTTGTGTTTTGTTAAAATCCAAGAGCCACAATCGCTCCATAGATGGTAGCGGCAGCCAGTTTGTTTACATCGAGCACACCGTGATCCACGTGAAACGGGTGTTGTGGGAAATTAAGTTCCCCTGAAATATTCTGTTTTCTCTAATTAAACATTCAAAGATCAATCAGATTGATATTTCATATTTATATGGAATCATCACATCTTACTGGTCATAATTAATATGTACTAATTGCTACAGTCAAATGGCCTCATGGTCAATCTGCTGGCTTGATTATCACCTGTAAGTCGCTTTGGACAAAAGCATTAGCTAAATACATAAACGCATGATGTCGTTTCTCTCCACTGCCAGGATTAAAGCCATGAAAAACACAATGCTGAACTTTTTGAAAGGTGCTAGGGGTAAAAAAGCTGTTAGGTCATATGCATTGATGCAATCTACATAGAAAAGAAATTGCATCTCAGCAATAGTCTTTTATTTTGAAAATTACCAGATGTTTGGCACTGAAACCGTGTGTGATTTCCTGTCTAACCCTATGTTAACTGTGGAAACTGACGTGTCCCAGAAGCGGCTCACGGTTCCAGGACATGCCTGAAAATTTCCACGCTTTGGATCAACCCCATAGACTAGCGTTCTACATAGTTACTGCTAAGTGTGCACTCCTTACTGCTACATTGATGGCTTTACTTGACTTCAGTGAACACATCACCTGCTTTTGATGCTTGAGTTCATATGAAATAGATTAAAAGAAGCAAATTCCAAACATTTTGTTTCCTCATCCAGTGAATTCTTTCCCAGCGTTCTGAAAGTATTTTGCGCTCTAGTTGAAATGTGTTTTGGTGCAAACCACACATTTCAGCGCTGCAATTCTCCATCACCTGACTAACAAGACAAGAGTGTGTTTTTGTGTGAGCATGCATGGCAGCCTCTACCAGGCTAGTAAAACCTTTAGCGGGCAGCCATGAGCAGAGAGAACTCTGGATGGTGCTCCAGAGAGCAATGAGTCGTGACACTGATGGGGGACAGTAGGTGGAAGGACAAGCTGTGCTTGATTTACTTCTCAGTGGAGGCGCGCCGCCTGCTGAGACGTTAACATCTATTTTCCGTTCCTGCTTTTGTCTTGTTTACATTGAAGTGATGATTATTTTAGATTCATGTAGAGCACAGCTGTGGCGAAAAAGGCCATGAATGTAACGACGCAAGCTGTTGACAAATGAGAGAGGAGAAGGGAGAAATAGGCACAATCAGATCAGCTGACTACAAACAAAGGAGCAGCAGGAAGCTGCGGTATTTGGTTTCAGTGACCAGAAGAAGCAGATGCAGAGGTGGTCGTCTGCTGTCATCTAGGTCCAATCAGGTCCGTTTGTCCAGTCCCAGACGGCGCTGAAAACAGGTGAGTCTGATTAATGAGGAAGCAGATCCACGTCTCTGGAAAACAGCAAGCAGACACAATTCATACATCAATGCATGATTGTTCTCAGCTGCAGAGGACGAAGCTCATTCACTCCTAATCATTCCCAAAATACATCCCTGCTAGGATGCGAACACTGCGCCAGAGCTTTGACGGGAAGGCATGGCTTTCTCTTTGTTTGCTGCACCGTATTCTCTAAATACGTGAGAGCATTTCTGATATTTTCATGCATTTTTAGTATTGCAATGAGTCGTGTGCAGCACTGGGCCGAGATTAAACTCCCGACCACGTCTCGTGAGTCCTAACGGAAATATTTCTCAGCGGAGCCACAGACTGACATGAGCTGATGTGAACGGTCAGTGTAGAGGTAACATCTCTATGTTTAGTCACTTTAGAGAAATGTGCTCTCAGACACATGAGCTGCTGACAGACTCCATCAGTCTGCCTGAGAGAGGTGGGGAAATAGCAAACAGGTTGAAAATAATGCTCGGTGGGTGTTTCTACGTGTTTTTCATTTCATAATGACACACAGGTGTCAGATGTGCAAGCAGAGACCAGAATAAGGACTAAAGAATTCTACTTAACACTTGCTGTGCTGGCTTTATTTTCTGCCATGGATTTAGTTTTCATTAACTGCTCTCCATCTCTTGACAAAGACCTTTCCACATATTGTTTTCTTTATTAAATCACATTTGGCAAAAGACGTGCAATTTGTATTTTAATGGTGAATTTTTGACCTTTGTGCTGATGGATCTACACATGACCCGTTTGCTTGTACTTACTGTTGCTCTGGCTAACAGCTGGTAGCTTCAGCCAGCACGTCCACTGAGATACTTTGGGGTTCAACCCAGATTTCTACGGGATACCGCAGGGGGGATTATGGACAGAGAGCAGAAAAGAGAACAAGGCGAAGTGTTGAGCTCAAATCTAAAACGTCATTTCACCCAAAACATAGGGAAAATGGTGCAAACGCTTCATGTAAGACTATTTGATAAGCTTCAAGGTGCAATAAGTCAGAATTGTAAAGTGAAATAACTATAAAAAGCTGTCTAATGTCTCAATCATGTTGAAGAAACAGACCAGCTCAGTGGTCTAGTGGTAGAGTGTCCGTCCTGAGACTGGGAGATCAGGGTTCAATTCCTGGTCGGGTCATACCAAAGACTAAGAAAAAAATGGGACCCAATGCCTCCCTGCTTGACACTCAGCATTAAGGGCTTGGATTGGGGGGTTAAACCACCAAATGGTTCCCGAGCGCGGCTGTGTCTGCAGCTCACCGCTCCCACAGGGGATGGGTCAAATGCGGAGAACAAATTTCGCACACACATCAGTGTGTGTGACAGCTAATGGGACTTTGACTTTCATTTCCTTTCCAGCATTAGTAATTCCACGCTGGCCGGCACAGAGCAGCAGCGTTGTGGGAGGATTGTTAGCTAGTAAGAGAAGCAGCCGGGTCAGCTCGGTCTGGGCCGGTGGAGTCATCGTATTCACATACGTGTTGTCAGTGCGTTTTCCGTTCAGAGTTGACTGCTTCTGTTGGCCCTGCTTGCCTACACACCCACCCATGGATTGATTGATAGGCTAAAGGTATGCCAGTCTTACTCCTACACACTTCTCTCACACTTCTAAATGCTGTCACTAAACACATGGACTCTACACAAACATACACAAGAATATTATTCATGGTTTTTTCTTCTGCATTTAATACAGTAGACACCAGCCTTTTGCTGGAACAGCTTTCAGATCTCCATCTCCACACAACGCTGCTTTTATGGATCCACAACTTTTTGAAAGGCAGGCCACAACAAGTATTTTAAAGAGGATTTAAATCCACGAAAAGTGTCAGTAGCATTGGACTGCCACAAGGCTGTGTTTTGTCTCCAGTGCTTTTCTCAGTCTACACAAACAACATCCGGTGCCATAGTGAGAGAATGGCCCTGTACAAGTATGCAGACGACATGGCACTGGTGGCATCAGTGAAGACATCGGAGGACCTGTCTAGATATCAGCAGGCGGTCAGCAATCTGGACTTTCACCTGGGGCTGAATATCTCAAAAACTACAGAAATGTGCTGTGGGGCTGTCAGTGAGGCAGACACGTCCCTGTTCAAACCCCTCAGCATACAGGGTCAGCCTGTGGAGCAGGTTCAGTCATTCCGGTATCTGGGAACAGAAACTGATGACCACCTGTCCTTTGCAAATCACAGCAACGGTGTCTACAAGAAAGTGCTGCAAAGACTCCACCTGCTGAGGAAGCTAAGAGCACTCAGTGTGAACAAGGACATCCTAACAATTGTATATAAATCACTGATTGAATCCATTCTAACTTTCAATATTACAGCTTGGTATAACTTTCTTACAGTTAAAAACAAAACATAACTCTCTCACATTGTTGAATTAGGCAGCAAAATTACAGGTTCACCTCAGATCCCACTTTCTGTTCTTCACGAGCGAGCAGCGCACAGGAAGTCTACCCTGATCAGTGCAGACCCAACCCATCCATGAACCCACATTTTCAGTTACTTCCATCAGGAAGGAGGTTCAGAGTTCCATTGGCCAAGAAAGGTGTCTGTAAGAAATCATTTGTTCCCACCGCAATTACAATTTTGAATTCTTAGTTTTATTTTTTTACAATGATAACATTCTAATACCTTTTAATTGTCTTTTATGTATTTGTGTGAATGCGACATGGATTGTATTGTAAGGTGAGCCATGTCAAAGGTGGATTTCTGCCTCAATTCGAGGTGGACAATAAAGTTTATCTATCTATCTATCTATCTATCTATCTATCTATCTATCTATCTATCTATCTATCTATCTATCTATCTATCTATCTATCTATCTATCATCTATCTATCTATCTATCTATCTATCTATCTATCTATCTATCTATCTATCTATCATCTATCTATCTATCTATCTATCTATCTATCTATCTATCTATCTATCTATCTATCTATCTATCTATCTATCTATCTATCTATCTATCTATCTATCTATCTATCTATCTATCTATCTATCTATCTATCTATCTATCTATCATCTATCTATCTATTGATTGGCTGATAGGCTCGGGTAGAATCAGCCAACGACGGATTACCAAATGTGTGATTCAATCGTCGTCTGGATGCAGTGGGGTAAACATCTTTTCTGACTGCAGCTTGGACCAGGTGGAGATGCCGTGGGCTCCTCTCCTATCCAAGAGCGCTCACGGCAGCACCAGCTCAATGAGAAGAGTAGTGAGCTATGTGTTTCATGTCAGAGTCTCCAAAAGCAACACTACTCATGTCCGCTACTGTTCACCAATTTGTGGCACTCAAGCCTTCTCCGTGCCTCTTTAGCTGACTCCGTGTCCTCGGCCACATCCACATTCCTGAGAAGGCTGTAAACACAACCTGGCTGCGAGGAGACGGGCTGTTACTTTACACAATAGAAGATAGAGAAAGACTGATGCACCAAAATAAAATGATATCATGGCAGCATCTACATGTTCACAAAGATCAGACAATGGTGGTGGGGAGCATCCTCAGGTTAGCCAAATAACCTGCTGCAACTGATGGAACCATGAATTCGTCTCTCTAGCAGAACATCCTGAAGGAGAATAACTGACCTTTGACCTTAAAACAGGTTGTTCATTTTGGGAAACCCTCCAAAGTGCCTGAATTAGACAAATATTTTTAAAGCGGAGTGGGACAAAATCCCTCAGCAGCGATGTGACTTGTGAAAAACCTGGGCAAGAGAGAAACGATGAAGACGATAACGCAAAGGAAGGGAGACAAAGAGAGGATAGGTGAGGTTCCTGCTGGGTACTTTGGGAATGAGATGTAAATGTGCTGCTCACCTTGCTGCTACAGGATCCTGCTGTGATCAAAGCCCTTCTGGAGACACGGCCGCTCTGCTCACTGGCAAAATCTGCTGCAAAGAAAATGACTGGAGGTGGAGACTCGGGCACTTTAATTATTCTGCTTGTGTTCATGTGTGTGTGAATTGAAGCACCCCCCCCCCCCACCCCCCCCCATCCATAAATTGATTCATATTTTGTGTGTTTGCCTCTTAGCAAAGCTCTTCCTGTGTGCTACCAGGCAAAATTGTGACTCCAGGCTGCCAATGGTATCTCAGAGAGGCAGGTGGACCTCCTCAAATCATCGGCGCTCAGAGGCTCCACACCTGCTGTTAATGCTACGAGACTCCGCATCGTAAAGCACATCATTCACGGCTCCAAGTCAGCATTTCCAGCCCTGTTTTAGTCTCCTCAAAAGCAATACTTTGTCCCCTCTGACACACTTCTGTTGTCCTCCCTTGTGTGAGCGAGTAGGGCGATTGAAGAGGTATCTGTGAGGTTCAGGATATTTGCAATTATATAAATTGTTTATGACAGCTTCTCAACGATTGCGCACGATGGCCGTGGCTCACAAGGAGTCCACGGAGAGGAGAGTGTTGGGTTAAAGCTGAGTAAATGGAGGTCTAATTGGTCCACCACCACTGAGAACTACATCTCCCAGAATGCACTAACAAAAAGGTGACTGATTGCTGATGAAAAACACCTATGTAGGATGGTGGCTTTCAGTCCTCAGTCAAACAGGAACAGCACAGCAAGCTCTACGCATGAACTTTACTCTAAAGACGCCATTGGTTGGTTATCAACCTGATGAACACATGCATTGATCAACTTGAAACCAACAAATCTCAGAGTTGAAATATAAAAGTTGATGAAAAGCAAAATCAAGAGTTGTCCCTGAGTGTCCCTTTGGAGTAGAACTAGTGTGGAGCTTAACAGAGAGAGCACAAAACTCACTCGTGTCTTGAAGGTGGTCAAACCATTTCCAAGACCAGCAACTTTAAAGTCTATAAACATTGATCTGTTTGTTATAAGAGTGGTCCCATTTAGGATTCCTCTAGCGTGAAATCCTTGTGAAATGGCTGTATCAATCAGAAAAACATAGACATAGATTGAAGGATAGTGGAGGGAAGAGGAGAAATCAGAAAGATGGAGTGAGTGAAGAGGTCAGGGAGAGGAAGAAGACAGAAAAAGACAACTCTGCTTTATTGGTTTTTGCTTCTATAATTCCATGCATGACAGAAGAGTATCGCTGCAGACCACTCTGCTCCATTTGCATTTACAGGTGTTTGATGTCTGCTTTATGTGTCTGAAGCTGTGCTCTGGTCAGATGATTTTCAAAAGAAAATTAAATAAATACATACAATTAAAAAGCAGTGCACTACCAACACTGTTTATAGTGGGGAGGACAGTGTGCTGATGACCTCTAGTCGGGATGTTGTGGATCAGTGGACAGAATACTTCTAAGACCTCCTCAGTCCCACTGGCATGTCTTCTAGAGAGGAAGCAGAGTCCGGGTTAGGTTGGGCTCTCCAATCTCTGGTGCTGAGGTCAATGAGGTTGTCAGAAGCTCCTCTGTGGCTCAAGCCCCGGGGGTGGATGAGCTCTGCCCAGAGTTCCTGAAGGCTCTCCAGTTTTCAAGTCATGCTCCAATCCTTTTCATGCAAATCATGTTCCAGCCCTGTCCAGTTATGTCAAGTCAGTTTATTCCAGTCAAGGAGGTGCTGGGAGGCGACAGGCGGTGCCAGAGCGTCATTTTCCGACTGCCGCAGCACCCTTGAGCATCCATGTCCTTTGGAATCTTTGTTTGGAGTAACTTCAGTGGATGGCCCTTTGAGTGGATGGCAGTTGTCCTTAATTGTTCCTTGCTGGCCTGAAAACATATCATCTAAATGGAAAGACTATCATCCACCAATGTATGGGCACTGGGTTATGGAGATCAAGAGCCATGTTTATTAAGAAAAGATCAGGTTCTGCCCGTGGGTTTTGATTGCGAAATTTGCCAATATTTGGTTGCCGTTTTTGCTTTATTTTAAAAGTGTGTCTGGTGCATTTTAACCATCTCTTTTGTTATATGTTTATTGTGATTTGTAGTCTATTTGTTGTGGTTTTAAGGAATGAATGAATTTGTTTGTTTGTTGATATTAATTTATCCAGTGTAGCGGGTTGAGTAGGGATGAGGAAACTTGCTGTTTGGAGTTCAATCAGAAATCAAACTCCTCATACCGCAGTTTAAAGGTGAAACAAGATGAGTAAGATACTTGTGGGAACTCACAACAATGCACGCACGTCACCCTACAATCAGCATTTATTAACAACAATAAGTAGTGAGCCCAAAAAGGTCTGTGTCTTTAAAGGATTGTTAGTAAATTCATTATCTGAATGATTATCTTTCATTTTAATTTATCTTTTGGATTGGCGGGTTGAGTATAGAAAAAAATCGACTGTCAAACCGACTGCCAGTCAATTCAAAATGGGGCTATTGGGTCTGACTTTAGAGAAAAGAAGCAGCTAAAGGGCCAAAACACCTGTCAGCGCCTGTGGTCATTGCTGCTGTCTGACCATAACAGGAGCTGAAATGAAGCACAATCCTCACCATGACACACACACACACACACACACACACACACACACACACACACACACACACACACACACACACACACACACACACACACACACACCCTCAACACCTGCAGCTCTGTTTCTCGTCCTCCATTTTTCATCAGATTGCAGGAGAAAAGAAGAGAAAGAAGTGAGAGACTACCTGAAAATGAGAAAGGTGGGAGAGATATAATTGCTTTCTTGCATTTTTCTGTTGCTTCCCAAATGCAGGAGGCATAGCAGTGAGTGGCTGGGTTATCTTTACCCTGCTATCTGCTGAAGAAGCACATTAATGAACAGTGCATTAAAAGTTTCAGAGTGTTACACACACACACACACACACACACACACACACACACACACACACACACACACACACACACACACACACACACACACACACACACACACACACACACACACACACACACACACACACGCACACACGCACACACACAAATCACCATTCAGTAAGTTCTTTCAATCTAACAAAAGCTTCTAAGTAGTTTTATTTAAAAATAAATAAATAAAACCCTTGAGGCATTTTGCACTTAGTTTATTTTCATTCAAAGCAAAGAAACAGCCATATTTTCCCATTTGTGGACACACGGGTAATTGATTAATTCCGTTTCTGTTTGAGGAACATTCGACTTGGTGAGAAAACTCAGCTTAACAAAATGAAACAGTGACTGTTGTGTAAATGCAGGTGGAGATTTCATCACAGATCTTAGCGAAAAGCAAAATAAATGCAGCTTGGTGGAATTCATAAACTGGGCAGCTCTGTGAACAAAAAATCCAATTACTGTACTGTGAACGCCTGTTTAATTAGCCTCGTATGATGGGCTGCCCATCAATTACGTAGCTAATTGCCGCCCTATCGGAGCAAATAAAATGCGCTACCGCACCCTTGAGTCTGCATCGCTGCGCCAGATGATATCATTTCCTTGTGAATCATCTGGATAACGAAATAAAGGAGGATGACTGAAATGTGCATGAGTGTGTGTATGTACGGGGAAGGTAGGTTTGTGTGTGAGTGTAAGATAAAAAAAAAATCTTGGGCTGCAATTTGAGCCTTAAAACTGGTTTGACAAAGTTTCCATGGCAACAGGAAGCGAGGAGTGTTTTTCAGTGAGTGGGTGTGTTAGAGAAGTTCTTTTGAGCTACTTGTGGAGTATACTGTTGGACTCATCTGAAGATACTCCCTCTATCTCCTATCTAAAAGAATGGGGAGGCATCGTTTACTTTCATGTAGATAAAAAAACTGGCCTCAGATCAGTTTTCTTGGCTGAGAATACACATCTCTGTATGTCGTGCAGCCTCCCACTGCCATATTAGCTGCTTTTAGCCACCTGCTACAGTGTATTCTCTTGATGGAATTGAAGCAGAGCAAGTAGATTTTCACATGGACCGGCCCATGTGAAGTAGAAGAGACTGTCATTATGCTGTTCAGTGGAGCAGCAATATCTCTAGCAGCTCGGGGACATTGGGTGCCTCAGCGTATAGCTGGCCTGCCCACCTCTAACTGACTGTCTACCTGCCTGCCTGTGTGCTTCTCTGTGAGATTATCTGTCTGTCTGCTTCTCATCTGGTGTGTAGTCGTAGTTTTATCTGAGCATCTAAAAGGAATCACAAGCTGTACCGCTGGGATTGGGCTGTTGGACGGTGCTGTAGATAACAGGTGCTCCACTGATTACCAGGCCTTGTTCTGATGCTACCAGCTCCTGTGTTAAACCTGACCTGCCAAGGTTGTCAGATCAATTCAACCTCCCCCACCACCACTGTCTCATCTTTATTTTGTTTATCCTTTTGCTTACTATTCATGTTTAGGGTTCTGTGCTGAACTGCCCTCCTCTATATGCTCTGATCATTGATTACATTGTTTATTTTTAAATACATTATGTCCATGAGGTTAATTTAGCTGTTAACACTTAGCTTTGTTAAAAAAATGCCTGCTTTGTAAAATCACTTAAAAACATTTATTTTTGTATATATCTGAAAGCTTGGGTTGTAAAATTAAAATATGATTGAAAAGAAAAATTTGCAGGATGCAGTCAAGGTCTAACACAGTGGAAAAAAAATGAATGACCTAACTTAACTCTGTTTGAACAACTGGCTTTAAAGATTTGGATCCCGGACAAGCCCCCATCATCATGTTACATTAGGCTCAAACACTACAACAATAGAAAATGTTTGCAATCCAAAAAATAATAGTACCTAAACTAAAAAGCGCATCAGCTGAGATCTACAGGATATAATTTAGAAAGAAAATGATCTTTATATTGCGCCTCTCAAGATAAAAATCACAAGGCGCTTTACATAACCAAAACACATAAAAAGTATAAAAAATATTTAAAAAAGGATTAAAAATATGTTCAAAATGAGAAATAAAATTTGTGAAAATAAATAATGTAAGGAAAGGGAGAGAGAAGTTTACTCAAACTTGTCAGTATATCTGTTTCCTTTAACATTATTAACACTTAATGAAAGAAAATTTAGTTCTGCAAACTTCCCATCATTCAATCCAGTAAAGTTCTGATAACATCTTTGATTAAATAAAAATAATTTAAGCTAAATATGTATTTCCAGCTCTGTTATAGCTCAAGTGCTAACCCAGGCCCAGTGGTTCCCATCATGACAGCCACTGAAATCAAGGCTGGCACCCTGAGTCCTATATTATTAACAAACGCTCAAGAAACTCCGTGTTTGCCTGCTGGGTCTGACTCTCCCTCTATCTTTCTCGCACTCACCACACCAGGGCTACAATTCCCTTTGACAGGTTTCCAGCCGCAGTTGTGTGTGTGTGTGTGTGTGTGTGTGTGTGTGTGTGTGTGTGTGTGTGTGTGTGTGTGTGTGTGTGTGTGTGTGTGTGTGTGGGTGTGGGGGGGGGGGGTTCATGTGCATCATGATACTCATGCTAGAGCAGATCTTTAGCTAATTGCAGCCATTAGCCCTCCAGAGACTGTCTCTGAATCTAGCATGCTTAATGAGGAGTGAACAGTGAGATAAATGAGACGTTAGATATCTCATGTTGGAACAATGATCGAGTGGCACTGGAAGGGCTGTGGAGAGGGCACTTGCTGGTGACACTTAAACCAACAGCATTAAGGCGATAATGCTTAAAATCTCTCTGAATGGCAGGAATGAAGGTTATCATCACTAACAGTTTTGGTGCTGATTTGGGATTTGCTCTGGGTCCCTCAGAAGCTGTGAAAACGTACCATTAACACAAATATAAAATCATCCATTCAGAATGTTAAAGTAAAAAGTCCCGTTAGTTGTCACACTGGTGTGTGGAATTTGTTCTCTGCATTTGACCCATCCCCTGGGTGATCCGTGAGCTGCAGACACAGCCACGCTCGAGGATCACTTGGTTTTAACACCCCAATCAAACCCCTTAATGTTGAGTGTCAAGCAGGGAGGAATTGGATCTTTGGTGTGACCCACCTGTGGATTTGTACCCACAACCTTCCAATCTTAGGGTGGACAGTTATACCACTAGGCCACTGAAAATGCAGAAATTCATGGGATTTTTGTAAAAAACTGTGTAGAGCAGTGGTTCCCAACCTTTTCCCCAAAGGACCCCGTTTTTTACCATTAAAATTTCTGACGACCCCCTCCCATTCTCTCTTCCAGTACAAACATTATTAAGAAATGATGAAATTGTTCAAGCACATTTTAATATGCTTTGATTCAATAGATACCAGTAATAGTAGGCTCCAGTACAGAACAAAGTCATTAACAAAACCAAACAAAGCATAATGTGCTTGACAGTTTGTATTACTTTTCTGAACACATTGTTTCTTGTAAACACTGATAAATCAATCATTCCTTTCAATAAATGTTTGACACATAAAAAATACACTGAGCAAAATGTACTTAATTGTGTATATTACTGTTTATACTAGATTATTTACTGTAAAGGCTGTGATTAATCAACCAGTCCTATCTTTAATGACCTTTTGACACTTGAAAATAAAACAGTGAGCTGAGCAAAATGTTCTTAAAAGTGTGTTACTTTTTCTGTACTAATTATTTCCTGTCTTAATATCAGTAAACTTTTCACTCATGAAAAAAATGTGAGCAAAATGTAGGCTATAAACAAGTAATAAATGAAGTTTTAACCCCTTAAAGTGGAGAGGTCCTGGTGACCCACTGAGAGGCTTTGGCGCCCCCTTGTGGGGGTTGGGACCCCCAGGTTAGGAACCACTGGTGTAGAGGACCTACTGAAGTGTAAAGTGAGCATTAGAGTGGAGGAGAAAGAGAAGTTAAGGGACTTTAAACATAACGTCATAAAAGAGCCTGGCAAACCAGCCGAAAAACAGGTGAAACTGCAATATTTAGAATGTGGTGGAAAAAAGTCTATTTATTTCAGAAATCAAACTTAGACTGAGAGACCATATAAAGGCTCAGGAAGCCTTTGCAGGTGTTGTGCATCCATTAGCTGGTATCCGCCCTTGGGGGTGGGGGGGTGGGGGGGGGGGGGTGTGTACTGTCAGGTTCTGTATCCCTTTGTCCTCCAGCCCCTCCAGTTCCCACTCCAGGTTCTCCTTTTGTGTTTCACAGCGCCCTCAAGTGTCCTTTGTCTGCGTCTCATGTGTCTCTTTGTGTTCCTCATTTGTCCCCTGGTCTTCAGCCTTCCAAATATATCTCTCAGGTCCTGTGTTCCTTTAGTCTTCTCCAGTCACCCCTCTGCAACCAGTCATCCCTCTGCAGTGTTTATAGTTTCAGCTTTGCATTTTAGTAGTCTCTTTTATATGTTTTGTCCCACCAGTCTTTGTAGTTCTCCTTCCTTTTACAATATTAGCTATGTGGTTGCTTTTCTTGTTTTTAGGTTTTTTCTTAGGTCATGTGAGTTCCCTCCCTGATTAAGTATTGCTTTCACCTGGTCCTCTCCCCACACACCTGCAACTCATCTGCCTCCCAACATGCCCCAGTTTATTTAAGCCCTGTCTTGTCTCAGTGTCTTGTCGGTCCATTGTTGTTTGTCAGCTGTGTTTTGGTGTTCTGTGTAAGTTTCCGGTCTCATTTCCAGTCTGTGCTCTAAGTGAGCTTTTTCTCCTGTTCCGGGATCTTTGGTTTTTGCCTCCCTGCCTTTTTGGATTTCTTTTTATTTTGGACTCATCCTAAAATAAAATGATTTTCTTTAGATCAACTCCTGCCTCGTGTCATCCTGGGTATCTGCGTTTTGGGTCCAAACCATCCTCTCATCGTGACATGGCAACGTCGGGGCGTGCTCCTAATGAGACAACGGATGGTGTCTTGTGGCATTTCCTCCCAGATCTGTGTGAGGGCATCCCTGAGCTCTTGTACAGTCTGTGGAGCAACCTGGCGCCGCCTAATGGACCAAAAAATAATGTCCCACAGATGTTCTATTGGGTTTAAGTCAGGGGATCGTGAAGGCCATTCAGATGTTTCAATTCCTTCATCCTCCAGGTACTGCCTGCATACTCTTGCCACATGAGACAGAGCATTGTCGTGCATTAGGAGAAAACCAGGACCTACTGCATCAGCGTAGGGTCTGACAAAGGGTTCTGTCAGGTTTCAAGGCTGAGCTGAAGCGTAGCGGAGATGGAATGTGGCGTTACTGTGTGACCCAGACGCGGAGTGGCTAGCGTTGGGTTGAACAGAGCACGCAGCTTTACTCTGGGAGCGGCGACAGTGCTCGGAGAGAGAGCCGAGGCTGAGTAGCAGTTCCGGAGGATAAGGTAGCTGGCTTACTAATAGTGAACAGCGTGGATAAGTCTTTGGGTTAGGTTTGAAGGCTGGTAAGCCTGAGAACACGATACAAAGTCTGGTAGAAACGATGACAGAGTAATGAATGAAATGCCGGCACTTCCTTATGTAGTGTCGGCGTGATGACGTCAGCCGCCACGTTGGTGGCAGGAATGATGGGAAGTGGTGGCGAGAATGCTGGGAAATGAAGTCAGCGGGAGGAGTTCGTGACAGGTTCAAGGATTTCATCTTGATACCTTTTGGCAGTCAGAGCACCATTTCCTAGGCAGTAGAGGTCTGTGCGTCCCTCCATGGGTATGCCTCCACAGACCTTCACTGACCCACCACCAAACCTGTCATGTTGAATGACGTTGCAAGCAGCATAACGTTCTCCTTGTCTTCTCCAGACTCTTTCACGTCTATCACAGGTGCTCAGGGTGAACCTGCTCTCGTCTGTAAAAAGTACAGGGCACCAGTGGCGGACTTTCCAATTCTGGTGTTCTTGAGCAAATGCCAGTCGAGCTCTACGGTGCTGGGCAGTGAGCACAGGGCCCACTACAGGACGTCGGGCCCTCAGGCCATCTTCATGAAGTCTGTTTCTGATTGTTTGGGTAAAGACATTCACACCAGTGGCCCTCTGGTGGTCATTCTGTAGGGCACGAGCAGTGCTCAGCCTGTTCCACCTTGCACAAAGGAGCAGGTATCTGTACTGCTGATGGGTTGTGGACCTTCTATGGCCCTGTCCAGCTCTCTGAGAATAGCCGCCAGTCTCCTGAAATCTCCTTCATGTTCTGGAGATTGTGCTGGGAGACGCATTAAACCTTCTTGCTGCAGCACGTGTGTATGTGCCATCCTGGAGAAGTTGGACAACCTGTGCAACTTCTGTAGGGTTAAGGAATCGCCTCATACTGCCAGTAGAGATAACTATTCAAGCCAAAACAAGCACGAGTGGAAAACCAGTCGAAAAAGATCAAGAGGGAGAAACTTGAAATGACCTCTACATGTTAAACCAGTCCTGTTTCGAGGGTTTTGTAATTGTTGCCACTTTAGTGCACCTGTCGTTAAGTCCATGAACACCAACACAGCTGAAAGTGATTAACAATGCCCTCTGCTGCTTGATCAACCAGGAAATTATCAGACAGGTTTAATTGATTTCATGCCAGGCCCAATAAAAAAAACGTTCCTTTAATTCTTGTGAGCAGTGTATATTCGTCACAAGAAAAAAATGACAAAAATACTTCGCCAACAAAAGTTGCTGTTCCTGTTATCACGAGAAATGTTCTTGTTTTTATGAGATCCCAGTAAACCCGCGACTCTCTTTGAGAGTGTGATCAGGTTGAATATAGTTTTCAAAAATGGTTTCATCCTTACATTGTATTACTTGTATTACGGGCAGCAGTAGCTCAGGTGGTAGAGCGGGTTGCCTCATGATCGGAGGGTTTGATTCCAACTCCCACCAGGGGTATTCTGCTGTTGTGTCCTTGGGCAAGAGACTTCACCCAACTTGCCTGTGTTGGTGGTGGCCAAATGGCAGCATCGCCTCTGTCAAACTGCCCCAGGGCGGCTGTGGCTACAAAGTAGCTTACCATCACCAGCAGTGTGAGAATGTGAGAGTGTATGAAAGCATGAGTGTCCTAAACAAGCGCTATATAAGTTTGATGATGATGATGATGATGATGATGATGATGATGATGATGATTACTTTACATAATTTCAAAACTGCATGTGAGCCCTGGTGTTAGCTCTGTCGGATGGCCCCATACATGATGACAGGCAGAGAAACCCACCGCCCTTCATCCCTGTCTCCTATTGTCAGATATAATGAAGTTATAATCTTCATTGTAAATGTGAGGATTTGGAGACATCAAAACTCTGTTCCTCTCAACTTCAGTCAGATGAATGGATTCCTTTTCCTTGCTTTTTTTTTGACAGTCCATTTCATCTGTTTCAGACCTAATTCTCTGCTGCTCTCTTTTTGCTGATGCTGCCAGTTTCTTTTTCTCTGTAATGCCCATCTCAATATCAAATGTGATGTCCAAATTCTTTTCCTCCATCAAATACCTCATCTTTCTTACTTTTGGAAAACCGCATCAGTTTTGGTGCAGAGGAAAAAGGTCAGAAGGAAAAAGACGAAAAGCTGACCTTCAGAAGCATCAGACAAACCTATTTGTAATTCGGCCAGCAGGTCGGACCACCTTTTTGCGTGTTTATTATTTATTAATTCCACATAGAAACAAACAGAACCATTTAAAGGCTAACTTGACAGACTGGTCTGCCGTTGATCAAAAGCTTCATTAAAATTTGGGTCTGCCACTGCCCAGATAAGACAACAGCAGCAGCCATGCTGGGATAGCCACTATCTGTCAGAGGTGCTGGGGGGCCTGTAATGACAGCCATATTTCACGTACGTTATCACAATCTCCAGGTTTAGATGGTTCAAATTACTGATGCCAAGCCCATGTGTTGTGTTGAAGGTATTCGTGTGATTTGCAAACTGAGGGTTTTCAGATTAAAAGATGAAATTCCTTCCCTTGAGGTGAAGATGGACGTACCGCATTAAACAGATTTCACAAGGCCTTAAAATTCATCTAATGTTCTTGTGTTTGTGAAGAAATAATCAATAAACACATGTTAGGTCTTTGAACCTTCCACCATCACAGGACCAATAATCAGCTTTGATTTTAACGTAGATTTTTACAAAGATGTGTTATGAATGGATGGATGGTGGTAGATAGCTGTATAAAAGGCCTCAGTTTGGAGAAACAAGATTAGTTCTGACCAAACTGAAGAACACTAGACTGAGAACAAGCTTATAATAGGGTTGAAATAACACACACTATACTACTATTTACATATACATTCTAAACTAACATGTGGTGCTGACGTATGAACACCAGTCAAATTGTGGGACATCATCTTAGGGTTGCAAGATAAAAGGTGGGAAAGCTGTGCAACCAGATTTACACTACAAAACTGTGGTGGGGGTGGGGGGTGGGGTGTATTAGATTTGAAGTAGGCCCATTACTATTTTTCCATCGGCACTGTATGGGAGAGATACGCACGCTTTGATGGAGACATTTTGCCTTTGGACTTCTCCGTCACCTGGGGAGTGTGGCAAGGTAACTCCCCGCCAGGACAACAGACGGTGTAGCGTTTTTCTGTGGTATCATACCATCATTACACTCATGTTTCTGGTCCACGATAGTGTATTTACTATTGCGTTTATATATTTCAGAGACTTTATAACACGGACAAATTTGTGGGTTTGTGTCACCATCTCTAAACCCAAGTGTCTTGTCTTTTCCATCCAGGAGTAATATTCTGTCTGAGTATCTTTGTACTCCCTCAGTCACGGGTGAATAAACATTCATATTTCCAGACTTTTTCTGCAATGTGTTCCTCAATCTGTTCCATGTCTTAGAGCCCTGCAATGAAGCCCGACGGCCCTCGGGCCAGGCTTCGGGCCAACGACTGTGCAATTACCTCGGACACGGGCCGGGCGCCTTTAGTTTTAATTGAATTCATAAAAAAAAATTTAAACACAAACGCAGCAGTAGAGCCCTGCGTGGGACTGTTTTCTTCATCC
The DNA here is from genome assembly GCF_043380555.1 of Nothobranchius furzeri. Lineage (NCBI taxonomy): Eukaryota > Metazoa > Chordata > Actinopteri > Cyprinodontiformes > Nothobranchiidae > Nothobranchius > Nothobranchius furzeri. The sequence continues at coordinate 29,687,282 of NC_091756.1, forward strand.
CGCTCCCGCTGAATTTCTGACCATTACCGCCTGCAACTGCAACGTGTGTGTTACACTCCCGCCCGCACTCGTAGCGTGCATGTCTACTCCCGCACGCAACCGCAAAACTCAGAGAAATTATTACCTCACAATAAAAGAGATGTATTGAGTTTGAGTCCTCTCTGGTCCTGGAGAAAACATGTCACAACCCGCGGCTCTTCCGTCCATCTGATGCGGCTCTCTGTGCTTGTAAAATAATGAATGGATATTTAAATAAAATGCTTTACATTTTACTGAATTAATTTTATATCTGTAAGTCAATTCTATGTAAAGATTGTCTGCGTAAACCTGAACAGGTCCAACCCTGTCTTACTGTGAGACCGGGTTGACGCGTCACGCTTGTGCGTAATAGGCGCTTTCTGAGCTGACGAGGATGTGAGATTCTGGGCTTCTCCTCAGACGGCTCCTGGATGTGTCGCCACATTGGAGACAGGAACAAGCACTATTCAGCCAAAGTTTCATAATCAGGGAACATTTTCTAAGTGACAAGTCTCTCTCAGAGACAGGGTTTGGAAAACTCTCGCTTCAGTGGGAGGAACCTTCCCGCATGCGCTCTGGTTCTGCGATGCGCTCCAAGCCAATCTCCACAACTTCAGCTCGCCTCGCTGTGCACATATGCGCAGACAGCGAGCTGCGCTGAGCAGCTCAGATGTTCAGATGGGAATCTTTTAGCTACATCTGCGCTGTGTGTAACGAATAAAATGTCAGTTCGTCTGCATGCGTCGGGGTAATTCTTTCTATTCTTTCTCCGTCAAAATAAACCGTCAAATACGGGAACTATCCGGTCAACACAAGCCCAGCTTTTGACTGTTTTGTTTTCTTGTGAAAATTGTTGGAAAGAGATAAAATTTTACTTGATTACCACCAGAGCCAGTGCGCCGTTATCTCCGTGACGGTAAACGAGGGAAAAACAAATTGATCGGATCCTGCACGTCTTTTAACACACTGGTCAGGATTGACGCACTTTGTTTTCATTTAGTTGGTTAAAAAAAAGTCGGGCTCAGACTCGGACCGGGCCAGAGAATCCTGAAAACCTTTTCGGGCCGGGTCGGGCTGGGGCTACACCCCCTCGGGCCGGGCCGGACACGGGCTCAGATTTTAGGCCCGTGCAGGGCTCTACCATGTCTGCTGTAAAATATCTTTTTATTTTTTGATGGGGCAACGGTGGTGCTGTTGACAAATTTAAGGGAAGTGGCATTCTGACCAATCAGAAGCTTTGGGCATGTCTTCATCAGCCTGTGTGAGCCTGTCGGAGAGCCCTTGCACCACCGCATAATGGTGTTGCGTGTCTCCGCACCAACGCAGACAGAGAAGTATAAATCAGGCTTAAATTCCAGCTTGTCAGACTAGACCGGCAGCAATGAATAGGCAGCCCGCGGGCCAGGTGCAGCCCATGGGGCTCTTATTTGTGGGCCCCGAATTGTATCAAACTAATCCCCCGAACTGTACAAAATAATCAGTATCAACGCAAAAAGTCAAACCAGAAGTGCAATGATATGAACTCCTTGGTATTTTCAGATAAAACTGGAAAGGAACAATAAAGGGATTTTCTATTCTATTCATCTATCTGCAGCCTTTCCACTTCCTGTTTACTGTAGGTTAAATCTTTTCTCACGGGCCAACAACAAAATAAAAATATAATTTTATCTTAAATGAAAATTCAAAATCTCACCTGTTAACTTTCATGTTTTGGAGCAGAAAAAGAGCATAAAACCAACATATTTAAAGCTCAGTTTGCTCCACTGGTTTACTGTGATGCTCACCTGTTCCAGCCAGGAACAGGTGCATCATGGGGTTGATCTGAGCTGAGGAGGAGACTTCTGTTGTTTTGTTCATCTTCATCATAATAATGACAACATTAGATGACAACAGGTGCTCACATAGTTTTGTGCTGATGAACATGTCTGAGCAGCTTGACCACGTTGTTGTGTGTCGGGGAGGAAAAATAAAAACTACAGCAGCCACAGTCATGCTGATTTGAGCGTGTCGCTGCTCGCTGGAGTTATGCCAGCTCTGTCTGTAAGTTAGTTGGAAATCTTTCTCTTACAGTCATGAACACATTTCTGAGCGGTTAAAATCTCAGTTTCTGGGTATCAATGTCGGCAAATAGCTGAGTAAACTCAGCGCTGAGTGAGAGGAGTGTTTAGTTTGTCCGAAACAGTGGAGCTGCAGACACCGGCAGCAGACGCCGGAAAAAACACAAAGGAGGGGGCGTTTCGGCTCCGCGCATCAGCTCCGCGCTAACGCCGCAAAGCATCATGGTGTCATGGTCTGCGTCTGCATCTCCCCTCATGTGTCTCCTTGTGTTCTCCATTCGTCTGTAGGTTCTCCAGTTGCATATCTTAGCACCCTCTTGTGTCATTGTCTACGTCTTCCTCATGTGTTCCCAGAGCTGCAGCCCCTCTAGGTTTCCTTCCCCCCCCCAGGTATCTCCCTCCAGGTCCTGTGCTCCCTGTGGTCCTCCTTAGTCACGCCCCTGTAGTTTCTCTTTCTGTGTTCCCAGATCTACAGCCCTCCAGATCATCTCTCCCAGGTCCTGTGTTCCTTTAGTCTTCCCCAGTCACCCCTCCGCAGTTTTTTTTATAGTTTCAGCTTTTCATTTTATTAGTCTCTTTAGTGTGTTTTTCCCACCAGTGTTTGTAGTTTTCCTTCCCCTTAGAATATTAGTTATGTTGCTGCTTTTCTTGTCTTTAGGTTTTAATCTTAGGTCATGTTTGTTTCCTCCCTGATTAGTTAATTGCTTTCACCTGGTTCTCTCCCCACACACCTGCAGCCCATCTGCCTCCCATCATGCCCCAGTGTATAAAGCCCTGTCTGTGTCTTAATTGTCTTGTCGGTCCATTGTTTTGTGTCAGCGTTGTTTTGTGCTCTATGTGAGCTTTTGTGCCTTGTCTCTTGGTTTTGTGCTCTATGTGAGCTTTCGTTCTCCTGGTGATCAGGACTTAGTTTTTGAATTCCTGCCCTTTTGGATTTTTTGGTTCCTCGTCCTAATAAAGAAGGATTTTACTTTTAACCGCTCCTGCCTCGTGTCATATGGGGTTCTCTGCATCTTGGGTCCTAACCTCCTCCTAACCTGCAACGTGACACATGGGAGTTGTAGTCTTTAAGGTAAAATCGGCCAGGGGGCCAGTTTTAATATATTTTTGATATTTATCTCGGGGGCCCACATAAAAATGCTCCGCAGGCCACATCTAGCCTGTGGGCCTTGTGTCTGACACGTGATCTAAAGGCTCAGGAACCCTTTGCAGATGTATTGGATTGATAGCTGATTAGAGTGTGACACTCTGAGCCTAGAATATTGAACCTTTTCACAATATTCAAATAGTTTGAGATTTTGAATGTGGGGTTTTCATAAGCTGTAAGTCATGATCATCACAAATACGAATTACTGGTTTAGCATGGAATGAGTCTGTCTCATAGATTAGTTTCCAATTTTAAGTAGAATTACTGGAGTAAACAACTTTTGCACCATATTCTACTTTTTCCATTTCACCTGTCTATTCTTGTAGGTTAGTTTCAGAGGTCAGTGAAAAGCATTAACAACCACTGACTGTTGTTGAAAGCATAATTTTAAAATAAATTACTATATCTGAACATCTTTTTGTGGTCACATTTACTTGAAAAGGTAGTCTAAGTTAGATGATGACATGACTCAGAGTAGGCGCTCTGGCTGAGGAAAACCAAACTTGCTCTTCAGCGTTTAAGACGATAAAAACCTGCTCTGGTTTATCTGTTTCACTGTAAAAATTTGTATTTGAGTATTTGTAGATGTCTGAAAACCTCCATGACTCAGTTTTTATGAGTCAGAGTGGGGAGAAAAATGACATAATTTTGGGAAGAGCTGGTAACTATTGTGATAGATGAAATGGTGAAATGGCAAGCAAATGAAGACATAATTTGGATACTTTAAGAAACTGTTGGTCTCATTTTAGTAAAAAGATGATAGCATAAGAGACAATGACTTGCAAAAGTGCTTTTATTGTAATTTGTTAGAATATTATATATATATATATATATATATATATATATATATATATATATATATATATATATATATATATATATATATATATTAGGGGTTGTATGAACTAGTCGACTAGTCGACTTCACGAATCTGTAGTGACTTTTTATGCCTGTCATTGACTAGTAGCTGTCACGTGATAATGACTGACAAGATGCAGTCCTCCAGCAGGTGATGAGCCCCTGCGTCGGGAGGCGGAGGCGACGCGCTGTGCCTGAGCGTCGGTACTGACACCGGCGGTAAAACGGACATTTAATCAAACTGTGACCTTTTCCCTCTTGCAATTTTACCTTCCCCTCACCCCCATCCTGATCTTAACCAGTTTGCGCATGCAAAGCTCTGATCGTTGATGCGCTCCAGACATCTGCGTCACCGCCAAATCAGGTGTCACCACCTCAAAAACAAATTAAACACGCGATCGTTCATGTCGGCTCATTTCCTTTCGTGTTTTCTGTCTGTTATTTGTGCCTGATGCGTTTTGCTGCTGCGAAGCGAGGCTCTTCACCTGTTTTGTTCTCCGGTGACGCACTCCCAAGATTCCGCTATCTCCGCTCCGGCACGAACTCCGCAGCAAAAACGGTCCCGTTGTAGTCGGCCGGCGAGCAGCGGCACTCCACTGTTTTTGTGGTCGGTAGATCTTTTAGAACTGCAGTTCAAAGGTAACTCATAAGGTGAATATATATGAAGGCAGGTAGCAGTTTTTCTTTAGGACTGAGAGGAGATGCAGGAAGATAATAAACAGGCAGGACAGAAAAATAGTCAAATAAAAACAAGTTAGGTTTTGTACCTGGTGGTTGCAACAAACAGACACCATTGAAGGTCATCACAAGTGAGGAACAGAAAATGAAATAATTATTTTAATGTTTAGAGCAGCAGGAACTCCGAGAGGCTGCAGGCGTATCACTTTGCTGCCGCTGCGCAGGGGGAGAGGACTGAAGTAGGATGCAGAAACTACCGTTGTTAAAAGAGATATGCTAACTTAGAAAATGTGGGCGCAATTTTAATTGTCAAAAACTCCAGCGAACCTACTGACCCCCCCCGGCTTCAGGTGTATGACGTCGTCAACGACTAGTCGAAGTCGACTCGATTTTCATTACTTGACTGTCGACTTTAAAAAAAATTGTGTCATGCAACCCCTAATATATATATATATATATATATACACACACACACACACACACACACATATATATATATATATATATATATATATATATATATATATATATATATATATATATATATGTGTGTGTGTGTGTGTGTGTGTGTATATATATATATGCCTATAGATCGGTAAATTAAAGCTGTTACTTGTCAGTCCTTGGGCAAGACAGGCAGTCAACCAACCTTGCCTGCTGGTGGTGGTCGAAGAAACCAGTGGCACCAGTGCTTCCATCAGCCTTGCTTCCATCAGTGCACTCCAGGGCAGCTGCGGGTACTTTGTAGCTCATCATCACCAGCGCATGAATGTGTGTGTGACTGGGACTGTGTGTGTGTTGTGAAGTGCCTTGGGGGGTTGATTTATTTTGAAAAACAGCATTTTTGTCACATCTTTCTAATTTCTTATGTTTATTTTCCTAAGGTATGTTTAATAATGTTGAATTAGTTAGTTTATTATAAACGAGAAAATTTTTAGGTAATGCATTTTAAAAATAATATTTCTCCAACTAAACTCTAGTGAATGCTTCAAACCAGTTTACCCGTCCACTCCACTCCACAACATAATCAGTCCAATCAGGGCCGTGTGCAGCAGTTAGTCAGGGAAGCCTGCACTTAGCAGGCTTTCACATCCCAGTGAGCAGAGCTGGAATATAATACAGGTTTTGGGGATGGCTGGTGTCACGGTCTGCCCTAATCATTCCTAATAACAATCAATATGCTGCAGTTGTCCCAGGTTTGTGTTCACAGGTGGGCGTGTCGGAGAGCCTGCTGTGCCTGAGCTCCCTGATCAGAGGGCCAGGGGTATTCAAGGAGCGGTGTGACACAACTCCAGTGCCGGTTGATACTCTCACCTTGGGTAACTACTAGCCAGCCACAGTCTTAGTCTGCCTGCTCCAGTTTTAATCTTTTGTCTGCCTGTTCCTGTCTCAGTCCTGAAAGTTCCTGCTCGTTTGTCCTCAGAACGAACCTACCGTCGCCTGGAGTTGTCTACCAATGTCACGTTGCTCAAGATCCCCTGGCCTCTACTCTCCACCGTCCGCCTGTCATCCTGCCTGCCTCACAGCCTGCCTCCCAACCTGCTTCCCAGTCTTGTCCTGGATTTGAACTCCTGCCATTCGTCCGTTCCCACCTGGTCCCAAAGCCCCAGTCCAACCTCACCAGTCCTGGTCATCAACCGTATGAACAACCTCCAATAACAGATCATGCTGTAGTCTTGGTTCTCTGGTTCCAGGTTCATCTAAAATCTATCTGCTTCCCGTTTTAGATTCCGGTTCACCCTGCTCCCGTTTGGAGCAGCACCCCTTAGTTTACTCACCATTCTCAATAAAAATTATTACATTATTTTTACTTACCCCGTCTCCATAGTGTGATTCTTTCATGTCTTGGGTAAAGCATCTTCCCATAAACAGGACAGGCTGGAAGCTCGGACATTCCCGTGCTGTACTGTTCCAGCTCCGTTTTTATCTCCTCCAACCACCTACTATTTTCAGGAGGCGGAGCAGGGAAATCAACGCTGGCACTTTAGCATGCAAGTGCTTTATCGATCTTTGCGTTGTTACGTTGCATGTCAGATGGAAGCCTGATTGAGGATGTGCACGTTTAATCATGCAAACGTGTCAAACAGAAAAGTGCATAGATGTTCATCCTAACACTGGGAATGTCAGCGTGTTGTGCTGGATGGGCCAGCCTCGTTCCCACAGACTGTACGAAGGGTCTGTTAAACTTTGAAGTGACAGAAGAGATCAGCTAAATCGGGTCATGTCGCTCCCATTTTCCTAATCAACCTGGTTTTGTGAACCGCAGCAGAAACTCCAGATATTTTCACCAGCCAGGGATCAATAGTTGGATTGAATGATTGAACTCCACTAATCCAATTGACTTTACCCCCTATTTGACTGAGAGCTTTCCAAAGGCCTGGGATTGTTTTCCTTTGCTTTCCTTTATTCAAAGTGGGTTAAATGACAGATGGAGACAGATGCTATTAGTGCTTTTGGGGCTTGATTGTGATCGCTGGCTGCAGAGGATCTTTACGCTTGGTTTGCATTTGTCATTGAGCTCTGCTTTTCTGTTGAAGTGAGCGGTATCCATTTAGGTGAGTGCTGTTACAAATCAGGAGGCCTTCCACTGCATTTACCTCAGCGCAGCATCCGTCTCTCTGAAATGCATCGACCGCTTTGAATTGAAGACAGCTTGAACGTCTGGGACAAGCAGCCCAACGGGGTCCTGCATCTACAATGATGCTCCACATATGAGTTCAGCTTTATTTGATTGTGCTGGCAGACGCCTACGAGCATTGATTATGAAGCAATAAAAGATAACAGTGGCACTTTGTCGTGTTCTGCTCTTTAACAGCTGTACTTAGTAACATGCAGATCCTCATATAATAGAAAAACCTTAATAGAAACGTGCGGATCATTTTGCCTTTGTGTGCCACACGTTTCAAGACCTCTGTGGGTCAGACTAATCTGTGGAAACCACAGCCAAGTACCCTGCATTTATCTTCTTGTCTTTCAGTGTTCTGGTTGTCTGCAGAGGAGAAGGAAATGAAATGCAGCAGGGAGCGAGTGAGAAAATCTTTTAATGGTGGAAGATCAGCCACAGGTATTAAGCTGCTGCAGGGCCCCAAAAAGCTCCAACAAAAGCTGGTTGGTGGGAGCGGAATTAGAGAAAAGATTAATTGGATGAGAGGAAATATTAAGAAACACTAAAACGAATAATCAGGAGGAAACAGAAAAGCGGGGCTTAGATTTTTTTGTGTTCAAAGTGAAACTTAGTGTTTGTTGCTGTTTGATGAACAAAGCAGGAGGAAAGGTTTATAGTGAATGTTTCTATCTCAGTTGCATCTGGCCGCAGCCTTAATCTTGTTTCCATTACTCCCTCATGCCTTCCTGTATCAAACGTTTTCCCCCTTTTATTCCTGGAAAACTGGAGGGAACCCAAGCCTCTGGCTTCTTCATCTTCTTCTTCTCCTTTTGTGTTTTCCGCACGTCATCGGCCTAATTCAATCCAAGCCTCGTCGTGCGCCCCGGCCAGATCCGACCTCCACCTTTTACATCCAGGCTCTTTTCTGGACTCACAAAAAAAAAACGAGGCCTTCTAGAAGCAGACCACAACTCAAAAACCGGAGTCCACAAAGGACAGGAATCTGATTCCTGGATGATCGCTGCAGCTTAAATGTGACGGAAAAATCAAGACCGTTTCAATTATTTTCTCATCCTCTGACCGTCCCTCCTAACTTTTATTGATACTTTTGGGTTGTTTAGATGGAAAAGCCCTCCAGCACATAAACTGTATTTAAAAGGAAACTATACAAATTAGTATTTTTATTTGACATCTCATGCAGGATTCAGTCTAAACCAGAGGGAAGTGCTTGTTGTGTGTGGGGCTTTATTATGAACAACAATATCTCTTTCAACAAACTGTGCATAAAGGGCTTTAGTCTCTGCAGTCTTAAGGGAAATAAGACAGACGCTATCTTCTCCACAGCTGAATCAATATGTCCTTTAAATGGCAGAAAACGCACACTGGTGAGGTCCAGCATGTCCCGTCTATTTAATAGCATCAGCGGTTATAGTATCTGATGTATGGCATATTTTATGAAGCTGTGATACTTCAAGGTTTGCCTTTTTTCAGCCCTACTGATCGTATCCTCGGCTGCTTTTACTGCAGCAGAGACTACAAAGTACAATCTTCTCAGCTGCAGCACAAAAAACTCACTAAACACAAAAGATAAATGATAAATGACCCGCACTTGTATAGCGCCTTTCAGAGTAAGGACTCCAAAGCGCTTTACACTGCAGTGTATCATTCATCCATTCACACACACATTCACACACTGATGGTGATGAGCTACGATGTAGCCACAGCTGCCCTGGGACGCGCTGACAGAGGTTAAACATAAAGAATGTTTAACACAACACGGTTACACATGCAGACATAAAACAGAGCGTGTGTGGTTGCTCATAGCTGTGAATTATTGGTGTTTAGGGAGAACGGTGGCAGCTTTCTGAATGGTTCATGGAGCTGTTTCTGAGTAATCTGTTTGCCCTTCACGACTGAGAAATGGATGAGGGTCAGACTTTATCGTAATTTTGTCTGACATTTGATAAGGAAAGTTGAGGAGAAACACTGCCCTCATTTCACTCGTCCTCCTGTTCAATAATGCTACCATTGAAGGGGAAGGGAGGAGGCGAGAGGAGGAGGGAGGCGTTCTACCCTGAGGGGAAAGTACCTCAGAAAAGTACCTCACATTTAGGCTATCGCTGAAAGGTCAAGCTGCTCTGAATCTCATGGAGACTCCATTCAGAACACACACACGCACACGCACACACACACACACACACACGCACGCACACACACACACACACTTCCTGTGGCCATCCCGCCTGTTACAATAACATTTCCCTCAAAGTGGTATAGGGTGGGGTGGGGGTGCACAAGCTCCAGCAGGGTGGAGAATGTCAGGACAGCGCTCTGACCTTTTGATCGTTGTGAATACAGATGGGCATCTAACACTCTGCTGATGTCAGAAATGCAGCCTGTGTCTTTCGCATTTGTGGTGCCCTTTCACTTTGTCATTACTGTGTGTGTGTGTGTGTGTGTGTGTGTGTGTCCATGCCTGTTTTGATTTAAATTTACACACCATCTTTCCACCCTGCAATAAAAGTCGAGTCAAACGTAAAACCCATCCACCTGCTCTCTGTTCTGTGGATTGAGTCCTGATTTTGTGACCTTAAAAGAACTTAAAGATGTCAACAGAATCTGGACCAAAGCCAGTAAAACTAATACTTTTATAACCGGATTTCTCCAACTCTGTGTCGGAATCGTTGACTGGTTTTGTACAACTTCCTCTTGGACCAAGAGCATGCATGACAAAATACAATCAACTGTGTTTCATAAAGTATAATGTTGACACCATCCATCCATATGTTTTCCTGTGCTTATCTGGGTCTGTGTCAAAGGCAGCCACACCCACCAGCTCCACCAGTGGGATCTCCAGGCGTTCCCTGGCAGGGTGGAGACCTTACCCCTCCAGTGTGTCCTGGATTGACACGGAGACCTTCTTCCAGCAGGACACAGCAAAAACAACTCTCCTGGGAGGCGTCCATGGGGCATAATGTCCAAATGTGTGATTGAAACCAATACCGATATATGATGTGCCCCCCCAATAAAAAAAGGAAAACTAAAACATTTTTGGTTACTAACATCTCCTATCATGCTTACATTTTAAACATTTTCTGTGTAAAATGTCAACTTCAATCCAATTTAGTAAAAGGAAAAGTGCAACAGCAGCTGAATCTCATTCTCCTTACTGCTTTTTTTCTTTTTCCAGATATTGCAGCTGTGGTGATGAACATTTATAAACATCTTCAGACACGAGAAGCAAGCCTTGGGTGAAATACGTAAAAGATGCGTACAAGATTATGGAAACCGATACAGATTTTTTTAAGCCAATATTGTTTGATATTAATGGTAGACCGATAATATTGGACATCCCTACTTGTGACCATGAGTAAGGGCTATGGGGAGCCTAAGTCTCCTCCCCTTCCAGCCGACTCACGCACGGGTCCTCTGAAAAACAAAATAAAATGAAAAGAGGAAAATACTGCAGAAGTTGTAAGTTAAATCTTAATACAGCTTTACATTTTTGCATTTCCTAATCATTTTCAATGGTTACATGGTAAATGGTCTGTGTCAAGAATTCTACAACCCCCCAAGATGGTTTGCAACACAAAGTGTTGCTGGTCATATTTTTAAAAACCCACAACTTGTGAAAGGGCAACGGCTGTCTGTTCCCTCCTCACATCTGCACAGCAGTCTGTGAATAAGTCTTCAGCTTTCCATCTTACCATCGTATTAAAATAGATTGGCAGTTTTAAAGTCTGAATTAGGAGTCATTGTTTTGATTTCCAGACAGAAATGAGGGGAAACACTTAGAGGGGGAGGTCTGCAGCAGAACACACCAACACACACTGCAGGAGTAAGAAGATCATGACATCACTGAAGGGAAATCAGAAACACGACACACACAATGATTTGTCCTTTCAGTGTTCTTAAGCTGCAAAGCGAACAATCAACAGAACAGAATAAATCAGCACCTGATAAGAAAGAAACGTTCAGATGTCAAGAACAACCTGGGAGAACTCCCAAACCAAGACTCATCACGTTTGTTTTCTTGCAGTTCTAGCAAAATGACTCCATGGTTCCAAATGTACTCTTTTTCAGAGTACATTCTACTCTGAGTAAAATGTACTCAGCTTGAAGAAAACTAACTCTGCAGATTTTGCTGTAAAGAGTTCATCAGAAGTCAGAGTTTACAAAAGAGACAAATCTGTAGATTGGTCACGGTTTTGCTAGCCTGGCCTTCCAAACTCGTCCTCTGTCTACACAGAGAACTTCCCATAAGGAAGCATGGGGCTGGCTAGTCAGGCTACGCTTTTGCTGACTGGTGGAACTAGAGAGTATTCCTGTCGTGTGAAGAGTTGTGAGTGCTCTGGTCCGCTCGGAAAGACGCTGGGATGACTGATCAGTGAGGTGACAGAAGCGCGCTCCTACTCCGCCATGTTGCTTTACTTCAAAGTTACTTTACCCGTGATCACCGCTTGTGTGGTCTCATGTTTGTCCAACAAGGTGGCCTTCTGGTGGCTGGCTGCAGTATAAATGAGTCATTTTCCTTACTCAAAAATAAATGCACACATCAGGTGATTTCTGACAGTTGCTAGTGTTTAATTTCAAAGCAGCGCAACAATTCTTGAAAAAAAAAATCCCTTAAAGATTTGGTTACTGCTCTGGTGAGAAAACAAAACACAAGAGCTACTTTTTAATTTTTTTCAGATGAAACTTTCCATATGAGCACAAACACCCAAGAAGCAGCCTGAAAAGAGCCTGTTGCCATTTTTGACAAACTTCTTCCAAAGTTTTCAATTTGTTGGTGGCTGACAGTGACGAGGAGGGATAGTGTGAGAGGAAGAAGAAGAAAAATGTATAACACCAATGAGGAGCAAGGAGAGCCATGGCAGGTCTACAGGAATGTGTTGTAATGAGGAGAAGGTGAAGATGAAGAGGAGGAGACAAATAAAGAGGAAGGAAAGAGCTGCTAAGTCAGCAACAAGCAGTCAGGTGTGTGTAGGTGCAGCGAGCTGCTGGAATAAATCTGCACACATGACTTTCACTCAGGAGAAGAGAGCGAGAGAGAGAGAGAGTGTGTGAGTGCACGTGTGTGTGTGTGTATGTGTGAGTGCACGTGTGTGTGTGTGTGTGTGTGTGTGTGTGTGTGTGTGTGTGTGTGTGTGTGTGTGTGTGTGTGTGTGTGTGTGTGTGTGTGTGTGTGTAGCTTTGTTCTCAGACCTGTATAAAAACAGATCCTGGATCTGATAGGTTCATACATCACCCATCTAGTGTTTCTGAGCCTGAGTGGAATCTTTAAGCTATCTCTTTCTCTCTCATTTTGACTTAATGACAACAGGATCCGTCTCCATTTAGCTCTTTTTTAGCCCAGCTGTCATAACTGCTGAGATTTACTGCAGAGTGATTCGTCCACTCCAGCTGCTTTAAGCAAGCCAAACATGTCCCCACCGGGCAGACGGCAGGATTAATACCCAGATATCGGTCCTTTCAATCCATCGGTATGTTTATTTCCCTTTTCCAGATCCCAAAAAGAGGCATTGCCCTCTCAGCACCGTTCCTCATGGAGATGGCAACTTGCCACAGCAAGTTCTAATATAAATGTTGATTTCACCAGATTATATCTGTAAATGAGGTTGTGTTAAAGCAAGGGAGAGAGTTAAAGGTTTTTTTGGGCAAAAACGTGTCAGAAGATAATGTTTCATTTTTTTAATCTCAGTTGATGGTTGCCGTCATTACTTTAAATATTTGCATGAAATTGAAAATGTGGGTGTGTGGGAAAACATAACAACCATAAAGAAAGGCATGGATGTTTAGTAGAGTAACAGGTTTTATGAGGATTCAGCATTCCAGGGAGTTAAACAGTCACACTGCTGAAACTTGAAATTACTTTTTTAGATACTGGAGCTGGTGCAAAGTAAACATCTGTGTTGCTAAAAGGTAAAATAATAACTATTTGGAAATTGACTGTAGAAAGCATGACGGACCAGAGCATTTTCAGTTGAAATAACTTCCAAGGTTCAAATACATTTCGTAAACAAGGTTGCAAATGTGATTTTTTAAAATGTTTTTGCAAGTTCTTAGGCCCTATGAGTCAAAACTTTGTTTTATATTCTATCAAAACAAACTCCAATTAGTGCAAAATTGTCACGCCCTGTCCTGTCTTCTTTTAGGTTTTAGTCGGTGTCTCCGTTAATTGCTCCCACCTGCCTCTTGTTTCCCAATCACCATAGCTCCCTCTCCTCTTGTATTTAAACCCCTTCTGTTCTGTGTTCCATGTTGTGTCATTGTTTCAGTGTCCAGCGTGTGTGTTTGAATAAACCTTTGTTAAACAGACTCACCTGTTCGCCTTGTTCCTCCCCGCGTTTGGATCCTCATCTGATCACCGCTCCACTCACCAGGCATGCACGTTCGTGACAAAAATCTTTAAAACCCCTCTCAGAGATTTGTAGATGGAAAGGAAAACACTGCAGAAACATAATCATCTTTATATTTTAATTTGGAACTTCTAAAGCTCAGTTCACACAGCAGGATTTTTCATCTGTCATACGGGAGACCACACACGTAGAGATAAAAAGTCACAAATATACCAGTTTGGGTCCTAAGGTGTGCAGTAACTCAGCCAATGTTACACACAAACCACTTTCACTCATGGACATTCCCTGCTACTGAAAATCCAACATGACTTCGATATAAATAGTCGTGGAGGAGGAGGTGCATCACTCTTGTTACCTCACTTCCTGATTGGCTACATGTCACATTCAACAGGCAGCACAGTCGTTTGTCCCCAAAAATCAGACCAAGACAACCAAACATGTTCGAAAGCCCAGATTTATGATTGGAGCAGTGCCGACGTCCCGCTGAGCATGACCTGAGTGCTGGTAACACACCACACAAGGTAGGATTATCTGATAAGATTATCTGATAAGATCATCTTTAGCGCCGTTACGGTAATCGTGCGTAACCTTAAGATTGTTGAAAATCTGCATGATCATCCTGCCTTGTGAACTGGGCTTCAGAGGAACTGGTTGGAGAAACTTCCCCTTGAGGTCCAAGATCAATGAGGATTTTCCAGAATTGATGACGTCAAGATTATTTTCATTAGGATTTAGAAAGGTTGTTTTAATTAGGTTTAAATTTCCTCTACACAGCAGCACAGCAGTAAAGGATGGATCATTTCTGAGCTGCTTGAAAATGACAGCAACACTTTTAAGTAAACACTTAAAAATCCTATTAAACTGTTTATTACTGGTGCCTAGTTCTGCTCAGAGCCTTATTTGTGCCTACTCAGGTGATAGAAACACTACCAGTTTGCTTTTAATCTTCTTTACACTGACACGTTTTTTAAATTCTCTCTTGACATTGCACAGAAACTGGACTGCTTATGGAAACACATCAATCTTCCTCTCTAACTCAAGAAAGGAATCTGGATTTTCCAGTAAATGTGGGTAATCAGAGTAAAAGTGGACAAGCACATCAACCTGACGAGGGCTTTGGGAGATGGAGGGTCCAATTCTATATCTGGACCCTAGCAGTGAACGCATGTAGGGGAGGCCTGGCAGTCGAAAGAGCCACGCTCCAAAATAAACACACGGTTGTACTAAAATGATCCAAACAGGAACGTTAATCCGTCCGAGCCAGCCTTCATTAAAGTGGTCCGCCCAGGCTCTAATTATAGGATTAGAAGGCAGTCAGCAGAACCTGGTGAGGGCCTCTGATTGGCTGCAGCAGCTCCAAAACACCCTGATAACTGTACCTAGTGACCCAGGTATCCACCCTCAACCTCT
This sequence comes from Nothobranchius furzeri, assembly GCF_043380555.1. Classification (NCBI taxonomy): domain Eukaryota; kingdom Metazoa; phylum Chordata; class Actinopteri; order Cyprinodontiformes; family Nothobranchiidae; genus Nothobranchius; species Nothobranchius furzeri. The sequence goes on from NC_091756.1 coordinate 29,702,414, forward strand.
CCTCACTCTAACCTCAAACACTCATTTACACAGGGACCGGTTCTGTCTGCTCTCACTGCAGGATGCAAACACACACACACACACACACACACACACACACACACACACACACACACACACACACACCTGGGTAAGTACAGTGCTGACTGTGCACCTCCTAAACAGACTTAAAAATAACCCTTAAAGGTTAAAGTCAGCCCCCACTGTCTGATAGCAGCGGGAGCGCAGGGTCGGGGAAAACTCCTTATTAAAACCACACACCGTCTGGGTCTGGAAGATGTGTTTAAGTGATGGCCCTCAGGAGGCTGAACCACCACTTAGGAGAGGAAAGTGCACTCCTCCTTTCCCTATTTCTAGACTCTTATTACAAAGGCGCTGTGTTCCTTCCTGTCTTCCTCTGGTCGTTTGTTTCTTCCTTTAAAGTAAAATGAGTAAATCAGCTAAATGATGATGACTAAAGTTTAGTGCTGCTTTAGAAGAGCTGAAATATTCCAGCTAACATCCTGAACAGCTTTCGTTTGGAGAAATGGAGAATATGTCTGTCTGGGCTGATGTTCTAACCAAGCCCTCACAATGCGGGTCTGAAATTGAGGCCAACGAGGAAGTGAAATAAATAGCAGTTCCACCCTCATCCGCTGGGGGGCTGGTGTCAGAAGCGAGCAAATCCTCATTGACTCCCATGTTAAAAATACCAATTTCACAGCAGAAATAAACATGTTTACAGCCTGGTACCAAAACATGTTTTTTGTTTAATTGATCTAGTTTACACTCATGAAAACTCTGAGGGGGGTGCATTTTTTCTCACTCTTCTGTTTAAGTGCATTAAAAGCCTAAAATTCTGTATAATTAATGAACATCAGACCCACGTGACCGCAGAGCTAGCTCCGGGGAAAGGCCTCAGTAGAGCCTCGGCCTGGCTTGGAAACTGTTCCGGGATTTTGAGTCTCTGTGTGTGTGTATTCTTTTTTGGATATTTTTGTGCAATTGTTGGACAAAATGACTTGCTGTGGCATTAATTCCACTAATAGAGCGTCCAAGGAGCCTCCACTTCATTTTTTACGGTAAGTAAAATTGTATTTATGTATTTTAGGTCACTGCCGAGCTGAGCTTAGATTTTAACATGTACTGTTTAACCATGAAATTTAGATGTAATACGGTAAAATAATTAATAGGGTATATGTCGATGGGTGTAAAACCATGGTAAAACCTAAAACCCAGTGCATTTAACATAAAAATGGGTTGAAATATGACGGAACTCTTGGAGGGACACTTCTGTATTCCATTCTTCCACCCGGTTCTCCCCAGCGGTCAGCCCAGCGCATCTCTGACCGCTGTAGTGCCTGTCTGCTGCGCGGGCTGACCGCTTGTGGAGCTCTCGGACTCGGAGAGAGACCTGACCACAGAAATACTGCAGCTCGGTGAGTTGGTTGATAGTGCTTGATGTTAGTCTCCAGAAGTCTGTATGCCATCGGATAAACTCGCTTGTTTTCTATATTTTTTGCATATTTGTAAAATAGTGCCCTGTTCTCATGGGAACTAGTGCAGTTTAATATAATGGAAATTAGTTAATAAAATTGATTATTAAAAGGTTCATATCCTATCTAATAAGGCGATAGACTCAAGTGTTTGGTTTTATATTGTTTTTCTATAAAGTATGCATTTTGTATTCCTCTTTATCCTAATTTTAGACCTTTTACTACAGGCCATGATAAGCTATTAAGTATTTTAAACCCATATGCTTAAGTAGTTCTTTGTATGAAGTTTTCCTCTAGGTGATCCAGAGAGGTTTGACCTTTGGGTAAGCAACCAAAGAAGAGACTGTTAGACTCACAAATCACACTCCCGCTTGTGCAGTGAACACTTTGAGAGTCATCACTTCACCACGGACTCCAGGGTACAAACACATTACTTCATATTTTGGTTAAGATTGAAAAAACTGATGCATTAGCTGTATAATATACAGATGTTACATTGCTGTGTAACAAGAAAAAAAATCCCCCCCGAACTGTCTGTGACTGGGGCTGTTAGATGGGAAACAATCACGTTATTAATTACCATCTAATTCTATGGATATTTATTCTGAGAAACAAATAAATTTTTTTGTCAGTCTTTAATGTGTAACTTTATGTATTGGGATGACAAATATTCATTTTAAACTAAAACGTTAGGCATTTAAGGAGGAATTAACAAAATAAACATTCTATTAGTGTCAAATAAATCAAACTGTAATTAAAATATATCTTTTCAAAGTCTGGATTCTGGATCAAATCTAACAACTTATGCTTTATGAATAACAAACACTCTCCACATGGCTTTTACACACACACACACACACACACATGCATGCTGCATGTGTGTGTGTGTGTGTGTGCGTGCATGCATGCGTGCGTGCGTGTGTGTGTGTGTGTGTGTGTGCATGCATGCGTGCGTTTGTGTGTGTGTGTGTGTGTGTGCATGCATGCGTGCATGTGTGAATCTCTTTTTTTATTATATATTTTTTTATTTTAGGGGAGACTTTGCCTGAAGGACACACACACACACACACACACACACAAACACACACACACACATGCATGCTCGTGTGCATGCATGTGTGCGCGTGTGTGTGTGTGTATGTGAATCTCTTTTTTTTATATATATTTTTTTATTTTAGGGGAGACTTTGCCTGAAGGACACAGCTGTACCTACAATCTTCTCTTCCTTTAACCCTCAGGCTTCACTTTAAATTTCATCCTAAAGAGTCATTAGAAACATCTTCCAAGAAGGAAAGTACAGGTAAGTAGGAATGACAAGGTAAGTGACAACCCCATTGGTTTTGTAAATAGTTTTGAGAAGGTTGCAGATGTAGATGCACGGGAAGACAGTGCCAGAAACGTTGCTGTTGATCTGAGCAATATAATGATGTGTGAAGACTCGCCTCAAGAGGTCTTTGTTACTCAAAATGTAACACTTGATGACATTCCTCTGCAAGCAATTGAGTGTGATAATGCTCATTTTGGTCACAGTGTTCAACACCAGAATGACTCAGACTCTGGTCAGTTTAACACTGTGCCATTACAGCCAAATAGCATCCTGAGTGACCATTGCTTTCAGATCTCAGAGTCTCCCAAAACGCTTAAAAGGAGAGTTCTGTCAGCAAATGAAAAGGTACGTGTAGTTCAGAAAAAGCTTAGATTGCAATCCCAGCAGACAAAGAGATTGAAGGAAAGAATTTATTCTTTGAAAAGTGTCACCAAAATTCTTCAGAAGACACTTCTAATATCAACTACATGTGCCTCTCTTCTTGATGGTTTGGATGGTGTTCCAAAAGAGTTGTTTCAGAAAATAAATCAGAAGAAAAGATCATCGTTTTCTGAAAACTTGAAGCAATTTGCAACTACACTGCATTTTTACTCTCCTAGGGCTTATGACTATGCTAGAGAACACTTTCACTTGGCTTTGCCTCATCCGCAGACCATTCACAACTGGTACAGTAGTGTCTCTCCAGATCCTGATTTTACTCTTTCTTCATTTATAGCTTTAAAAAGTCATGTTGTTGAGAAGAAGAAGAAAGGAAAAGAAACTGTTTGCTCTTTAATGTTAGATGAAATGTATATGCATAAGCAAACTGAGTTTGATGGGAACCAGCTGGCTGAGCAGCAACCAACCTCCCTCTGGTCTCCTTAAGCCCCTTCCTATTCCTCCATGACCCTGGTCCCACATTGCCCTTGATTTTGTTACTGGATTACCCCCATCTAATGGTTTCTCAGTCATACTCAGTGCTGGACTGACCATAGGGCATAGCGGGCAACTGCCCACTGGGCCGACCCTTTCATCTTTTATGGGCCGGTGTCTGTTTTTTTTTTTTTTTTTCCTGCCTCTAGTTGTTGCGGACAACTTGCCCGCGCCGCCCCACGCGACGCCTCATAAAAGTTGGTGGATTGGCCAATTGGTAATAATACACTCTGGGCTGGACCAATAGCCAGAGGTCTGATGCACCCGCCAGTTGTTTGTGAATCTCAGTAAACAGACAGACGAGCTTAACAAAATGGAGAACAAAAAACGGAAAGGAGAAGCGGAGAAAATTCGACTAAAAAAGAAACTGGCCCTTCAGGTTGATGCTGGCACATGTGTTAAAATCTCACAGTTTTTTGGTAGTGAAGGTTCAAGTAAAATCAATTTAGGAAGTGATGGAGCCTCAGCCCAGCGACAGGTTGGAGAAGAAAAGAGGGAGGAGGAGGAGAAACCCGAGCCGGTGTTGTGCCATAAATTGACTCGCTGCCAAAAAATGATTAGCCACCGCGGGATCGCGCACGGTTAGGCAATTGCATTTCTAGACAAAATTCCCCAGGATTTCGCCCTAAAACTCAGCATATCTAGCAATATGGACATTCAGAAAGCAAAGATAACCTCTTCCGGTACTTAAACAGATGTTTATCGCGGATATTAGTGTGGCAGTGTTTGTGGCACCCTGCGCGGGAGCACGAGGACGTGCTTGTGGAAAGAGGGAGGAAGATGTGGCAGTGTGGTGAGCATCCACAATGTCCCGATAGATCATGCGCCCTGGCTACTTGGCCAAGGAGATTGTCCTTTGGCTGACTGGTTAGAGTGTTTGACTTTCACCCGGGAGTCTGGGGATCGAATCCCGCCCTGGCACTCGTTTCTGCACCTTGCCACATTAGTTTTTCCAGTTCGGAAGTTGTTTTAAGTGTTGCTATTTGTCTTAAACGTTCACAATGAGGATATATTAATCCTTTTTGCAATATTTGCGATTGAAAGATGGTTTGTGCCACAAACTTTGTGGTAAGAACTGGCTTTCTTTACGTTACAGCCTTGATACTAAAAAAATAAATAAACAATGTAAAATGGCACCCTGTATTGAATGTAAACGTTGTATAAATGGAAATAAACAATTCTCCAGCGATTTAATTTTTTCCCCTTCCTTTCTTTAGTCCACTTGACATGGAGCCACAGTTAACTAGTTTGGGACACATTTTTACTTGAAAAAAAGTATTTAAAATGATCAAGCTTTGGCTTTACAATGACACTGTGTAGGTTGCTATTCATTACGTTGCTCTATTTAAAAGTAACAAGATAAAAGCACTTCAGCCATGGACGTCACTAGGATTGAGATATAGGGGGGGCTTAGCCCCAGGAGCTTGACCTTGAACATTTTTTTCACACCCTGCAAAAACTTTGTCAATTAATTCATTATCTGAAGAACATTTAACAAAACCTATTTTTTGTCACTTTCTTTTCCTTTCCTACCTTTGTGCATTGTCTCTCTTTTTATAAAAATAACACTTAATCAGTTCATTAGTGGGGTCTATGTTGAAGAAAGATTTTATATAAGTCCATTAAAAATTAGATATGTTATATTTCCAAATAAAGCTATTCATTTCAGTCTACTGCACTTAACATGGGGAAATGTTGCAGTCATTTGTTTAATTTGTTTAATTACAACTTGCTTGATTATAAATGTTACTGAAATATGACAAAGAACAAATGAATACTTGTCAAACTTTTATTCTGACAAATGAGTGTGCAGCTGACAGTTTTAATATATGAATAACACTGATATGATATGGAATAAAGGAGTATGTAATTAACAATTACAAGACAAAATAACAGTATATATAAAAATTTGGGCTGGGACTTGATTAAAATTTTCAATCTAATTAATTAGAGGCTTTGTAATTAATTGATCTAAATTAATTGCATTTTAATCATTCAGGAAAATGTCCTCTCAAAACAAAACTTAATTCAAATTATGAGACAGAGAATTAAACATTAGACATAGTTATTACTGTAAAACTAAAGCTTTTAATAAAAAAATGCATTTTAATTAATCAAATGTCACTGTGTGATACGAAACAAGACCCAAATCAACTAGAATTTATAATTACAAATAGAAAACGCCTGCAAAGGGTTCCTGAGCCTTTAAATAGTCTCTCTGTCTAGTTGAATGACTGAAATAAATTTGACTTTGCACCAGATTCTAATTTTTCCAGTTTTACTTGTTTGTATAATTGGGAGTTTTTATTAGCATTTCTACTCATAATGTAGTAAAAACACATAAATAATAATCCTTCAAAATGACAGTAGAACAGGCACAATTATGATCTAGGACTGGGGTGTCAAACTCATTTTAGCTCAGGAGCCACATTGAGGGAAATCTAGTCCCAAGTTGGCTGGACCGGTAAATTAAAAACAACTTCAGATTGTTTTCTTTGTTTTAATACAATCAATATAAAACAAAAGTTGGAGCCTGAGGACAATGTATCCAAAATAGTACAAGTACAACACCTGAAGTGTTTTTGAAAATTTGAAAAATAAATAAAAATAAAAAACATTCCTTAGTGATTCAAAGAGCTTACAGATCACATGGCTAGATCAGTTTCATGCAGCACTTAAAGTATATTTGACTCATTTTACTTTACATCTTTTAGCTTTCACCAGCACATCAATATCAGAAGTCACATCCTGAGTGGCGGCCAAATTCAGGATGTGATTCAAGTTCTTGTGTGAGCCTTGAGTGAGCTTTGTTTTAGTTACTCATTACAGAGGAAACTTGCTCACAAAGATAAGTTTATTTTCACTCTACATTGTAAAGTAGGAAAATAAAGTTTACACAACCATCTCGGGCCACATGTTTGACACCCCTGACTAGGACTTAAATGTGCTAACTTTTAACACCAGAGCAGGTATGACATATTCTGAGAATGATCAGGAACACTAACTGGTTCCAGTTGGATGACTGGAGGATGATGGGGAGATAAAAGATCATGGCGAGGAAATAATGATCTGACGAACAGGTGAGCGGACCTTCCTTACATGGGAAGTCCTGATGTCACGTTAATACGGGGATACTGCAGACCCGCAGATTCACACCTGCAGCAGTGAATCTGGTGTGATCTCCAGCCTGACCACAACTTTCTCGTTGCCCCTGATACACGTAAGCATCCGCCCCTTAGCTGATGACAGCTTCAACACACCTCGCTGCTTAATGATAGTAATGCATGCGATGATGTTTAGACAGAGACTCGTCTCAGAAACGTATAACTCCCCGACAGAATTGTTTAGAAAATCATCAGAAAAGTTTCATCAGAAAGTGTTTCTGTTTTAACTTAAACTTTCACGTTGCCTGTGATTGTTTAGAGTAGTGAGAACACGGAGCGTTCTCCCAGCGGCAGCCAGGTGCCTCTCGTTTGTCTTACTTTCATTAACTACTGTTAGGGCACAGAATTATTCTGTCTGGTGCTTTCAGCGCTGCACAGATGTTACGTAAATGTTAAAAATATAGCTTACCGCAACTTTTGTAAAGTTTCCAGTACCATCGGGCGGCTGAAGTAGAGACGATCTCTGAAAAATGTCCGCGACACGGACTCCGTTGTTGTCTGGAAGTTTTTTTTTTTTTCAAGTTAAGAAAAGAGGCGGACGTGATTCCTAAATCCTGCATCAGTCCAAGCAAGGCAACTATTCCGTTTTAGTAGCCATCAGCACTGTGCATTGTTGTGTGCGTCAGTGATATTCTGTCTACGAGGAAGTCGTGCAATGACAAAGGTTCCGTCGTGCTCGAAACGCAAGCTGCGATTAAATGCGTGAAATTTTTTTAACGTGTCGTTTTTTTCTAATTAATCAAAATAACGCGTTAAGGTCCCAGCCCTAAAAAACTCAAAGATAGGGGGGCTTGTGATTATTTTAGGGGGGCTGAAGCCCCCCTAAAACGGACCTAACGACGTCAGCGACTTCAGCACATAAAATCAAGATTGTCACGTGCCAAATAGACTACACCCTCCCGTTTACCTAAAAGAAATGCCTCAAAATATCTTTAAATTCTTTATTGATGATTTAATTGTAGACAACTAAAATGGCATTTTACTTGCCAAAAAGTGATTGAATCGCTAAGATTTTCATGGAGGCTAAAATTGACCAAATAAGGGTTTTATGTATTATCTGTTGACGTTACTGTACTCATACTGCCTACTGTGTCATCAAAAACACCCCAAAAATGGCAACAAAAAAAAAAAAAAAAGAAGATAATTTCCCTTGCCAAAAATTGATTACAGTGTCCTGGTCACCTGTAAAGGGTTACATTTACCTAAATATTACTTTATTTATTATCTCTTGATGTTATTAGTGCCATCACAGGATGCTGGGTGTCTTCCACATTCATAAACACCTCAAAAATGGCAACAAATGATCATTTCCCTTGCCAAAAATTGATTACAGTGTCCTGGTCACGTGTAAAGGGTTAAATTGACCTAAATATTACCTTATTTATTATCTCTTGATGTTATTAGTGCCATCACAGGATGCTGGGTGTCTTCCACATTCATGAAAACCTCGAAAATGGCAACAAATGATAATTTCCCTTGCCAAAAATTTATCACAGAGTCCTGGTCACCCATAAAGGCTTAAATTGGCATAAATATTACTTCATGTATTATGATGCTGGGTGTGTTCCACAATCATATTCGAATAAACGTGAAAATATTCTGTCCGAATATCTGTTTCTTGTTATAAATATAACAGCTAGAAGGATTTACAGTTAAAATAGGAGAAACACGTGACTCCCCAGGAAGGGTCGTAACACCACTTGCCTCATGCACATAAGTGAACAAATCAAAGCAGCATGGAGACACTCCGTCTCCAACCACCTCTCAGGCAGCAGCCTGCACTCCCAAGTTCTACACGTCACCAGAACATAACCAACCGCAACACAATAAAAGCAGTGTTATACAAAATGGAAGGCCTGTAGTGTTTATTCTCTTACAGTAACAACTTATCAATTTTTTGGAGGAATTTATTTGAGAATTTTTTGGTTTTTATTAATTGTGCAATAGAAAAGTAATCGCTAGATTAATCATCTAAATAGTCATTAGAATAGTCGACTATTCGATAAAATAATCGTCAGAATAATCATTTTAAAAATAATCAGTTACCCCCAACCCTACTTTTTAGAATACCAGGATAGGAAGGATGGTGTAGGTTTACGTTTATTAGATTGATACATAAATACTACCAATAAGAAAGTGTACGTTGGTGTGTGTCAGAAACAGCATAAGGCTTAATGTCTTTTCCAAAAAAAACAGGTGATGGGCCGGTCTCCAGTCAAAATGCCCGGGCTGAATTTTTGTCCCAGTCCAGCCCTGGTCATACTGTCTATAGTAAATCGGTTCTCTAAAGCCTGCCACCTAATCCCATTGAAATCACTTCCTTCGTCCTCTGTTACTGCTCAACTCTTAATAAAACATGTTTTTCGTTTACACGGCATCCCCCAAGAGATCCTGTCATACCGGGGCCCCCAGTTTATCTCTCGCCTTTGGAAAGACTTCGCCACTGCACTGGGGGCCAGGGTCTCCCTTACCTCTGGGTTCCACCCCCAAACGAATGGCCAGTGTGAGCGGCTCAATCAAGAGATGGAGGCCACCCTGCTCTGTGTGTGCGCCACAAACCCCTCGAGCTGGAGCATGCAACTTCCCTGGGTGGAATACGCGCATGATGGTCATGTCTCCTCGTCCACTGGCAAGTCCCCTTTCGAGACCTCTCTGGGCTTCCAACCCCCTTTGTTCCCCTCTGACCAGGTGCAGTCCGCCTCATCTGTTCCCTAGTTTCTTCGTGGTGCTCGACGGGTCTGGAACGAGACCACTTTGGTACTGCAGAGGATGGCCGACCGCAACAAGAGGCTCGCTGACCGTCACAGACGTCCTGCCCCTCCCTATGTTCTGGGTCAAAGGGTATGGTTGTCCATCAGGGACATCTGTCTGAAGGCCTTCGCCCATAAACTCTCCCCACGCTTCATTGGTTCCTACACTATTGCCGCAGTCCCTAGTCCCACCACAGTCCGTTTGACCCTACCATCCTCCCTCAAGGTCCACCCAGTGTTTCATGTGTCTCTTGTTAAACCTGTTGTTTCTAGTCCTCTGTGTCCTTCTCCTGCTCATTTCTTTGAAGGGGGGGTCTCGTCTACGCAGTCAGGAGGCTTCTCGACGTCCGTCCTTGTGGTAGAGGGCGCCAGTACCTCGTGGACTGGGAAGGGTTTGATCCCTTCATCACGGACCCTTCCCTCATCACCGAGTTTGAGGCTTCCGGGTTCTCTTCCTCCTCCTCTGCTCGGCCGCCAGAGGGCGTCCGTTGGGGGGGGGGGGGGGGGGGGGGGTACTGTCAGGATCTGGGGTGAGTCAGCACCATTCTGCTAATCATGCCCCGAGTCTCTGCAGGTGAGCGGTTCCGGAGAGCGGCCAGCTGCAGGCTATTCCTAATCTACCGGTCCAGCGTTTATAAAGAGCTGAGAGATCACTTCACCTCGCCAGATGATTACTCACCTTGGGTAGCTCTTGCCAGCTAGAGTTAAAACTAAGGTCTTAGTCCCTGTTTTTGTGCCCACGTGTTATTGTTGTTTAGACTTACTTTGCCTTATCCTCACCAGGATCCCTCGCCTCAGACCACCTCTGCAACAACCTGGACAACACATTCGAGCCTGATCTCCCTCCACGCCGGGACCAACCCGCTCTCCCACCGCTCACCTCATTTGGATTACGGATACCCCAGACGCTTCCCTTTCCTCTTGGTTTTCGGATACCTTAGACGCTGCTCACCCCAGTCCTGCCTGTTCCCTCCCAAGCCCCAGGCTTTGTCAACCCGCAGTAAGAACCACAAAGACTGAATCTTGAGTTCTGTTTCTCTCTGCCAAACCCCTCACCAGTGTCTATCTCTATAGACCCCGTCCGGAGCTGTGCTCAGCATCACCGCCACATCTGGCGGTGCACCCTCAGTTACCCTTTGAAATAAACTTTTGTTTTTTTTTCTCCTTACCTATGTCTCCTCACTTGATTCTGCATGTCTTGGGTCAGGAAACTCCCCACAGTCATGACAACCATGGCGCATAAGACACAGTGTGGTGACAGTATTACGCTGATTTGCCAGCATGAGGGCTAGAATGTGTCATCTCATCAGTGACTGTTTTTTGAATAGTCGGTTTTCAGATGGATTACTTTTTTACATCAGCACCATTCCAATGTTCAAGCCACCCGACGGAGAGTCCAACTGCTACCCTCTGTTACAATCTTGAGTTTGCAATGACAAAGCTGTGCCATGCTGAAAACAGTCTTGATTAAAAGAACGATGCTTTGTTGGGGATCTATGGTTACATGATGAAATGGGTGGAGCTAATGGGTGGAGGTGGGATTTAATCAAATCCAAGTGTCTTATTTACCAGATTTATATAGTATGTCTGTGTTGCAGTATGCTGCGTAGTGTTGGAGCCCAACATTTTTCTTTTTTATTTGTGGTTTTTAGTGGTCGCAGGTTACAATATATTACTCGTGTATACATGTACCTTTGTTATTGTTTTTCTTCATATTATTCTCTTAAGTGTTGGTGTTGCTGCAACAAGCGAATTTCCCCACTGTGGGATCAACAAAGTCTATTCTACAACAGCACTGTTCACCCATCTTTACAGGTAAAAAGCCTTGGTGTCATACTAGATGGTACACTTTTATTCAAATCTCACATGAACCATGCTACTCAGGCCACATATTTCCATCTATGCAATATCAACAGACTGCGTGCTGTTCGCTGCTGCAGTCCTCGTTCATAGCCTCATCACTTCTCGCATCGACTATTGTAACTCCCTTCTATTTGGTCTCCCGACTAAACCCCTTCATAAACTCCAACTTCTCCAGAACTCTGCAGCACGCCTCAAGAAATCGCATCACTCCTATTCTAAAAAAAACACACTGGTTGCCAATAGAAACCAGAATCATGTACAAGATCTTAATACTCACATTTAAATCACTCCATAACATGACCCCACTTTATCTGTGTGATTTATTAACTATTGCAGCTACTTCCCGGTCTTTTAGATCCTCGTCTGCACTTCACCTGGTTCGACTTCAAACTCGCCTTACCACCATGGGGAGCAGAGCTTTCAGTCGCTCTGCTGCGCGGCTCTGGAACACACTTCCCTCCGCCATTAGAAATACCGACTCATTTAAATTATTCAAGGCACATCTCAAAACTCACCTATTCAAGCCAGCCTATTCCCGTTAGACTTAGACCTTAAAAGTTTGAATTTTTATGTATGTTATTTGCTGTTATTGCTCTATTGACCTCTGTGCTGTTTTTAATGTTTTTATCTCTGTTTTTTGTTGTAAAGTGTCCTTGGGTTTGAGAAAGGCACTCTCAAATAAAAGTTATTATTATTCTATTCTATTCTATTCTATTCTATTCTGTTTCTGGTTGAAAAAAATGTCTCAGAACAAATGAGGTCTCCATAGTGCCAATAGTAATATTTATCTTATATGGGCCCATTGTTGTTCTGAAAGCTGTAAAATAGCATGATTTAGAACCTGAATTACCTTTTCCCCCCAACTTAGACCAGTTATCCATGAAATTTTACGTTCCTGAGGTCCTAATCCCAAAAGTCCTCTGTACAGCAAACTCAGGACTTAGAGCTGCTTTAGCGAATCTGCATTACAAAGCTAGGTTTTGAGCGCAAACACAATCACGGAACACTCATCCCTCCCCTCAGGTATCTTTTCTGAGACGCTTCTGCTGGAACCGGAAACCCAAGATGTTGGAGGAAACAAGATAGTGTAAAAACACCAGTAATCGTTTTCTAGGTCCAAGCATCTTTTGCTGTCTATGACTTCAACTGGTGGTTTTTTTTTTTTTGGGACTCTGGTAGTTTGTCCTAAATTTGAAGTGGTAGCAGCTGACTGTTTCTCCTTCTCTGATATGTGAGTGGAGAACCTTTCACACCAGTGGTGCTTTGTTGCTGAATGTGAGTGTGTGATGAATCTAGGACCCAGGGAAGTGGGGAAGGGCTGTGGTTTGGCCAGACCGACAACCTGTGGTGGAAAAGCAGAGATTTTTAGACCAATACGACAGAACCACTTCATTATTATTATTATTTTTTTTTTTATCTCCACAATATTGTTGCACCATTGAGAGCATTCTGACTAACTGTATTACAGTCTGGAATGGGAACTGCTCTGCCTTGACCCGGAAGGCACTGTAGAGGGTGGTGAAAGCTGCCCAGCGCATCACCGGAGCATCACTTCCTGCCATAGAGGACATCCACAGGAAGCAGTGTCTGAAAAGAGTTGGGAAAATCATCAAAGACCCCAACCATCCAGAACATGGACTCTTCACCCTCCTGCCCTCCGGGAGGCGCTACAGGAGCCTCCGGACCAAGACCACCAAGTACAGGAACAGCTTCTTCCCTTCAGCTGTCACATTCCTTAACTCTGCTTTCTGATATCTGACTACAGTAAAACACATGGGCTGGGTGAACACACACTCACAAATTACTCACAACTGCCCAAAAATGAACACACGCAAAGGTGTAGATTATATTTACGCTAAAAACTTCTTATATATATTTGTGAAAAAGCTGTCAAGGTGTGCTTTTTTAAGTCCCTCGGGCATGATCTGAAGGAAGAATGGCTTCTCCAGGAATTTTGCATTTCTTCCAAATGAGATCCCAATTATTTCTGTCCTCGTGTAAGTAAGAACAAAGTGATGATCACAAGGAGAACACACATCTCTCATGCATCCCTAATATGTAATCAGGCGGAACGTCAAGCTTGATTTGCGCTGACACCCGCAAGCGATAAATATGTAAACAAAAGATGCGTCTTTCATTCAAAAATTAGAAGGAAGCAGACGATAACAGCAGAATGCAAACAGCAGCAGGATCTGTAGCGTGCTCAGATTGAAGGAGTCACCGCCTCGGGAGCAAGTTGATCAGAAACGCGTTTGATGAGGATGTTTTTACGCAAGTAATTATTATGAAAGTGTAAATTTGGTGCCGACACATCTGGCTTCATAACAGAGCAGCTGTGAGTGGTGATGAGGAGGGGATGTAAAGCGGGGAGGAGGAGATGGAGGAGCAGCGTGGACAGCACGACGCTTATTGGGGTCAACAGAGGGCATTGTTATCTGTAATATCCATTCAAATATGCCGTATCAGATGCATTGAGCGCGCCGCTGTTCAGGGATGGAAATTAGTCTTGTCTCCCTACTAAGGCCTGGTCACACACAGGGCGGATTCAAACAAATGAATTTACTCAGTCAATACATATGGAACGCTGATGAATACAGAGGCCTGCTCTCACTTCTGTCCTCACAATGCTAAACAACGCTCAGCATTTTATTTTTTCCTCCTCGCTTCAGGGTGACTTTCACATTTCTTTTCAGCGTTCAGTTTGTGCAATGCTACTTTGGTTCCGTTTGGTGGGGAAATAAAATGAGTGAAACAGCTGAAACTAAGGCGAAAACACTAATAACTAGCTGCTAATTGACTGGCAATGGCTCCTTTGAAGCTGCTATAGCAAATTAGAAAACAATATAGCTGGAAAAGTTTCATTTTTGAGACTCTTAACAATGTCCTAACATAGCATAATGTTAATAGCAATAATGTATTGTGGAGATGAAAAGATTAAAAAAGTGGTTCTCTGGCATTTGTCTAAAAACCTTTGCCAATAAAAGAGCTCAGACAGAAACAGCAATTGGACCATCTGTTTGTTGGTCTCACCAAACCACCGCACTTCCTGGGTCCTTCGTTCATTATGCACTTGTGTATTTAGCAACAACATCACTGGTGTTAGAGGTTCTCCACTCAATATTACCATCAATCCATCCATCAAATTCTGCACCTAGAAATCCTGTCCATAAAGGTTATGAACAGAATCGGTGACAAAGGGCAGCCTTGGCGGAGTCCAACTCTCCCTGGGAACGAGCCCAACTTACTTCCGGCAATGTGGACCAAGCTCTGACATCGGTCATACAGGGACCTAACAGCCCGTATCAGAGGGCCTGGTACCCCATACTCCCGGAGCACCCCCCACAGGGCACCTCAAGGGACACGGTCAAACGTCTTTTCCAAATCCACAAACACATGTAGACTGGTTGGGCAAATTCCCACGCACCCTCCAGGATCCCCCTAAGGGTATAGAGCTGGTCCAGTGTTCCACGGCCAGGATGAAAACCACATTGCTCCTCCTGAATCTGAGGTTCAACAATCCGACATCCCGAACCCGATGGTGGACACCGGCAGTTAGGGATGCTGTCAAGCTGAAGAAAGAGTCCTATCAGGTCTTTTTGGCCTGTGGGACTCCAGAGGCAGCTGACGGATACTGGTAGTCAAAGCGGAACGCGGCTCGGGTGGTCGCCAAGGCAAAAACCCAGGCATGGGAGGAGTTTGGTGAGACCATGGAGCAAGACTTTCGTACAGCTTCGAGGAGATTCTGGTCCACCATCCGGCGCCTCAGGGGGGAAAGCAGTGGGCGACCGACACTATCTATAGTGGGGACGGTGTGCTAGAGAGATAGTTATTGATAAAAACCTCATCAGACACCAGTATGTAGGAGGTTACCGGACGTCAAAACCACAATACTCAGAGATTAGTAGCTTCCTCTGAGTTTGGCTTCCCCGGTGATGAGATGCAACCTGGGGTCTGCAGGTTAGGTGTCCAGGGTGGATGTCTGAGAGGTGAAGTAGCTCTGAAAAGAGCTGTTGTGTCAGTAATCACTTGCAGCGTCTCAGAAAGGTTTTGACTTAAGGTCAAAGGAGATTGTTTTAAAAGAGGCTTCTTTCCCGATTTGGCCGAATCGGGGCTCAGCTGGAAACTGGATTAATCGGGAAGCAAATCCTGTTTTAATGAACTACTTTGTTATGATTCCTGGCCATGTTTGGCCAATCAGTATTTGACACGTTTCTGAGTATTTACCAACATCCCTCAGAAAGCCACGCCTTCTTTCCGATACAAAAATTCTTTACCTTAATGAGTAACTTATTGTAATGTGTATGAGTGTAAACAATGATTAATTTGTTAAATCAAACACATAGTGATGTGTGATATAAATGGATCGTTGTAAGAACAATATTCATTTCAAATTCATTGATTTAAGCACAAATTATTCAAACATTTGATTTAAACATCTTGTTCATTCATCACATATGATTGTTTTAAGCTTATGAGTTGTAAGAGTCGTGGAGTCTTCACTTGTTCAGAGGGCAGAATGTTGACGCATTCATGCAGAGGGTGTAGGACATTGGGAGAGAATGTGTTGTCTTTATGGAAGGTCAACACGCGCTGAGCAGAACCTGAGCAGTGGTTTTATGTTGTAGATGAAAGGTTATTATGTTGATCAAGATATAGGTGAAAATTGACCCTTTTGGACGTTACATAGTGTTCAAGCCGATGGCCCCCTCCATGAGGGCGCCACAGCTCAGCAGAACATCATTATAGCTTCTTCTGGGTAGAAAAACACTTAGAGAAAAAATAAAGTTAACAGCTGAAACATAACTATTCATAACTTTTACAGAATCTTCAGAATGGCTGAAAATCATTTTATATTTGCTAAATTTGAGCTTGTAACAGGAAGTCATCGTGAGACGCAGTCGAAAAGGATTTAAAGGAAAATCAGCTCGGTCAGCAGCAACAGCTTAGGCATACTTGATGGGGTTTCCTGCTAACTGGTAAAAGCTTGAATCATCTCTAATCTTAATGTGTTTAGCAGAGTTTGTTCAGCATCTGACCCTGCAGATAGAGAACATGGATCTCGTTGTCATCAGTGCTATCTCTCTCTGGAACTCTGAGGACATACAGTGCATCTTATGTACACATGACTTAAATCAGCTCTCTGCCTCATGTGCAGAGTCCACAATCTTTTGATGATGTTGCTCAATCAGCTTTCGGCCTGTTGTTAAAAAAAAACACCTCACTCATAGAAAGTGCTGAAAAGCTGACATGTGATGCTTGGGAATTCCAAAGCTGGGCTCTTGTGTTTATTGTGATAATATCATAAGTTTGGGTTTCTGCAATCATCATCTCCAAACAGTCCAGTTCTGTGACTGCTCCACTGATGGGATCCGACAGCAAACAAAGGGAAGAAAACCATACACTGATATGTGAACCCGAGAATCAAGCAGTCCTGCTGATTTCTCCCGAAAGGCTCAGCTACAATTGCACAAGACAGGCCTTGTGAGGAACCACTGACCCATCGACTGCTGTGATCCATGTCTGACTGACATCAATACACATTCATCTGTGCTTGTTTCACCTCGAGCCGGTCGACAGCGGCCTACAGCGGGTTGGCATGAAATCTGGATGGACGACAGGCATCACTTTGTCTTCCGCCTTCGCACAATCGCTGATATCAAACACCAGAGGTGCTGAGCCGATGGACCTTTTGCTTTGTTGCCAATTAGTCTCCGCTAAAGAGCCTGAAATCTCAGTGTTCGGTATCTGATGTGTAAAAACCCCCATTTACACTCTGATTTAGGGAAAAGGAGGAATACCTCGGATGAAATGTACAACCGTCCTGCTTCTGCGCTGCAACAGTTTGAATAATCCACTAATTGATCCATGTCTTTGACTCTGAGCAGCACCAGCAGTTGATGTAGAGTGATATTTCCTAATATTTTTATGCTCAGATTATTACTAATAAACCCAATTCGGACCTATTTCATTTGCATTTTTTAAACAAACAAAAAAAATCACATTTTTGTAGTCCATGCATGACTTTTTCCCTTGTCTTTAGACGATTGGACACCTCTATCCGAAAGGCATAGTTTAGATTATTTTAAGTAGAGTTCAAACATTAAAAATAATGAAAATTACCCGTCATGTGTGGCTTCATGAACAGCCTCAGGAGTGTGACGGTGCAATGAGAACATTTGAATCCAGGTTTAAATAGTTTGATGTGAAATGTAGATTTGATTCCACTTATTTATGTTGCAACATTCAATATTTAGACTCACCACACATTATCTGATGTATTTACATACGTTTAGATATTGTTTTTTAAAGCTAAATGCATCTTTGTACAACCATGCGCAGCAGAGGTGGTTAAATGTCTCCACAGCTTATGCATTCATTTTGATTCAAAAATCATGTTCAACAGGTTTATTCTGCGGTCAGAAATGAAACCAGGGGGAAGAGACCCCTTGTGTAACGTGTCAGAGTTGTTTGATGGCAGGATGCTGTGCGGGAGAACACACGCAGGAAGAAAGTTGTTCTTCTGTCACTTTATTTGTTCTGGAAAAGTCCCAGCAGAGGGGGTTTCCATTCAGGAAGCCTCTGAACGTTATTGAGGATGCGATTGCTGCTGAGTGGCAGCATCGCAGGATGGAGCTGGATCCTCAGACTGATGAAAGCTCTAATGGGCCTGTCTCATGTATCAGCGATGGATGGACGGCCAGCTCGGAGGAGACGTTTCGGAGAGTCCAGCAGTCAGATGGATTTCAGAGGAAAGACGCCCTCTTCTTGGGCTGCTGGGATGTGCAGCGATGATTTATTCCTAAAAGAGCAGTCTCTCTCTCTCTCTCTCTCTCTCTCTCTCTCTCTCTCTCTCTCCCTCTCTCTCTCTGGTTGGTTTTAGCCAATCGACGCATGGTGACGATGAGCAAAAGGCAGGATCTAGCCTTGCTTCATCATCACATTTAACACACCCACCCAGATTCCCCACATGCTACAAGAGGCTCTTTCTTCCCTCCTCCAGCTGTAGTCTTTTAGACGCTGGCCGAGCCCGCTACCTGCGCACATCGCTCCTCTGCTTGTTTTCCTGTCTTCAAAACAGAAGAACGCCTGCAGGACTGCAGCAACGAAAGCGAAAGAAGCGCGCATTTCCGGGGATTTTCCCTACAAAACTCTGAAACGTGACGAGCAGCACTTCTTGTTATTTTTCTTTTATTTTGATTGTGAGCCGCTCTCTCTGGCTTGGATCGAGGTTGCGCGCAGTCGGATCTCTTGGGAACGTGGACGCACAGCCGGTGGTGGGTCCGGATCTCTCCTCTGCGTGATTTCGGCGGCAAAAGAGGATGAGGCTTGCGCAAACCGCTGGTTGGTCTGGACCAGCTCGACCTGTTTTACCTGGACTCTCTCGGGTGACTTTGCGCCTTTAAGATCTGAGACTGAAGCAGCCGCTGATCGCGCAGGACTCTGATGTTAGAAACCCAAAGGCTGAACGCTGAATCCTTTACTCAAGACTGCAAGTGAGGATGGGTCCTTCCTGTTTAATGTGTACTTCATTAGACTGGTGTCCAGTCTGATAAACATCATCAGCGATGTGGTCAGCCTGTTCCTCTGCGTTCTGATCGTTTGCAGCAAATACTCTCATCTGCTCAAAAGGGAGACCATGAAGATGATCCTGCTGCGCAGATTCCGGGTTCTGATCCTCATGGTGTTCCTCATCGCGTGCTCCATGCACATCATGATAGACCTTCTACCCAAGCTGGAGAGCCACGGCAACAGCGGCTGCTCCTGCCCCCACACGCCGAGCGAGCAGCCCCAGAGCTGGGGTAAGCAGGGCTGGCCTAACAAGCACACCCTCCGGATCCTCCAGGACTTCAGCAGCGATCCCGGATCCAATGTGTCCTCCCACTCCCTGGAAAGGAGCCCCGTTACAGTGGACAGGGCGCAGGCGCTCGGTGGGATGGAGCAGCGCGCGGACAGGAAGAGACAGTTCATCCATGACGCGACACGGTCCAAGCCGACCAAGGGGTCAAGGTTGTCGGTTCTGTTTGAGCATCCCCTATACAAAAAGTCCCCGCCGCCTCTGACGGACGAGGACACGCTGTTCACCGTGAACACGGACATCAGATTTGACCCCAAAGCGGCGGAAGACGAGGCATGGTAACGTGTTCCTTTAGTTTATTAATCCTTCAGCTGACATGTTCTGGTGCGCCTGGCGCTGCCAAAACCTCCAACCCACCCTGCTGTCCTCCGGTCTGATGACACCACAGCTGTAAACATAAACAAACGAGCTTTACGCATCAAACACGTGACCCAGTCAGGAATATTTTGGCTGCAACACTTCAGATGCAGACAAAACGTGCATTTTTAGACATTAATGGGATTTTAATGTCCAGTATAAATCAGTTCCCAGTTAAGACCCGTAGTTTGGACAGGCCAGACGAAGCTGGCCCTTTAATGGTTTAACTGGTGTTTTCATATTAGTGTAAAAAGTATCTTTTTGTGTGACTTTAAAAAGTTCAGGATATCATCATCTTGGCCTGTTCGGGACACATTTAGACAAATCAAGAGATTCAGGCTTCTATCACCTTCTCCATCCCTCACTGCTACAGGGCTTGTCACCCAAGCTTCCACAGAACATTTTGCTGGAAAGGTTCTGAGTCAAAACGATCTCCTACATGAGAGTTCACCCTAAGAGCTTCCTGTCCTCTCAGTCCCAGGAGTTCTCTCATGTCTGATTTTAGTTGTTTGTCTGAAGTTTACTTCTTAAACAATGTTCACGTCTGACTCCTGGGTCCGTTAGAGGCAGGTGTGATGTGACTCAGATGAAAGTATATTTTCAAAAGTGTAAAATCTAAAAGTAAAAATAAAATCACACAAAGCCTTTATAACAGGGTGCAGTGGTGTCCTGGCACTACTGTCGCAATAGACGGGTCAGCTTAGACCCAGGTCACCTGTTTCAGCTGAATAAATATGAAGAGCAATGAAAATACATCACAGAACCATGCGTGGATGATACAATCCCGTAGGGTGTCAGAACGTTAGGTGCTTTCATTTATTATCAAAACATAAACAAATTCACTCCGTCCGGATCGCTGAATTCATCTGGATGTTTTTGTCTTTGTAGTTTTTTTGTACAATAACAAGCTGAAATAAGGTTAGAGTATCAACGTTATTTCATAAGGAGAGGAAGTAAAAAGTCTGCTAACAGTACTTTCTACTGCAAAGTATTTGTACTTTGCTGACACCTTTGCATGGGTGGTTGCCATGGTAAACCAAATGAGCCACTTTCAGTAGCTTCAACATTTCTTTTGATCTCGCGTCTCTCTACTCTCCTTATTTCCTCTTTGCTTTTCTTTAAATTGGATGTTTTACAAAATGTCTTCAGTAAAATTCTAGTTTCTTCTTCCTCGTCCCATCCAGGATGGGGGAGGGCACTGTGGATGAGTCCAGCCCAGCGGGGGAGCTGAAGGCCGAGTCCTACCCCAACTGGCTCCGCTTCCACATTGGGATTAATCGATACGAGCTGTACTCCAGACACAACCTGGTCATCAATGCTCTCCTGAAGGACCTGGTGACCCAGCGAATCACCAGCGTGGGTGAGTCTCAGGAATCTGCACTAACACACCTGATGGCATCCGGTGGGAGGGCGCACAGATGGAGGGTGAAGAATAAACTCTACTCACAGGATTTTAAACTTTTTTCTAAGGGCCTTGAGTCATCATGACCTACATTCTGAGTGGGCTGGAACCACAATCAAAGCCAAGCACAAACAGATTATTTCAGAGTTCTTCCTGCAGACATGATTGTTTGATGACTTCACAACATTTCTCTCTCACCTTATTCATCATGGTTTTACTCTCTCCGCATGCTTCACCCGTCCTCCATCCTAACCGTGCTCCGTCCAACTCTCCAAATGCATCACTGAGCGAAGCGTGTTTCAGGGATTTCTGAACCACACTTCCAGGAGTGTTTCTGCATACAGGTGTAATTACCTTTGCAGATGTAAATAGCTTCCTGAACGGTCTTTGTTCAGAGAGCGAGAGGTATCGCCCGCCAACGCTAACCTTAATATCTAGCTTCAGTGCAGCTACTCAATGCCATACCAGTACGGGACAGAAACATAGGTGCTATCTTTAGATGGGTGCATGGATCAATATTTTACCTGTACAGGAATCCCAAAGAACAAAAACCGTTGTCCTTCGCCTTTCCTCTTGTCCCGGAGGAAGATCGTCGACATCGTCTTATCCAACACCAACATTCACATGGAGGCACAGCAGATGTTGCGCACCAGAACACTTTTGTTAATTTAGTTAATAAAAAAAAAAGTTGAAATCTGCTTCAAGCTGTAAACGGCGAAGAGGTCAGAGAGGTGAACTGACTTCTGGGGAAAGCAGGAAACATCTCGAGTCCTCTGAGGGGAACATTTTGAAAGTGCTGGTACATCAAAACGGTGCCAGGAAGACCCGACCCACGGATGCACAGGAAGTGCTACACTGCTGTTGGTGATCTTCAGTAATATACAGTAAATAACTGTAGTCTGAGCTGCAAGGATTCACTCGGAAATGAGTTTTAAGATGACAGCTTTTGTTTTGGCTACGCAGGCCCTCAGCTCCCCATTCCTGTTGGATATAATCTCCATTTCTTCAAACAAAGGTTGCTCTGGGAAACCAAGACAGATCTTTCACTCAGAAACACACTTCAAACATCTGAAACGTATAGCATAAAAGCTAGCATAGGCTTCATGGCCTTTTGGTAATTTAATGAGGCTTCTCACAACTTTAAACCAAACCTCTAATGAAACGGTCCAAATGACACAAAGAGCTTTCCGTTATGGGAGCTGTTAGTCAAGAGTCAGAAGAGGAGGCGATAAACAGCTGACAAGCGAGCACACCCCCCATGCACAAACACACGACAGTGCGGGCAGATAGAAGCGGGCTGCAGGCTATCGCACAGCTCAGTCTCATCAGCCTGCACACTCCTGCCTTTACAAGGCCAAGTGAGTAATAAAACACAAACATTCCTCCCTCACGGATTTTCCACCAAGCGTCTCAGAGCCTGAGAGGACTCGTGGTCTTGATGCAAATCGCACAGCCGCGCTGCAGACAGAACCGTGTCAAACTTCTGATTTCATCGACCAGAGAACGGAAGACCTGCTGAGGGTGTGTGCAGGTATCGGCCTGAGGTGATAACCCGTGCACGCTGGGCCAGATGCATCAAGTCTATTTGAAATAGTTTATTTTTTCTTCCTGGTGGACGGGGTTGTCTCCCCTTTTGGCTGCGTTCAGCTCACACATTCCAGGAGTGCTTGTCGACTCAAGGTCTCCCATCCAGCCGCGTGGGGGGACAAAAAATCAAGATTTCTGATTCCAGGTTTATCTGCCAACAACAAAAATGTAACTGGCCTATAGCAGAGATTAAATGCTTATCTGGGAGGAGGATTAGCTGTTTATGAAACACCCCTCCATGCTCGGTCACTTAACAGAAGGATGCATTTATTTCTTTTCACTCAAGATTGTGCCCGATTCTTTCAGTTTCTCCCTGTTTTTGCTCTCAGCCTGGGTGGATGGTGGAAGCAGTTCTTAGCATCTCTTTGCCAGCTAAATACATGCTGGTTCAGTAATTACAGAGTCTGAACACAGGCCCTGGGCAGAACACCAATAAAAGCCAACAGCAGTTGCCTATTATCTAAAGTTAAGGATAGGAATGCTTAGATCTATTATAGACTGTAACATCTTCTCTGCAGCCTTGGTCAGTGGAGACATGGCGTGCAAAAGCAGCAGATATGATAACGCTTTCTGCAGCCGATGGCAGCAATTGGACCATGTACAAACTCTTGTGCAACATCTAATGAAAAATCAGTCGTTTATTGTTTGCAGCTTCTGCATGCACGAGTTCCCTTTATTCCAAATGAATCAAACCTCCAACAAGTTTGCAGCATGTGAGGTCAGACAGAGTCGATCTTCTCACTTCTCTTTTTTTTTCCTCTCTGTCAACAGTTTGCTTGTCCGCATGATTCCCAAATGTAAAAATAAATTAAAATCATTGATTGAGAAAAGACTGTTCTTTGGCAAAACGCCACCAAAACGCAGCTACCAATCGATCAGCGTAGCTGGAACATGTGCTGTTTCTGTTAAATTCAGCGCTTTAGACCCCACTGCATGGCGTTCTCCCTGCACCAAGCTCCGTCCCAGGAGGACCTTCAGCCTGCATCGTCGTGCCGGAGAAAGAGAGGAAACATGAAGGAAGGAAAGATGAATAACAAAAGGAAAAACACAAAAAGGGAGAGAGACCGCTGAGAATTCAGGGACAGAGTAAACAGCAGAGGAACAAAGAGCATCAGCTAAACACTGGCTGTGCTTCAGCTGGAGCCTCACTATCGCTTCCTGTCAAACAAACAGCAGCTGTGACATCAGATGTCAGTCCTCTTCAGAGCTCCAGCACGACGACGGTCAGACGCCCAAGCTCACACGTTAGCTGTGTGAGTCAAAATCAATCCAATCAGAGCTTCGATGACACTTCTAACATCAGAAGACACCCTGCTTCTGTTTCATTAGGAGATAATGGTCTGCTACGTTCTTATCGGACCTCTTTAGAAGTTTTATTAACCTTTTTGAAACACATACTTTTGTATACTAGTTCAAGTTGATTAACTGAGATTAATATAAAACCATATAAAACAGAGGTAACACTTTACCATAAGGGTCCCTATTAACGCTAGTGCATTATTAGGCATTAATAACCTATTAATTAAAGTATTAACAACTGCTTATTAATAATGTTAATATCAAGAAATGCACTACTAAGCAGACACCCCCCCCCCGTCCTAATATCAGGCAAATTAATAAAGGAAATTTAATGTTAAGTGTTGACATAACAGAAATAAATCTGGAGTAAATTTTAGAGTTTATCCAGCTTCTTATAGCAAACAAATATTGTTAATTGCAAATAAAAACAAATTAAATTGCATTAATGTATTTTATTGCTTCATAAAAAAGTTTATTTTCTAAGATGAACCTCACCACAATTATTTGTTCCACGAAAAGCACCAATAAACAATGTTATGATCGTTTTACAAGCTCCTTTTTCCAGTGACAGAGTGGTGATTAAACAAAAGATTCCAATTAGAAACTAAACCATTCTGGTATCATTTGCAGCCTCCTGTATTCAGATGATGGAGACACTAAAATAAACAAAACCATGCGGGCACATAAAGGCTTTTATTTGATGATGATATTAATAATATATTTATACAATATTCACAGTGTAACCTTCAAAACAGGTAAATAGTGTATGCAAGAGGATCAGGGCCACTGAAAATAAAATGAAGAGAAATTTGAATCTCTGACTAATAATCCTAAGAAAAAAGTCAGAAATCTATTTCTTTCTTTCTTTGTTTTTTTCTTTCCAGTGGCCCCAACCCTCTTCTGTACCTTTGTTTTCCTGGAAAAAAAGGGTTAAATTTCAGAATGAATGTTAAAACACAATAAATGGTGCGTAAAAGATTATTATTATTTTTTTACTATTGCTGTAAAATGCTGTCATCTTAAAGCAGAAGTTTGAATAACTCCTTTTCTGCTCATTTTATTTATTTATCGCCTCACATCAGGAAAATGTTCACAAAAATATTTACTGCGACTGTAACAGTTCCGTTCACACGAGACTGTTCTTTATTTAAAATAATAGATTCTTCAGTCATAATGACTCCATTTTTTAAAATCAAAGTGGCAGTAGTGGGCTTCCATACACTTTCCTTGTATCCAAAACCACATTTATTTATGTATTTATTTATTTGTTTGTTTGTTTACCTACATCAGAATAGCCTGTGTACATCTCAGTCTTTTTCACTATTTTTTCCTAAAACATTCTATTTTGTCCAACCAGGTTTCTTTTACCGTGGTAAAGAATTGCATTTCTTTGTGATGGTGTGAAAAATAAACTGGTATCATGTTAGCACTAGAATAAACTTGTGAGAAGATGTTTTAGCTGGAGCACCCACCCTGAGCTCGGTGCAGAGGCATCAGGGAGATTTCCCTTTTCCTTTGACTGTTAAGGTCTTGTTCACTTAACAAATTATCTCAATTAAAGGACATTTTTATTGTCTTAGAGGCGTTTGGCTGCATTCAGCAAAATAAATCCAAATGAACCAGAGAGACTATAAGCCCATTTTGCTAATTTCCTTTAGGATAACAGCAGTTTACACGTAGCTTCTGTCAGCTTCCATCATGCTCATGTTGTTGTTTTGATTCTGGCAGCGATGAAGTCTGGAGGCACTCAGCTGAAGCTCATCATGACCTTCCAGAACTACGGACAGGCTCTGTTTAAACCCATGAAGTAAGTCTCCCTCCTCTTCAACACCAATGTAGTCTGCCTCGCTAAGAGATCGGTGTCAGCGCTACTTCCTGTATGACAGAGTGATGCTTAGGTGATATTTTAGTGCACGACACCGCCTGCGAAGCTTTCCTCCCTCCTCTTTTACATCTCACCATCTACTGATTCTCCTCAGTGTCATTTCCTGCTTCGCCTCTTTGGACGATATCAAATCGCTTTCATTTGAGCACAGCCTTGGTGTTGGATTGAAGGCTGTGTCAGAGCCAGATGTTGAATGGGCATTTCACCTCACAGGGCTTTCAGGTGACACATCACATTCTTTACAGCGTGTGCCGGAGGTCCTCCTCTGCCATCAGGCCGCTCCTGTTGTGTCATCGTAACGCTGATTTATCTGAGAGGTTTGCTGCTTTCATAATCTCACACCATCCTGTTGGAAATGGGAGGTTTTGCTCAGCCCCCAACTTGTGTTGCTGATTTTTGCTGTTAGAGTCTACGCCGGTGGTGTGTCGATGTGAGCGTTGCACTTAGATGCTTTAAGGCCTGAGGATGAAATCGTTGGTTGGCTACCTCCTTTGGTTCTTGGTTGGAGTTGAAGATGAGTGATTTAACAGCCATGGTGCCCAGAGGATCCATCCTACTGGTGATCCATATAGCTGTAATGTCAAAATGTTCACATTTTCACTGATTTATCTCATAGACTCAATAAGGTGGAACACTGATAGAGCCCAGAGGAAAAATTCCAACGCTTCAGATGATTACATGATTTTTCTTCTGTTGCATTTCGAGTGTTAAACATTTGATAAACTGCTGTTTTTTAGATCACAGATTATAAAAGGTGTTGTAAACCTTCCTCAGAGGTTCTGGTCCATGTTGACATGACATCATCACACATTTACATCCATGATGAATCTCCTGTTTCACCACAACCCAAAGGTTCTGGGCTGAGATCTGGTGACTGTGGAGGTCATTGGAGTCCAGTGAACTCACGGTCATGTTCTAGAGACCAGTTCGAGATAATCTGAGCTTTGTGACGTCGTGCTTTATCCTGCTGGAAGTAGCCATCAGAAGATGGGTCCATGTGGATGGACATGGTCAGCATCAATACTCAGGTAGGCTGTGGTTTAAACCAGGCTCAGGTGGTCCTAAGGGGGCCAAAGGGACAAGGACATATCCTAGACACCATTAAACTATCAGCACCATGCTGAAGCATTAATACAAGTTAGGATGGATCCATGTTGTCACATTGGTGATACCAGATTCTGACCCAGCCATCTGACAGTTGCAGCAGAAACTGGCCTTGGTTTACAGGGAACTGTTTCAAAACCCCTAGTTGGTTAGTTGCCCTCTGACGCCATGGCTTTTACTAATCATATTAATGTGAGAGCAAAGTGTTGTATGTTTCTAGTTAATGTTGGTAAGTAGCGGTTAACTGATGTGGGCTTTTCTTAGGCTGATGCAAATGTTTAGAGATCAGGTCAGCTGATGGCTGATGAATAATTATGATTTCTGTTTAATATCAGAAAAAGCCTGACAGATCCACGCTACACTGAACACGAACACTCATGGACTCACTCATCTTGACTCATGACAGGGAAGGCTGTCGTTGGTTTAGCATCCGGGAAACAGGAGAGGATGTCGCTAGTCACCAGTGTTTCCTCTGTGGGGGCTGGCTGCCCCGGGGGCAGCGGCTGGCTGTGGCGGCCGGGGTGCTTCTCGTGCATCCTCTCGCCCAGGCTACTGCTGCAGAACCTGCTGCTCCCGGTGCAGTTGACTCCTTTGATGGCGTTTCCGTCTTCCTTGTGCTTACTACACCTGCACTCAGCCAGCAGCCCTTTCTCTTATGTGTGTGTGTGTGAGTTTGCATCTGCTTGGGATGGGATTGAGGGTGGGAGGAGGGAGATACAAAGGGGATCTCGTATGTGAATCTGTGTGGGAGGGGTGGGAAACCGGCTGCTGCTTGTTTGTTTTTAATATTGTAAAGCTCTTTGAGCTGCATTTGTAGGAAAAGCGCTTTATGAATAATTTTTATTTTTAGTAGAAGCTAACCATTAGCATTAGCAACTCCACCACACAGCAGAACTCCTCCAGGCTTGTGTTATTTGTGGAGGTAAAACATCCACGCTGCAGAGCAAACAGAGTCAGTGGGGGTTGCGTTGCTGTTAGCCAATCAGAGGCAAGATGCATGTTGTTGTCTGCTCACCTCTCCTCTGGCTGACTTACATTTCCTGAAACAGGAGTGCCAAAGCTTTTTTCTGACAAAGATCGCCTCTCAAGACATTCACTTTTACTAGAGACCACTACAGATACGTCAAAAACGAGTGAAGTTTATCATGAAAGAATTCCTAAACATTTGAAGTCATTTCTACTCAGTCTGAAATCCAATAATGTTCTAAAGCCTGATCCTGTAGGAGGTTGCAGGAAGCCGTACCGTGTCTCCAGCCGTTATTTGATGAGGGACCTGAGGTCAAACCTGCAATTTTTTCTCATACAAGACAATGGTCCTTCCAACTCCACCACTGATACACACACATATATATAAATTGAAAACCATCAGGAAAATAAATACATTTCTGAATGTGGTTCTGTCGTCTTTTCCTTAAATAACACATATAGTAGTTTTTTAAATAACTGCTAGGAGCTTTAGGTTTCGGCTACGAAGCCCACACTCCCTGCCTCATCACCTCCTAATCCTATTTTGGTTCTGAATCATTGAACTACACAACATATCATTAATGTCACACAGAGAGGTGAGGAGCAGCAAAGGTAGTGTGTTCCTCTGCGTTTTATCCTGAGATTACTGCTGAAAATCCTGTAATACACCCTGGATTAAGAACTGAAGTCTGTCTCAAAGATACATGGAAATAAAATAAAAACAGCCAAAGCCAGAACAAATGCTGAGGAGCAGGAGAAGTGAACTTGATCTGATGATAACATGTGACTTTATCACAAATAGAAGCTCTAATTGAAATAATAATAATAATAATAATAATAATAATAATAATAATAATAATAATAATAATATAATAAAACAGACAACAGAACATTTACCAGTTCAGCAGCTTATTATCTAAACCTTGGTGCTAGACAGAGAGAAATCTGCATGCAGATGATGAACGTGTGCACCCCGAGCATGAATGCAGCACAGACATGCATGCACCTGATTCCTGATTACAAGATTCCTCTAAACATCATCACTGTTTCTTACCACACTTTAGTATATGCACACAGTTATCCGCGGGCCTTTTACATTCTTCTTTGGAACACTGAAGGCTGTGTGTCATTGTTTCTGGTAAAACAAAAACACCCCAGTGAGCTAAATACACAATTTCAATGTGAAATTTAGTTCTAGCCTGCGCTTGGATGGGAGCCTTTATGGATACATTTGGTTCAAGCTGTTTGTTCAAAATAACTCTGTGTTTAACCGTAACAAATAACTCCAACTATGGAAGACACGACTCGATAAAATTGCCAGAGCACTCCTAGTGCTATTCTATTCTATTCTATTCTATTCTATTCTATTCTATTCTATTCTATTCTATTCTATTGAGACGTCAACATTGGCAGAATACAACTTTTCTGGCTCTTTTCCATTGGTCGGTATCACACTTTGTTTATTTGTATTTGTAGTGATAATTGAAACAAGTCTAACTTTTTGTGTACATTTCTAATTGTGTGTTTCATTAGCACCTTACCAATATGTTATTAATTAAAACAAAACCATTACAAAGCATTGTTAGTTATTTATAATTCAGTTATAAAACACAATTTGGCAATTGTATGCTTCACAACTGCCTAATTAAAGGGAGACGCCGTTTTAATATTTTTAAATCATTTTCTTGAGCCAGCGCGTGCTAAAACGACCCTTTACTGAGTTAATGAAAGGCCAGCCCCCCTGTGGGCCAGAATATTCCACTTGCAGCTTCAGACTGGCAGCAGCTCTGTTGGGAGTTAGAAAAAACTGAGCTGACAAACCTCGTGCTGAAGTCTGCTTTCAGCCCATTTCCTGCATGTTTTGGATCACAAACACAGCTGATTTGTTTCATTTAGAGATGAATCACTCCTGTAGACACTAAGGAAGGCTGGGGAGACGTTTCGGCTTTTAGATTAAAGTGCTAAATTATGAACGCACAGTGAGGAGATTGGTTTTACATTCGGTTCTACAAATGGACACTAGGAGGTGCTCAAAGCAAGCCAAAACTGCCTAGTCTACCTTTCAGTTTGTAAAAATCAATTAGTAATTGCTTATTATTTAATAGTTTTTCTTTTATAAAGGTAGTCTTGTGGTGTATTGTCTCTGCACATGGAAATAGGATAAATCAAAGTAGGGATTCTGACCAAATTCTAATCCCTGCAGCTCCAACCTAAAAATCCAACATGGCTGCCTCACACATGTGATAACATGCTTTATTTCACTTCTGTTGGTTTGTGTCTCAGTAACTGAGTCACACACAAAGGATTATGCAACCACTAAAGTGTTTAAATGCTGAAACAAACGTCATCACTGACTTGTAACACTAACAGCTGTTAGCCTGGCTAATGAGCAACATCATCACATCCTACTGGTTTCTGGCTTGTTACTGGAACATCGTGTCAAGTCTGATGTCATTTCACAATTTGAGTTTCAACTTATAAGAAAATTGGAAGCATTGCAGCATTATTGCAAAGTGTTACCCAAGTAGTAGGATTTTAGTTTGAGTGTTAGCTTTTGCATGTTAGCAAATACAACAGCGATGCATCGATCTTGAATCTGACCAGCATCTTTAGTGCTCACTTTGCTAAATGCAGATGTGTAATGAACATTTACATTCTGCTTTTGCATGTCAACTAAACGGTATATGACTATTAGATGTATTTTAAATGTTTTTTCTACCCAATAATGCCCAGTGGAAATGAATGTGGCTACTTGAATCTAATGAATACATTAATCTTTTTGAAATGTATGTTATGTTTCATTTTATGACAGATTTAGCTATGTAATTCAGTCTTTCTGGTAATAATTCCCATCTGGAGAGGTGCTCTTTAGCCTATAATCCTGACTTTATTCGGTGGATTTTAATGTCGCAATTCCTTTGTCACAGTGATTGTAAATTAATTGTGTGTTAATGGTTCCTTATGCACACTGTTTTCTAGCCCCTGCATGTTGGTGTGGAGAGTGGGGTTAAGCCTGTGGATGATAGGTAGGAGGGAGGGCGGAGAAGCTATTCAGAGACTTTGTAATTACGGTTTCAATCCTACCACACTAAGTCAGGCCAGACGCAACAAGCCTGAAATCATCCTGACAGGCTGGGAGGAGCTGCGATGAGAAAGAGGTGAGAGGAAGGAAGAGATGGGAGAAGAGAGAGCACAGGGGGAGTCAGGAGAGGTGAGGGGGAGGAACTGGGTAAGACAGGGGAAGTTGTTGAAGAGGGAGCATCTTGGGTAGTGAATGTTGTACATGCACATGGAGAGTCAGATTATCTCAGAGCGCAGCCTCAGATGTGGAACCAAGGCGGATATGTGAAATGACATTTCCAAGAAAAGCACGGGTCAGTGGTGTTGGATGTAAATCTGTTGTTCGACGTCGTTTTGTTTGATAATCCTGGAGAAAGTGCAAGAGCATTAGAATGGCTCAAAGTAGGGCAAGTGATGCTGACATCTATGTGTGTGTGTGTTTGTGTGAGATCATTCAGAGCCGAGTCGGTCCAGTTATTCTCAGCCATATGCATCTTTTTTTCCATGCCGATCACACACACAAGCACACGCTTAACACCCGAAATCATCTTCTTGTTCCCAAATCTGCTGGTGTGTTTCCACACGCTGCATCAAAGAGACAGGGGCTGAGAGATCAAAGACTTCTCCGCCTGTGCTCTTACGCTCAGCTCTAATGCAAATGTGAGCCAGGCAATCAGGCCGCCAAGGCAGGAAGGCATGCAGGCTACGATCGACCCTCCAACCCACCTCATCTCTGGAAACCTCCTTGTTCCTCTCTGTTTGGATATCGGCTCCTCTGTCCCTTTCTCATACTTGGTTTTCTTCCTCTCTAATAGGCTTTTAGAATTGATCCTGAGAGAATTATCTGTTTTTGGCCTCAGAAGAAAAGAAAATGATCAGAAGCAGTTGGTCATTTGTTTTGAACAACGTATGAAAGATTCCTGTTTGCCTGTAACCAATGTGCTCTTTTCCTCTAAGACCTTGAATCAATCCAGCCTTAACTAGTCTAGGCTAACTTAAAGCCTGTTTAGTAGGATCTGCTGAGCCTTGGAGGATTTTAGAGGCTTTATGGGATGGAAGGGAAAATCCCGTCTGAAGCCCAGGCTTGAGTTGCTTAAGTTTGCAGTTTTAAACATTATTTCACAACAGATACTCTGAAGACTAATCTCAGTCGTTATCTTTGCCATCCTCGGGCCAGGACTCACCCAACCATTTATTAAAGCATCACAGAGAATTCTACTTTTGTCTCTTCAGCTTTTACTTTGGAGACAGTATCAATCTGGGCTGTGGTGGATCGTGCCTAAATGAAATTTGTGAAGGAGTTACCAAAGTATTTCATAAACAATTCATTGGTGTCCTTTTATGAGTTGCAGGGCATTTTGGTCATGTTAACATTGTGATAATCTAATTAAAAATCACTGAGTCGTTGTTGGAATCCAAAACCTACATTTTTTGTACTTTTTAAAGATGCGGTTCAGTTGTTTAGTCAATACATTTGCAGTGGACTCTACTAGGAAAGAGGGGGGGGGGGGGGGTTCTCAGACCCTAACCCTGTTTCAGAAAGTACGAGTCAGCTGGAGGAGAAAGTAGCTTCTGACAACAGGATTTGGAGTCTTATTTCCTGCTATTTAGACAGCTCGCTTATGATTGGCTAACAGCTACATGATGCTCTGCAACGTTGACGTTTTATCTCCACAAATAACACAAGCCTGGAGGAATTCTGCTGTCTGGTGGAGTTGCTAATGCTAACGATTAGCTTTTACCAGCCGAGATGCACTCTGCTGTTTCCTGGACGCTTAACCAACAACAGCCTTCCCCGTCGTGAGTCAATGTGGGTGTCAGTGTGACTTAGATCTTCAAACCCTAGAGTTTCACCGTCTATTTTCTATCAGCTAATGCAGCAGATTTGTGTAGGAGACTATTTTTATGTGCAGTCTGCGTGAAAAACTCAGATGTGTCAGTCACAAACAACGTGTTGAAGAGCATGCGAGTGAAAAGTGGCCAATTTAGAGAAAGCTCTGTCTGCAAACAGACCCAACAAGTGTCTGAAACCTGAAATCAGACAAAAACACAAAGAGTTTACTTATACCAGCAAATCTGTAATGGAAACATTTTATTTAAAATATAGACAAATGTTTCCCAATTTTGTTTTGCACTCATACCAAATAGCACATGTCACATTTTGAATATTGTTTCCCCTAGAAAAACTAGTTTACTGCTTTTCTTTCATTTTCTTTAATAGTTTGTTAATAGAATTTATAACCAGGGGCTTTAAAAGAAAACATGAGTCACCTGACTTCCTGTAAAATAACACTAATGCGTTGCTCCCTGGAGGGGCTTTGTCTCATACAGGTTTTTACAGTCCATTACTTCTCATAAAACAATAGCAGGTACACCATAAAAACACTGGGACACATTAGGCAACGGCAATAACAATTTCATCCACAAAACGTTGTATTAGGATATTTGAATGTGTAAACAGCTTTGCTAAAATGCTCCACATTGCACTAATTCCTACATCTGGAGTTGAGCAGCTTATTGGAGGTGGGAAGAAACAGCTTCAAGTTTGGCTCGCTGAGAGTTCTTGATGCTGGAGGCAACAACCATTTTCTTATATGGACTCAGTTTATCAGCTGGTTTTCTGATCTGCTGTCCTTTCCTGTTTGAAGCTACTATTTGGGAGTTCCTGGTTAAACATGAGTGTGATATTTCCGTTAACAAAGGCAGACTCCTGAAAGGGCAAATGGTTTTGAAAAGCACTGGCTCGTGGTCAATCACTTCCCGTGTGTCAGGGACTACGTTGTGTGACATTTAGACAGAGATGGTTAATGTCACACTGATTAATGGTGGCGTTTATCTTGGAACGGCACAGCGAGAGATTTGTGTTGGAGAAAAGCTCAGAATCACAGGATCAGGAGTCAAGAAAGGAATTTGTTCTGGTTAGAATGGGCTGCATGGTGGAGCAGTTCTTGGCACTGTTGCCTCGCAGCAAGAAGGTTGCAGGTTCTAAACTCAGCTGCGGCCTTTCTGCGTGGAGTTGCATGTTCCCCATATGCATGCATGGGTTTCATCCGGGTACTTCGGTTTCCCCCACAGATCACAACATGCATAGGTTAAAAATTGTATGTCGCTTTGGACAAAAGCGTCTGCCAAATAAATAAACAAAAACATTAGAGACTCAACCTCAGCTCAGAGGGAAGAAAACAAGACCTGATGAGGCTGGTAGTAGCAAAACAATCTCCACTAAGGACGTTCCAATCTGATCTCTAAAACTGGATCAGGGTTCTAACCGTGGCATTTTCATTTATTGGTGTGGCTTCCAAACTG
Organism: Nothobranchius furzeri; assembly: GCF_043380555.1. Lineage (NCBI taxonomy): Eukaryota > Metazoa > Chordata > Actinopteri > Cyprinodontiformes > Nothobranchiidae > Nothobranchius > Nothobranchius furzeri. Next base: position 29,736,726 of record NC_091756.1, read on the forward strand.
TGCTGGACCAATCAAAGCAACAAACAACATAATTCACCTCTACGGAAATCAGACAACAGGCAGTCCGCCATAGCCTGGCCTGCCAGACTCCTCCTGTGTTTAGTTCTGCACAGAGAAAGGGTCTGGTCACTCACAGGCAGAGAGGCGCTTGAGGGGCGGGACTAGGCAGCTCAAAAATAACCAATCAGAAAAAAGACGGAAATGCCGACTTTACCACATGGCGCTGTAGTTTTTTAGCTGTAGTAAAATAAGGCATCTGGCAACGGCACAAACATCTTTTATTTTAGAAGAAATGCTTCTAGCGCTTCTACTTGTGGTTTTAAAGACATTCAAATCATTTAGAACAGAGGAAAGAGCCTCAGCGAACTCCGCTTCAGTCGCCAGGTTTATGACAAACTCGGCGTTGTGGTGTGTGACACACACTACTCAGCGCTGATTGGCTCGGTTAGAATTCTCAGGGGGTGGGGTTATTTGAATAGGAAAGTTCCCAGTCCCTTTCTCTGTGCAGGATTAAACAGAGGAGGAGTCTGGCAGACCAGGCTAAGTCTGCCATACTCTGCTAAAGAAAAAGCACACACCCTTTTCTAACAAGTAAAGGACTAAAGTACCTCAGTCTGCTCATGTTTCAAAGAAAAGCCCAAGTCTAAATCATCCAAAGTGGATGCCAAAGCCATTTCAAACAAGCATCGTCCCTGAGCCGATACCATCTTTGTAGTTTGCCTGCTTTACAGCTCTGGTGCTAGCCCAGTGCTATGGTTGGTCTAGATTTCTAGACTATCTGATCTCTAGTGTTGACTTACAGTTCCACAGTACAACACTGTGTATTTGCTAGCGGGGAAACAATACTACCTTCAGGAGCAGGAGGCAGGATCAAGGAGACTAGTGAACATATTAGCTAGTTTCACTTTATCACTTTTCTGTTTCAAACTTAAATCTCACTTACCGTATTGACCCGATATGAGACGACCCCCCTTTCCAAGACTAATCTTCAGGAAAAGACACACAAAAAAATCACTTTTTAAATGAACTATTTTTATTGAAAATTTGAGACCAATACTGAGCAAACATAACTTTTTAATGCAAGCTATCAGAACTTTGCTGACATGCGAAAAAAGTCAGATGAGGCTTTTATTCAGACGCCCTCTGCCTCGCTGTACTCACTGCGGTCCCGGTGCACCATCAGATCGCTACACCTGCCGACTCCTCCCACAACGTCATCCTCACCGCCATCCAAGGCATCCATGCATGTAATGTTTGACGCCTCTGCTGAATTGACCACCGTCATCCTAAAATTTGCGTAACTCTGCCTTATAGCTTGTTAACTTGCCCCACTTTCAGTGTTTCTCCTGTTGAGAACACACAGCCTGGTGCCCTCTGCTGTTACGGGCGTGTAATGGTTAGACCCCGATTATAGTACGGCCCCACATTTTAAAATTATTTTCAACAAAAAAAAATACTCATCTTATATTTGGTATAATACAGTATTTATTCATTTATTCATCGAAACATGCACCAGCTACAGTCTTTTAAAACTTTAAATTAAGACTGGACTAAAACGACTTCATGATTTATGATCCTCTTGAACTTATTTTTTCTGGTAAACCACTAATCACGTCCTTTGTCACCGGTCCTGCTCATAATGTTTATGGTCAGGATTTTTAGGTGCAGCTGTGGTGTTGAGGGTGTGGAGTTTGGCGGCAGGAGAATCTCATCTCTGCTTGATGCGGATGATGTGGTCCTCCCAGCTTCATCAGGCTCTGACCTACAGCTCTTGCTGGGGAGGTTCACAGCTGAGTGTGAAGCAGCTGGGATGAGGATTAGCACCTCCAAGTCTGAGACTATGGTTATAGACCGGAAAAGTCGGCTTGCCAACTCAGGGTCGGGAGAGAGGTCCAACCTCAAATGGAGGAGTTCAAGTATCTCGGGGTCTTCTTCACGAGTGATGAAAGGAGGGAGCGTGAGATCGACAGGCGGATTGGGGCAGTGTCTGCAGTGATGTGGACGCTGAACAGGTCTGTTATTACAAAGAAGGAACTGAGCCGGAAAGTAAAGCTCTTGATTTACCGGTCGATCTACTGCCCAGTCCTCACCTATGGTCATGAGCTTTGGGTAATGACTGAAACAACAAGGTCGCGAATACAAGCGGCCGAAATGAGCTTTCTCCGCGAGGTGGCTGGGCTCAGCCTTAGAGATAAGGTGAGGAGCTTGGACATTCAGGAGAGACTCGGAGAAGAGCCGCTGCTGCTCCATATCGAGAGGAGTCAGTTGAGGTGGTTTGGGCATCTTGTTAGGATTCCTCCTGGTCGCCTCCCCAGGGAGGTGCTTCAGGCATGTCCTGCTGGCAGAAGGCCCCCAGGTCGACCCAGGACACGTTGGAGAAAGTCCATCTCCAATCTGACCCAGGAATGCCTTGGGGTCCTACCGAAGGAGCTGGTGGAGGTGGCCGGGAGAGGATGGTCTGGAACTCCCTATTTGGGATGCTGCCCCCACGACCTGGGCCCGGATAGGCGGAAGAATTCGAGACAAGAGACGCTAATCATGTTGTTAAAGAGGGTCAGAGCACTGCATAAAGCTGCCTTCATCGTGGCTGTTTTAATTCAAAGCTTTTTTAAACACTGTTTAAAATGGTGTTTATTAATATAGTGGGATTTTTTATACCACTCACTGGCGTTTATGGGTCCTGATCATGTGGAACTGCTGTTCATAGCATTGTTTAAAAAATGCTTTTGGGGGTCAACAAGAGCATTCACAATCAGTGACTGTTGTTTAAACAGCATTTATGAGCATTGTCATAATTTCAACAGCTGGTGTTTATGAATCCTGGTTATGTGTAACTCCTGTTCCAAACAGTGTTTAATGAATGCAGACCAGTGATCCGCATCATCAGGAACAACTGCTGTTTAAAACAGTGGTATAAACTGTCTCCCTGGTCTGTGATCACCTACACAAACCCACACAAAGTGATTTAAAGAACTTTTTAGTTTTTATTGTTGGTGTGAAAAGATCAAATAAAATCACATTTCAGATTGCTAAATACATTTTTATCAGGTCATTTCTATGTTTTTACACTAACCTTCCCTTAAACGCCAAATGCTGCCTGTGAAATTCATTCTGTTGTCAGAAAACATTTTATTTAAGATCAAGTAAAATGAAGACATCAGTTGATATTACAGGAAGCACAAGGGGACCCTTATTTTTTGGGACGTATATTTGAATTTACACCGGCGTGAACAGCATGATTGTGGTTTTTACAGTGAGTTGATCCTGAGAGAACAAACACCACTTGACAGATGGTGAGCGTGAGTCATCAATGATGGATCATAGCAGTGATTGATATAATGATGGACCTCTGTCTCCATCTCCTTCAGCTCAATCACATAGCTTGTCAATCAGCCGACTTTTGGCCCGGTGACAACACAAATCAATCGGAGCATTTCTGGAAGTGATATCTCCACATACCTCTGCCTCTGTCCTCTCAACGCCATCTATATCAGCTCTGAGTCGGGTCCGTGAGTTATTTTTGATTGACGCATCGGGGAGTTGAAAGCCCCGTAATGTCACCTTGTTTCTGTCGATAACATATTGACTGAGGCGCAAACAACAGCCTGGAGAAAATCTGTGCATTAAACGTGAAACACTGGTGAGAAGCTGGCTGCATGTTGTATAATCAACTGCACCAACCGTGGGAGGTGAGAGAAAACAGCCACGTCTATAGATGTTGGAAATAAGAATCTTCATTTTCATCACAGTAAAAAAAACACAGAAAAAAGATGAACTCATGGTTGCATTTTTTCTTCAGTAATTTTTAAACAAATGTAACTCCTTGTTTAAGCTGTATTCCTTTTGTTTGCTTGCCACCATGTGCATTTGATCTTGTGTTCCGTGTCATACTGTATCCACAAGGTCTCCGGTGCCTCTGCTTCGACTTTGAGTCAGGAAATAAAAGGGATGAATAGCCTCAGGACAAGTCATTCAGAGTGGCGTGATGAGTGGAGCAGCCCTGTTTGAAAAGTGAGAAAAAGTAGTTCATAGAAGCATGGTGACAGCACCAGGTTAACCCTGAAACTGCTGGCCTAAAATAACAATCTAGGAAACCGTCTCGATGAAAGTCAGCGATTGTCTACAACTAGAGGTTGACCGATGTGATTCTAATCTTGGGAAACCGTGGCAGCTATAATATATCGTTTCCATCTTTTTGTGCCAGACACTTATTTAGATTTTTGATAAAATGGAAACAAACAGGAATATGAATGTATTTAAAATTAAAATAATAATAATAATAATAATAATAATAATAATTATTATTATTATTATTATTATTATTATTATTATTATTTAAAACGTGACAAATAGCTGATTCAATAATCAACCATGAAAATGGCTAAATAACTCATCTCGGGTTCTTCCTCCCAACCACTGCTCCCAACAAAACCAGTAGATAATCTCCTTTTTATCCCAAATTCCTGCTGCTTTTATGATTTGTGCAGTTTCAGTTTTTCTGTCATTATTGCATCTTAACAAAATTATTCCCTGTAAATACTCTAATATTATTTTTCACATAGTATTTTATGTACTTTAATTCCTTAGAATGTGAATATAGCCAACAATGACATTTTTGGCCTTTCTGACTATTTCTGCATTATGTTTGTTTACTCTTTAATTTGACTTATTCTGTAATTTTTTCTCACCTTTTTGCTCCTGTTGTGAATGTGATTGCTGCTGTGGCACCAAAACGTTCCCACTCCGGGACAAGGATGGAATTTTTTTTCTATTCTATTCTATTCTATTCTATTCTGTGCAGCTTTTTGCAGAAGCAGAAATTAGAAGTGTGTGCCACTAAACGGTTGGAGTAACAGAAAAGAGTGTGTGAGCAAGGGTTGAGAGTAAAGGACCAACACGTTCTCACACCCTAAGCGTCGGAAACAAACGCTTGGTCACTCACTTTCTGCGTCAGATAGTTGAAAGAACACACACTCAGCTGTCATCACGTGTGCTGAAGGCAGAATCTTGCCGTAGCTGAGCATATTTCCCTGAGTGGTACGCATGATCAAACGGAGCCCTCAGGCTTAGTAATCTGACCCCCTTACCGGTTTCCCCACAGAGACGGTGACACGCTGTTGGCAGCTGATGTGCTTGGATTGCGCAGATCACAGCTTCACTGCACTTTTCTGTGTGTGTGTGTGTGTGTGTGTAAGCTCATCTGTTGTCACATGTAGACAGATGGAGGAAAACTGAGAAACCTAGACACCGATAAAACCAGCTGGATGATACCTGACGCTGTTTATTTCTTCATGTTTAATCATCCGACTCATCAGCTGTGAATAATTGATAAACCTGTTAGGAGAACAAAGGTAAACATATCTGAAATCAGCGTGCCATCTGAATGTTGGCACAAAGATGCTTTTATCACTCAAACATATGCTGCTGAATGTTCAGCCTGCTTTTTAGACGCCGTATTGAATCTTGTTTTTTTTTTACATTTTTAGTAGAAAGAGGCACAAATGAATAAATCAGTACTGGACAAGGCAGCGCCACAGGGCAGCGACGCGCTTGTCTCGTTTCACTAAATCTCTGTTCTTTCCTCAAATGGTAAAAGTGTGTTTTATCTCATTTATACCATCAAACACATCTTGGTTTAAATGAAAGGCACAGGAATCTGTGAAAGAAAGTAGACTGCTCTGACTTTTATACCAGAGGTCCAAACTAGAAAGCCAAACCCCTCCTCCGGGATAAGAGGAACAGAACTTAGAGGTAAAAGTTGTGTTGATGACTAGGGATGTCCCGATCAGGTTTTTTTGCCCTCGAGTCCGAGTCATTTGATTTTGAGAACCTGCTGATACCGAGTCCCAATCTGATACTTCTAATACATAAAAAAAATAAAGAAAAGGAAGAAACAGTTCCAGTTCCTTATTTTTTTTATTTAATTACCTTTTTATTTTGATTTTTAACAACAGATCACTTCTGTGAGGTAGCTTGAACAATCAAGTAATAAATAACATAAATTCTTCACTTTTGGACTTTATTGCAAATATAAAGAGTCTAATATAAAAACAGATCGCACTTCAACTTAAAATAGCTGGCAGGGGTCTATTTTGCCTCGGCCCCCAAAATGCTTAGATACGCCCCTGGGCATGGGACGTATCAATTATACGTCCCATGAATCTGAATCGTATCATCTATATAAATACTACATGCTGATAAGTTATTGCTTTATACAGGTACAAACATGTAGTGGGGTAAATCTGCCTACATTTTATTTTTTTGAAAACTTTATTTTTTCTTGGTTTTTATTTTCCTATCTTCTGTCCTGTCTGTCTCTGATCTTCCTGCATCTCCCAGTCCTCCAGAAACACTCCTGCCTGCTTCCTTCTTTTTCGCCTCACAAGTAACTTTTTAACTAGCAGATCAAGTTGATCTATTGACTGCAAAAAAGTGGAGTGTGTGCTGCGCTGCCCGGCTGCGTCAGTGACGAGCGCTGCAGCGGGGGCAGCGGGAGCGCGTCATGCTCAAATACAGACAGAACTTACCAGAGAGGAAATGAACGGACACGAATGACTGTGTGTTAATTATGTATTTTTTGGTGACGCCACTTAGAAACTTAGAAAATGTTACTGTGGCCGTGTGCAGAACGCAGCTGGAGTTCATGAATCATCAGCGGTCTGCCTGCCGCTCTCTGCGTCTCTGCTCAGAAGAATCCCCGCTACGCTGGGTCCATATAAATAATATAATATAGGTAGAAACTGTGCTCCTTCTGGGTGTGTAAGTTAAGGGCATCAGGGGAGTCTGACAACCTTTAAGGAGAACCAAGTAGCTCTCCTGTAATTTGAACCCAGTATCCAGTCCGGATCGGGGCTTGGATCGGGAAGTAAAGCCCGAGTCCCGATTGAATCAGAAACCACGAGATCGGGGCCGATTTCCAATCATGTGATCGGATCGGGACATCCCTATTGATGACCAACCTGATGCAGCTGTATTTAGAGCCGGAGTGAAACGGGCCGTTCTGATAACGATCCTTTAACACGGGGCAAGCGCTGTGATGTAGTGAACAATAAGCAGAGCTGACTTGTGTTTCACTGCTCTGTAGGAAATCACTCCATGAACACACACAAGCTTATGCAACTAATCTGTGGTCTAGTGGGGATGTGGGAAGCTGCTCATATCCCACTGTAATAATCTGTTAATGTACTGCTGGCGTGCTGCCATCCACAGTAATCAGCTGTGGTGATTTGTGTAGATATTGGTGAGCTGGTGGTGTGCTGCAGCACTGAGTGACACTTTAATTAGAGAGGCTGATTAGCATCATCGTCTGGTTGTTTTACCTAAAAAACCAACATGGGCCCTCTCACTTGGAACCGCAGTGTGTTACAGAGCTGCTGCAGCCTCTGACGAACTTTAGACATGCAGTGTTTTAGCTGTCACAACACCAGTGGCTGACTAGGATATGAGGAGGAGGAAGTGCTCGAATGTATTTGCATTTTGGCTTTGATGTGTGTGTGTGTGTGCGTCAGCGTCGATGATTTGACCATCCTTCTGGTTGCAACAAATTCTGAGCGGCTCTCACTTATGCTCTGCAGGATCAGAAATGTCCGGATGATATGATCAGCTAACCCTTCAGGTAAACGTTTTCAGCTCTGACGTTGTGCTGAAGGAACGATAACACGCTCCTGCAGCCAGCAGAAATGACAACTTCCAATCTGCATATCAAAGCCTCAGCCAAATTCCTTTGCCATCTGTGTGCACGGATTTGTGCCCACACACACACACACACACACACACACACACACACACACACACACACACACACACACACACACACACACACACACATGCATTTTAATGCAGTCTCTGAGGCAAGTTGTTCATGGTCTGTTACTATCAGAGTTCATCCCTGACAAACTCATTGTTTCTTGGAAAATTATAAGAGGAGGTTTAATTACTTGCTCATAAAGATTTGAGAAAGCTCAATCCAGATCCAGGTTTCGGTGGGAACATGGGCTTTGAAGTCATCTGTCGTGTTGTCTCTTCGCTCTGTAGGAGCTGTCACTCAGAGGCAGGGCTCTGCGTCTCAGCCTGGACAACCAACACCTCAGTGGCTGACGCCGGGACAAAAGACTCAGATTTTGATTCATCTGGCTCGAGCCCGGCCTCGCTCAGTGGTGTCCTCTCTGAGGGTGTCTCATAACGGGAAATGAGCCTTTAATGCCGTCCCTAGAGTCACTGAACAAAGAGGGTGTGTGTGTGTGTGTGTGTGTGTGTGTGTGTGTGTGTGTGTGTGTGTGTGTGTGTGTGTGTGTGTGTGTGTGTGTGTGTGTGTGTGAGACAGCGTCATGTTCCCTCAGTGATCCTGCACGTCTACATGCTCAAACTGTAAAGGAGCTAAAAATGAGATTCATGGAACAATTTACAGCTTGAAACATGTTAAAGTGATCAAACCACACAAACAAACTTTGTAGTGACTGCACGTGGAAATTATGTTACAGTTTACTACCAGACACAAGCATGACAAACAAAATCAGTCATAATGAGTCATTACACACTCATCTGCTGACAGTCGAGGACAAAATACCCTAAATGGAGCCAAGAATGCTGCTTCAGATTAAAATGTGTGTGTGTGTGTGTGTGTGTGTGTGTGTGTGTGTGTGTGTGTGTGTGTGTGTGTGTGTGTGTGTGTGTGTGTGTGTGTGTGTGTGTGTGTGTGTGTAACCTGCTGACAATCAAGTTGGTTTGTATTTCTCAGCTGCCAGGTATCATATGTCGACATTCACTTTAGTCCAAACGTTTTGTTTTAGTTTGACTTCAGCTCCAAACTTTTTTATATACTGCATATAATTTGTCTTCAGTCAGCTGAGGTCAGTCTGACCCGTTAGTGCTCTCAGAGTTTTAAAGTTACTTTTTGTTAGATGTTTAATGGTAACACTGAAGTTGAAATAAAATCCAGTATTTTCAGATTTAAAAAAAAACTCAGTAGTTTTTAACACATTTTGAAAAGATTTATTACAGAAAACATAAAACATAAAAAGCATAAGTCAGAGAAAACAAATTTCTGTTTCAAAACATTTTTTTCTTGTTTCTAAGATGCATGCTTTATGTTTTTGTGTTTTCTGAAACATTCTCTTTTAATTTTTTTCAGATGTTTTTTCAGTTTTGTTGCTTTTAATTCCCCTTTTTTATATAAAAAAATCAGTTATTTTTATGAAGTTGTCATTGTGTGAGGGAGAATTATCTTTTATTTAGGAGTTAAACATAGACTCAATGTCTCTTGTTTTATTGTCTCAGATCCAGTTTATGACTTTCTTTTGACTTTGCCATCACTTAAATGTGTTTTAAGTTTCACTTTGTTTTCTACCTCGAACTCCAGCTTCTCCATGGTGATTCGTTCTTTTTCCTACAAACTTCAGCTTCAGTACTCATTCAAATATCGGAGTCTATAGAATCAAATATTAATACTACTACATGATAACAGGATGTCTTTCAAAGTTATGGTTAGACCCGACATGAGTATTTGTTGTATATTTATGATAATGTTATAATGATTTATTTATGAATACCTATTTTTTATGTATGTATTACAACATAATGTAACAGATTATAACATAAAATATCTATCACAATGCAACATATCATATCGTAGCAATCACAACATAGCGTATCACATTGCATCGTAGCGTAGCGTATAGTATCATAGCAAATTGTAATATATCTTCGCGTAGCGTATCATAGCATATCACATCGTAGCATATCGCATTGCATTGTAGCGTATCACATCGTAATGTATTGTAGCGTATTGCATCGTAGCATATTGCATAATATTGTATCACATCTTAGCGAATGACATCTTAGCAAATAACATGTTAGCGTATCACATCGTAGCGTATCACATCTTAGCAAATGAAATCTTAGCGAATGACATTGTAGCATATCACATCGTAGCGTATCACATCTTAGCGAATGACATTGTAGCGAATGACATTGCAGCGAATGACATCGTAGCGAATGACATCGTAGCGTATCACATCGTAGCGTATTACATTGTAGCATATCACATCGTAACGTATCACATCATATCATATCACATCATAGCAAATGACATCTAGGTGTATCACATCATAGCATATTGCATTATGGCAGATCATATTGTATCATATCACATCACATCATAGTGTATCACATGGTATCATACTGAGTTTAGGCGAACCAAACATTTACTAATCATATTATATATAATAATACTATAATCATATTTTATCATATATCAGGTCTTATCCAATACTAACCTATCGGATCGTACAGCGTTTTATCATTTATTGTATAAAAAATGCAGCCCAAACAGAAGCTTGGTACTCAGGAGGTTAAACTCTCATGTTCTGTTCATGTTTTTTTCCCCCGATTTCACCTTCACTATTCATTAAAGCTCCCTTTCTCTTCCCACTGTCCCAGCGGCAGAAAGTGGTGTCTTCTGTAAGCTGTAGTTAGTGTCAGAGAAAACACCTCGTGGGGATCATTAGACGGTAATGAAACAGGAGGTAAAATACCATGTTCACCCGTCGATCTCCAACATTCCTGATTGTCAGGTTTAATTATAGCACAGCAAGGTCTTTGGCTCTTTTATCACATTTTCTCCAGCTCAACCTCCAACTCTTTATTTCCACTTGGTGCAGTTAAACTTTCCCCTCCTTCTGAAGCATGTCCCTTCGAGGTGAGATGTTCCACGGCTCTGCGACATGACGACATGTTGGGATGCATAACTAGAGTGGCAAGTGACGACGGGGGTCAAATAGTAAAAGATTATGTGTGAACCACATCTCCCAGTGCCCTGCCCTTAGAATAATCAAATATCTGCTCCACAGAGCTGCATGTAGAAGCCTGATTAAAATCAAAAACTTTGCGTCCATAATTCAGAATCATCTTCTCCACCGCCATTACCCGTCACCAGGCCAACAACATCTCCTTTGAAATAAAAAAAAGTCGAAATAAAACACAACAAGATTAAAAGCAACACATAAACCAAGTCTCAACATGATGCTCACACATGAAGCCGAATGAAAGAGGTTCATTGAGCTCTACTGTAACAGCGGTGGTTACCCAAGAATTTAGGAAATCATGACAGCATGTAGCTTGTTTTAATTGGGACTGCTGATGAACATCTCCAGGCAGGTTTTTTTTTTGTTATGCTCTGGGTTCATCTAAGTTAAAACATCACATTCACTACAGTTAATTAATGCATTTGTTTATCGGATTATTATTCAACACCCTGTGTTTAAGCATAGACACAAAGGCGTCGTATTTTCATATTTTGACCTTGCAGTTTAAAAGAAAAACTTAAAAATGAAAATAATACACTTTTTATTGAATGAATACACTAAGTACCTGTACTGTCATCCAGAGTTTAGCATCAAGGTACAAGTCTGCCATCTTGATCCTGATTATTGGTCCATTTTGAAAACAGTTTAGTACCAAAAAAAATTTAAGGACAACATTGGTGTTTTTTAAGTGATTCTGAACCAGGTTTCTGTGTAAAAAAAATCTGATAGAAAAGATATAACGTTTTCCAGCTATTTATATGAATGCTAAATGATCAAACATTACATAACCTTAAATCTCTCGTTTAAAGAGAATTTTATTTTTGTAGCTTAAATTAGCAGCAAAGCTAGCAAGCTGTACCCCTACCTGTTCAGTGCTGGGATAACTGCATACGATGAAGTTGGGAACAATGCAATATTAAATATTGTTTGCATGAATAAATGTTAAACATGTAGTGTGTTGAAACACCCAAAAGGATATTGGGAACTGGCCCAAGAAACTTGTTAGAACTGGAGGCTAAAAACATAATGGCTTTTATTAAATATTTTAAATTTTATTTCACTTTTCATGTCACCAGCTCAGTGGTCTAGTGGTAGAGTGTCCGCCCTGAGACTGGGAGATCAGGGTTCGATTCCTGGTCGGGTCATACCAAAGACTTAGAAAAAATGGGACCCAATGCCTCCCTGCTTGACACTCAGCATTGCGGGGTTGGATTGGGGGTTAAACCACCAAATGGTTCCCGAGTGCGGCTGTGTCTGCAGCTCACCGCTCCCCCAGGGGATGGGTCAAATGCGGAGAACAAATTTCGCACACACATCAGTGTGTGACAGCTAATGGGACTTTAACTTTAACTATGTATGTGTGTCATGCAGCTGTGAAACAGTTCTGGTGAAGTATTAACAGTATTGAAGCAGTTCTTTTTATATGAAGTTGTTTTTTTGTCTGTAAACATCAGAATTGCACGTTTGTTGCAGTATAACATGCAAAGACAATAATAACATCAGACTTTAAAAGTTTCCAAACAAGAAGCTAAAAACGTGATTTTAAAGTTTCACAGTTTAACGATGTATAGATTGGAAAGCTGCTGTGGGATTATTGAGTCATTATGTTTTATTTTTTCTGACGCACTGGCTGGTGATTGATGGCTGGCTCGTTCAGCCTAAAAGAAGCAGAGAAATGACAGTACGGCTATCTGGATGTTGGACATGCTTCAGCCTGTCACCATCTCCCCTGCCCTGCAGATTATTAATGTCAGTGGGGTATGGATAAAGAAAGGATCAAGAAAGAACCATATGGTTGGGCTCACCAAAGGATTATGATTTGTTGTTCACTAAAAAACAGAAAAATAGAGCGAGAGAGGAAGAGAAATAACTTCAGCATTGTTGGGCCCTGCAACGAGAAAGCAGCTTGGCAAAATGGCACGGATTAGTCTAGAGCGATAGAGTGCGCTTCCCTGCCGACCGTGATGGTGTGTACTCAGTCAGCTCACTGCAGGGCGAGGGGCTGTATTTATTGTGTTTGCACAGAGCTTACTCAAATATGAGCTTTGGAGTCTCAGCTCTTGTCCGAGCCAACTTTGGAGGGGGCGTGGCCAACTTCAAGGTGACGATCTGTCCGAGTCGCGGGCGGCCTAATGCGAGGCAGGGCTTTCACCTTTTGTTCCACACGTCCTCCTCTCGTTCACTTTGCACAAATAACACAAAGCACCCAAAAACACACAGCATGCACTACCCCTAATGCTCTTTCTGTTAAAGAGTACAGCACATAATTTATTAAAAGCTTTCAAATCTTCCATATCAAGTAGAAAAACCATTAAAAGCAGTTTGTTTGAGCTCTCAGCCAATATTCCCTGTTTTGTTGAGCAATGCAGAAATGGAAATTCTGCAGTTAAGTTCAGCAGACTAAAGGAAACTCTGCATAATAAATATGCTAATGAACACATCCTTATTTTGCCAAAATATTTTTAATTATTTCAAGTAAGTGTGCATGCATCTCTCAGGGTGTGCACATCATTGGTTACTGTTACATTTTACTCCGTGAAGAGAAACTGGCATGCGCCATGAGGATTTTCTGCCTGGGTTTTCTTGCTGGAAGCTGCACAAGATCACAGATGGAGCCCAGCGACAGTGTGTGTCTTTATTGCCAGTTGGACGCTGCGCTTTTCCACTCTCTCTTTACTTGGAACGTCTTCGCTACTGTTGGTATACATTAGATCACGTGCCATGGACATTTTCTGTTTGTAATGTTGCAGAAATGTAAATGTTTGTGTTTCTCAGATTGCTGAAATCAGAGGTTTAGACTTCGTCAAGAATGTCTCAAAACACATTTTAGGTCCGTGTGTAGAGTTTGTAATCCCTGCTTTTATCCCCACCGTTCACACACCGTGATTCATTTATTGGGATTCGGCTAAACCTGACATGAATACATGTGGATCTCACCAGTTCATCACGTTTGCATTGTGTAAGCTAGTTTGATGAATCTACTAATGATAAATGACCCGCACTTGTGCAGCGCCTTTCAGAGTCAGAGAACTCTAAAGCGCTTTACACTACAGTGTATCATTCATCCATTCACACACACATTCACACGCTGGTGGTGATGAACTACAATGTAGCCACAGCTGCCCTGGGGCGCACTGACACTGACGGGTCTTTGGTGAAGCAGCTAGCTGCAGCTAGCTGGACAGCACGGAGCCTAACCAGGTAGAGTGTGGCTACGGGGTAAATGCGCTCTTTGGATTGTAAAGGTTGCAGACCGCTATGCCATGCATTAGAAGCTCATGCGAGGCTAGCAGAAGGCATGTGTGGTTGTAGCTTATGTGACTCCTGTTCTTAAATTTCCAGTGGCTACAAATGCATTGGTGCTCTACTTCATAGATGTATCACCAAACCCCAACCACCAACACCACTGGTGAAAGACCTCTACACTAAATTTTGGTACATGCTCAAAGCAGTCGTGGACCTATTATGCTTTTTTTTTAATCTTCGGGAGAAGAACATTCATAAAATTTAAGATCTGTCTCAAGTTCTAACGGACAAATTTGCATTTTGCGTCCTTTTGTGTGTCATGCGGCTTTCTACTGCCTCTATAAACACTCCAGACATGAAAAAGATCCATCCATCTTGATTTTTTTTGGGTCAGTGTTTGTGTTTAGAAATTATTTCCTGAAGTAACTCAATACAAAAGTCCCAATTTGTGACATCGCAAACGTGGAATGTACAATAGAATCACCTCTTACGTGCAAAAGCTAATGCTGGAAGAGCAGCTTCTCTACTCTGAGCCCCTCCCAGAAATCTGAGCTTCTCAGCTTATAGCAGCCTGAGTGGGGTATGGAGGGGTGTGTCCGGCTCCAATTTGTTGCCTTAAAGGGACAGAGGCTCATTCTAGAAGGTACTGAAAATGTCAAGAATAAAACAGCTGTAACTGCTCTGGTTGAGGGAGATTTAGTGCAAAGAACTTCATGAACATGATTTTTACCAACAACAGAACAATTATAACCGAAGAAAAAAGTCAGAACATGTCTTCTGTAATGTTTAAACTACTTGATCCCCGGTCACTTTGTAACAGCTCAGCATCTTTAAAGATCTCCACTGCGGCTCATCCCATTTCTTTCTCTATTCCCCCCTTATTCACCTTTCTGCCTCCTTTGTAAACCTCCTTAGGCCATTTCCTGTTTTTCACAGTCCCTTTTCCCTCCCCGTCACTTCTTTTAACCGTCACTGTTTTCCTGCAGCCACACCCATCAATCTCAGGTCTGGGGAGAATTGAGAGCGAGCGGAGGCCTGCTCTCCCTCCCTGCAACAACACCATCCTCTCATTTTCTCCTGATATAATTTGAATGGTTTGGCTGGGAGAAGAAAAGGCACACTTTGTTTGTTTGTTTCTCTTTTCCTCCTCCCTCAGCCAGAATCCCGTCTCTCTCACAGCCTTCTAGAAAATTATAATCTGTCATTTATTGTTTTTCCTCTCACAAAACCAGTCCCCTTCTCTCACAACACCTCCTATAAACGCTTAACCAGGTCAGTTATGCATTGTTCCTTTACGCAGCTTTCATCCTACCATTTTCTGTCGTGTTGTTCAGGGTTATGGACAATGAAAAAGGGTTTGGCCTTTCTGAGGGGGGAGGAGGCATATTCACATGTATCTCATGTTCACTGGTGATAAATCAGGATGTTTCTAATATCATAAATATTTTCTTCTGTATTTAATATTTGAAGCACCAATAAAAAGCCCTTGACCATCTGATTTGCACCTACCTGTCTCCGTATTCTTTCCGCTCTCAGTTCAGTGTATTTTTGCAGATGTGTCCCTCCTGCATCCTTGTGATTGAGTGTCATGCCTCCAGGCTTTTCCTATGTGCATTTATTATGTATTTATAGGCAGTGAGCACTGTTTTCTCTCCTCTTATCAACAGCCACCGTGTTCCCCACCCACCAATTTACCAGACACTGCCCTGAGATTTTGAGACACCACAGGCCTTAGAGCTTCAGTCACTCAGAGCTTCATCCTTGTCCTTCCAGTCTCTCATTTACTGGAAATGTATCTCCAGGATCTCAAGATTTGGGCCCCACTGACGTAAACTTTTCCTAACTGCAAATTTTAAAACTTCCTTTGACCATCTATGTCAGAAAACCCCATGTTTTCTGCCTGCCTTCATTTTTTTGTCCCTTGTCTAGAGCTACAAGACAAGCATCCCTCGCTGCAGCTTGTAGTTTTTCTTCCAAAAGATCTCAAAGGAACCTTTTTTCCATTCTTACAGTGGTTTTGACAAATGTGCTGCGATCTACCGAGAATTGTGAGCAATAAGTCAGACGTTTCAACCTCCCAACACGTTGCCAGATTGCACCTGCGCACATTTCTATAACAATCTGATCTCTTTCTGTAATAACACATCAGTCAAAATTGGGGAAACACAAGTTAAAACGTGTCAGAATGTCATGCCGCCACTCCGCCAGCCAGCCGGCAAACAGCGTAATTAGACTAATTGTCCCAGCAATAAATTTCAGTTCAGACTTGAAAGAATTTGAAGGGGGTTGCATTACTAATTACTCACACAGTTTGCAGCCCACGTTCAGAGCGGCGGGACAAAGACGTGGGTTTAATGCCAGGGAGTGGCGCAGTGGTGGATGGTGGGTAATTTTAAGCTAGAACTGATTAAAGAAACTCACAAGTTGAGGCACAGTTAAATTAAATTGTGCACAGCAGGCATTGCGATATAAAAAGCCCCTTGCCTTTTTTTAACAGTATATTGTATGACTTGGAAACAGGAAGAGACACGAGGGAGGCAGAATTAATCGTTTGTTTTTGCATTTTTAATTTGGTTCCACTTGTAGTGGCTGTCAGTCATTTTGAGTTAGGCGCCACAGGTGAGTTTAGGGGTGAAAAATCCCCCGTTGTCCTCCGTCCGGCGTTTTAGTTAAATACGTTCACCGACTACAAATACTTCATAAATGTCCCTTAGCTCGTGCCTGAGTTGTGATAAAAGTGGTAATAAACAGCAAAAGATCAGATAGTGATGCTGCCGTTAGACCAAACAGGCTAAATGTAACACATAAAAGTCTGAGATGCATCTTAGAAAGGTGGTACAGGTTATAGTTTAATGACGAAACCTCCGTAGCAACAACAATAATAATAAAAACTGTCTGCGCGTAAATGTCTTCTGGTTACCATATTTATGATGCATAGCAGCTGAGTTTTAGAGCCGATTGCTGCACAGGAAAAGGCTTTATTCTAAATAATCTGTGACCTAAAAACCAGCAATGACTCACAGAGAACTTAACTGAGTATTAAAGGTTCTGCAACAGAATAAGTCAGAAGTTATGGCATGTTTGGACTCCAGTGTAAGATTAGCTGAAGACATTAACATGTTGCCACGGAAAACATTCTGGCAGCATGGTTGTGTGTGTGTGTGTGTGAGTTATGTACTGTAGTTGTCCTTTTTAACACTAACAATGATTAGACTTTTATTTTCTATCGGTAGCTGTCTGTTGTACATGCAATCAAAGTAAGTGGAGGAGGAAATGCATGTTATACACTGGAGTTTACTAACATTAATGGTAAAGGAGATCATTTTAACTTTTTAATCACAGAGTCACTAGTAAACATGGATACTTAACGATCATTTAAATGGAACCTTGACACATTTTTGTTACAGTTTTACAATAACACAAAACATTTTCACATTGATGGATGGATGGATGGATGGATGGATGGATGGATGGATGATGGATAAATGGATGGATGAATGGATGGATGGATGATGGATGGACAGATGCATGGATGGATGCATGGATGATGGATGGATGGGTGGGTGCATAGATTATGGACAGTAGATGGATGATGGATAGGTGAATAGATGATGGGTGGATGGATGGATGGATGGATGGATGGATGGATGGCTGGATGCCTGGATGGATGGATGGATTGATAGGTGGGTGCATAGATGATGGACAGTAGATGGATGATGGATAGGTGAATAGATGATGGGTGGATGGATGGATGGATGGATGGATGGCTGGATGCCTGGATGGATGCCTGGATGGATGGATGGATGGATGGATGGATTGATGGATTGATGGATAGCTGGATGATGGACGGACAGATGGATGGATGGATGATGGATAAATGGATGGATGAATGGATGGATGGATGCATGGATGATGGATTGATGGGTGGGTGCATAGATGATGGACAGTAGATGGATGATGGATAGGTGAATAGATGATGGGTGGATGGATGGATGGATGGATGGATGGCTGGATGCCTGGATGGATGGATGGATGCCTGGATGGATGGATGGATGGATGGATGGATGGATGGATGGATTGATGGATTGATGGGTAGCTGGATGATGGATGGACAGATGGATGGATGGATGGATGATGGATAAATGGATGGATGGATGATGGATGGACAGATGCATGGATGGATGCATGGATGATGGACAGTAGATGGATGATGGATAAGTGAATAGATGATGGGTGGATGGATGGATAGATGGATGGATGGATGGATGGATCTATGGATGGATGGATGATGGATGGATAGATGGATGCATGGATGGATGGATGGATGAATGGTGGATGGATGGATGGATAACAGATGGATAGTTTAGTAAAAGTGAACATCTTGTCAATAGCATCAGCCATCCAATCCAGCCCAGTTTTGTTTCTATAGCACATTTGAAAACAGCATGGCAGCTGACCAAAGGGCTGAACAGGTGAACAATAAAAACAGAACGCATAAAACAATAAAATACGTATCAGAAAATAAACACAGCAAACCAAATAAAATTATTAATGGCCGAATGTTTGACTAAAATAATGTGATGTCAGGGCTGCTTTAAGCCATGCTAACGAAGAGGCCTACCTCATGTAAAGTGGAAGTTTATTCCAAAGTTTTGGGGCAACACATGAGAAAGCCCGCTCCCCTCTGGTCTTATAGAGCATCTTGGGAACACACAAGAGCAGGTGGTCAGCAGGCCTCAGACATCAAGAGGGCACGTACAGGATAAGCAGCTCAGACAAATAAAATGGGGCCAAATTGTTAAGGCTTTGTAGACAAACATTAGAACCTTAAACAGAACCTGGTAGATAACAGGGAGTCAATGTAGGTCAACCAGAATTGGTGTGATTTGTCTATGCCTGTCTGTGTTTGTTAAGAAATGTGCTGTGATGTTCTGCACTTTCTGAAGGCAATCAAGGGAGGATTTACCAGTGCAGAGGAGGATGGAATTAGCATAATCTAACCTAGAGTTTATGAAAGCATGGATGACAGCAGCTTTGACCAAAATCTACCTTTTGTAGCCATGCTAAGCTAAGTTAAGCCATGTGGCGTGACATGGAGTAGCATCAATTGATCAAGCGATCGATCAGTCAATTTTCACAAATGTGTTGGGATTTCAGATGGGAATTTATAGTTTGTCAAATGATATATCTATTTCCATTGTCTTATATTTCTCACTGTAAAGGTGTCTGATAGATGTCTCTAGGTATGAACACCAGTCTTCTACATCTGCACTCTTAACAAATCACCACTGCTACAACCACTAGCATCTGATGTTTTTTCTTTCTTTCAAGTCCAAAGCCACAGGAAATGAGGTAAACCCATTAGCTGGATGGTTCCAGCGACTCCCCCCTCCTTCATAGCCTTGTGAAAGTGTATTCTTGCCCCATGGGCCTGCATGACAAGGGCAAAGGAAATGGCCAAGCATTAATGGCAGCTTTGATTACTCTCCTGTCACTAATGTAGCCAACATGAAAGACAAGAAGAGGAGAAGGATGACTTTAGCTCCATTGCAAAGCAATCTGATGGCATCTACATGTAGCCTGAACACACTCCCGGTGCCATTTGGACTCTTAGAGCTATAGATAGAATATTAGATCCCGCTCCACCTTGTGTGTGTTTAGATAACGACTGAATATGGCTGTGCTGAGGGTGGTTCCATGCTTTTTGCTCTGATGTTTTGCTTCTTTGAGCCTTTGAGGCTCTGATGGCCGCTGCTAGCTAACATGCTGTCTACTGTTGGGACTTGCTGTTTGAGCTGCACAGATGTGTGGTGCAATGCAAAGAAACAGGGTGTGACAGTTTGCCATCTCACCTAATGGAAGATGTAGTGTAATGGTGGGTGTGTTGAGTCAATAATCAGGGTTTTGTAAGTTTGTCATTCTGTTGACAGAAATGGGAACTAGGGAAGTTCAAAAGTGTGACTCTGAAGGCCAGAGTGAGAATACATTACAGGAAATTCAATATTAATCTGGATTTGGGAGAATCCCCATGTCTTCCATCCTGTTTGAGGCATTCATTAACACAATTTTAAGGCATAATCATGGAGACGAGGAGTGGCCGGGAGTCAGCTCCTGCAAATATGAGGCCATTGTTTTCAGTCGGTAAGAAAATGGAATATTTGATAATGAATGACTGAAGAAAGCCTCTTTTCCTCAAGTGAACAAGTTCAGGTGTCTTTGTGTCTCCCTCACAAACACTGGTAGGATGGAGTTGGTGTTTATAAGGTCTGTCGTGGTGAAGCTGGAGTTGAGCCAAAAGGTAAAACTGGTTTACTAGTTTGTCTCTGTTCCAAATGTCAGCTATGAGATTTAGATTGTAACCAAAAGATCAAGATCTTTGATGTGATACGATGGAATGGGCTTTGAGAAAGTGTTTACATAGGTATAGGATGTATATGGTTTATACAGGTCCTTCTCAAAAAATTAGCATATTGTGGTAAAGTTCATTATTGTCTGTAATGTACTGATAAACATTAGACTTTCATATATACAGTGGTGTGAAAAACTCTTTGCCCCCACCCTGATTTCTTATTCTTTTGCATGTTTGTCACACAAAATGTTTCTGATCATCAAACACATTTAACCATTAGTCCCCCCTTTATCTCCATAAAGCTTTTCAGCAGATGGAAGCATGAAGTTCTCCAAAATCTCCTGATAGCTAGCTGCATTGACCCTGCCCTTGATAAAACGCAGTGGACCAACTCCAGCAGCTGACATGGCACCCCAGACCATCACTGACTGTGGGTACTTGACACTGGACTTGAGGCATTTTGGCATTTCCCTCTGCCCAGTCTTCCTCCAGACTCTGGCACCTTGATTTCCGAATGACATGCAAAATTTGCTTTCATCCGGAAAAAGTAGTTTGGACCACTGAGCAACAGTCCAGTGCTGCTTCTCTGTAGCCCAGGTCAGGTGCTCCTGCAGCTGTTTCTGGTTCAAAAGTGGCTTGACCTGGGGAATACGGCACCTGTAGCCCATTTCCTGCACACACCTGTACACGGTGGCTCTGGATGTTTCTACTCCAGACTCAGTCCACTGCTTCCGCAGGTCCCCCAAGGTCTGGAATCGGTCCTTCTCCACAATCTTCCTCAGGGTCTGGTCACCTCTTCTTATTGTGCAGCGTTTTCTGCCACACTTTCTCCTTCCCACAGACTTCCCACTGAGGTGCCTTGATACAGCACTCTGGGAACCGCCTATTCGTTCAGAAATTTCTTTCTGTGTCTTACCCTCTTGCTTGAGGGTGTCAATGATGGCCTTCTGGACAGCAGTCAGGTTGGCAGTCTTACCCATGATTGCGGTTTTGAGTAATGAACCAGGCTGGGAGTTTTTAAAAGCCTCAGGAATCTTTTGCAGGTGTTTAGAGGTAATTAGTTGATTCAGATGATTAGGTTAATAGCTCGTTTAGAGAAACTTTTTATGATATGCTTATTTTTTGAGAAAGGAATTTTGGGTTTTCATGAGCTGTATGCCAAAATCATCAATATGAAGCACTTTGAGTTGCATTTTTTTGTATGAAAAGTGCTAAATAAATAAAGTTGATTTGATTTGATTTGATTTGATTTAAATGCCAGGCGACAATCTCAACGGTTCTTATTTATTTTAAATGTATATTCTTTGATTTTCCATCTTACCTAAAAATGTTATTAATACCCTTCAACTCTGCGTATGATACCAGGATCAATTTCAGCTTTCTTTTGTTATTCCTCATTTTAAAAAAAAAGTAGGGAAACGTGCCTTTTCTGTTAAAGCTCCTCAGGACTGGAATAAGTTACCTGCTCATATAAGATCTATTTCCTCTTTTCGCCTTTTTAAAAACTCTCTCTATGAGTATGTGAAACCAATCTGTAAATGTTTTGAAGCCGCTGTCTGACATTCTTTTTGTACCAAAGCAGGATTTATTATTTATATTAATTATTATTTTATCTCTTTTTGTCCCATTTTTCTTTAACTATCTAGTCATTAATTTTCTCAGTTGTCATTTGTTGATTGTTTCTTGATTGAGTTTGTTTCATTTTATAGTGTACTGCCTCTGTCTTCTTGTATTTAATTGCTCTACGGTAGAAGGGCCCACTCGTAAACGAGATGTTTCATCTCAAGTGGTTTTATCCTCCTTAAATACGGTGAATAAATATGGTGTCTATGTAGTTATATGGTG
Organism: Nothobranchius furzeri; assembly: GCF_043380555.1. Taxonomy (NCBI): domain Eukaryota; kingdom Metazoa; phylum Chordata; class Actinopteri; order Cyprinodontiformes; family Nothobranchiidae; genus Nothobranchius; species Nothobranchius furzeri. Next base: position 29,758,968 of record NC_091756.1, read on the forward strand.
TTTTCATAGGTGTAGGATGTATATGGTGTATCCATAGGTATATGGTGTATACATAGGTATATGGTGTTCACGTAGGTATATGGTGTATATGTAGGTATAGGGTGTATACATAGGTGTATGGTGTAAATGTAGATATATGGTGTTTACATAGGTATATGGTGTATATGGTGCAAACATAGGTATGTGGTGTATACGGTGTAAACATAGGTAAATGGTGTATACATGGATATTTGATTAGACTTGGACTGGGGTGAGATTTACTTGCAAAAAAGTTTCTAACGCTACCCAGTTAAGATCGGTGTCCTTTTTTCTGACCCTCTCACTGACGTGGTTTATCCGCTCAATATATTTGACTCTTTGATCTCTTTGATTTTACTCAGTCTGACTTCAGCTGATGAAATTAACTCAGATTCTAATGCCTTGAAATTTTGGGATAGCTCCATTTCCATATTTTTATATGCATTTCCCCAAATGTGCATCACTGAAACTCAGACGCTGTTGGCAAGGTGCAGACCTGCTGTTATCTGAACTGCAGTCCAGCATCCATCTGTGGCTACTGTCCTGCAAAGGACACGCACACTATACTGCTCAGAAAAATTGTAGCGTGAAGTAACTTCACAGAGTAAAGGGCTTCGTTTGAATTTAAATTAGGGCTGCATGATATTAGAAAAACATGGATTGAAAACATTTTGTTGAATATTCAGATAAACTTTCTTCCCCTGTAATGCATGTAAAGCTTCAACTAAAAATCTTTGATCTCGTCCATGCAGTTCTTTGCAGTATTACTGATTGATAACTCGATGATGACACTATTTGGACACAATCAAATTCATATTTTGTAGGGTTTTATTTCAATCATCAATCACAAATTATGGCTGCAATTTAGACATACTTTACATGAACACTCTGTCCCTTCTAATTGAGATGATGCAGTGTGCCATATTTGCCTAAATTATCGATGCTTGCTGAAAATCTTTTCAGCGTGCACGACAGATGAATAAAAAGTCAAGAGCAAACCACAAAGCTCTGTTTGAAATTACTGCCAACAAGCCCTGTGTAGAGAGGACAGTAAACTCCTGCTGTGGGTAGACATCGGTCCTTGTGTTGTTCATGAATCTAGTTTATAATAGGTGATGTGTTTATTTTGCACCTCTGCCCCTGTCTTATAAATGCATTGAAAGGATCACTTGAAAGGATCACTTTATTATACAGTTGAAAACATGAGGAGGACCTTAGTGCAGTATGATCTGATTTGCTTTGGTGCAAGTCTCTCTCTCTCTCTCTCTCTCTCTCTCTCTCTCTCTCTCTCTCTCTCTCTCTCTCTCTCTCTCTCTCTCTCTCTCTCTCTCTCTCTCTCTCTCTCTCTCTCTCTCTCTCTCTCTCTCTCTCTCTCTCTCTCTCTCTCTCTCTCTCTCTCTCTCTCTCTCTCTCTCTCTCTCTCTCTCTCTCTCTCTCTCTCTCTCTCTCTCTCTCTCTCTCTCTCTCATGTGTTCTGGTGTCGCTCTGCCACATCCAGCTGTTCCCAGATCTTCTGTAGCCTCAGTTTCTCTCTTGGGGGTGCACACACTCCATTTGCATCAGCAGACAGGTTTGAGGATGAAGATGTTTGTGTGTGTTGACAGCAGGTAGCTTCTGTGTGTGCGTGTGTGAGTGTGTGTGTGTGTGTGTGCGCGCGCGCGTGTGTGTGTGTGTGTGTGTGTGTGTGTGTGACTTGGTATTCTCCTTTTCCACTCTCTGTAAATAGCACAGCCTGCAGTTCTCCTTTTCTTCCTTTATGTTCCCGAAGTGGATGTGACTCCTCTGGGTGCTTTCAGCCTGTGAGTTCATTCAGCGTCTGTCTTGGCCTCTTTGAGAGCGGTAGCTACAACATCTGAGGGTGACGCAGCCTTTGGAAATGAACCAGCTCTCAACAGAAACATGGCTGCCATTCTGTTTTCTTTTTATTCCCCTCATAATTCAATTAGTGCGTCCTATTCAGCAGTGGGCCGATAAGTCCAGAGCACAATGAGCGGCGCGATGGAGAGATCCTTTAGGGGTTTGGATGTCTCTGGCCTGCGTGATGTTTTCACACAGCCGTGGCATTTTCTAAGTAGTGTCGACTCTAGTAGAGGCTGCTGCCGGTCTGTCAGCACCAAGAGAGGAGCCAATAAAAGCTTGTGTCTCTTCCAGGACTTTAATGCTCTTGTTTCTGATGTTGCAAATGACAAAATGTGACATCTTGTGCATGCGTCACTCAAATATTAATTCCAGCACATAAAATAGCAGTTTGTGATCCAACAGTTTGAACAGTTTATGACTGTTGCTTCAGTTCTCTTAGCATTCTTACAGTCCCCTCCCAGGACTGCAACACCAGCTGCTGTGTGTAGGATCATTGTCCGGTTTTATGTCCCAGTTTGGTCCTAACTTCAGCTGTCTGACAGATGTACTCACTTTAGACTCTAGAGAACTTTGGTCTATTGGGTTAGGGTTATGGTTGGAGATCATGGTGACTGTGAGGAGTCCAAACCATCAACCCTCCACTACCGTAACGGTAGCTGGTGTAAACTGTCTGGTGACTGTAAACCTGAGTCATGCTGCCATGTTATTTTGAGTGAATCGACTGAAAGGGAATGTTAGGTTATGCGTTTAACCACTGTTCCCTAAAGGAGAGGAACGAGGTACAACGAAGGTACTATGGGACATCACGCCCTCATGTGGCCTGGCTGAAGACACATCTAATCACACCTGTGAAAGCAAGTGGGTGTGACTCTGTGTGGTGGCCCCGCCCCCCACCTATAAACGCCCAGTGTCACAGTCATTTCTTTGCTTGATAGCCGCTGTTCACTGAGCTAGGCTGCGAAGGGGGCGGCCTTGCGTTGTAACTCGTTCCTCTCCTTCAGGGAATAATGGTTATATGCATAACCTATTGTTCCATTTCAGTTGATTCACTCGGTACAATGAAGGTACCATGGGACATAAAAAATGCCCCATTAGCAGCTATCAAACCTGGGTCATAAATGCAGTCTAAGATGGCAACTCAGACCCCACAGAAAGAACCGCACTGAGCCACCGAAGGAGCCGTAACGTCCAAATGGTAAAACCTCAAGAAGGTGTGGGGTGTAGCCCAGCTAGCAGCCGAGCAAATGTCACCAACCAAAATGCCTTTAAATAGCGCCCATGAAGCAGCCACGCCTCTAGTAGAGTGTGCCCTGACCCCTCGGGGCAGCTGGGAGCCAGTGACACAGGGAAATGGCTTCCACAATCCACTGAGAAAGTCTTTGCCTCAACAAAGCTTTACCCTTGGAGGGTTTGCCGAAACACACAAACGGTTGGTTTGACAGTTGGAAATCTGAGTCCACATAAGCCTGTAGATCACAAACCTGGCACTGAGAATGCAACCTCCTCTGCTCCTCAGGGCCAAAAGGAGGATGACTGAAGGCTGAAAGCTCCATGGTCATATCATCAGCGGGATGATCTTGAGCATATAGGTAGCATTCAGACGCAGGGTGAACCAAGACCCATCTGCTGAAAATTGCAGACATGAAGGGTGAATCAAAAGAGCATGAAGATCCCCCACCTACTAGCTGATGTCAGGGCTAAGAGCAGGGCTGTCTTATAAGACAGAAATTTCATGTCGACCAATTCAATAGACTCAAATGGAGTACCATACAGGGCCTGCTGTGCCAGAACCGGGCAAAGCCTGAGGAGCCGCCTCGGTGAGCATGGGGTCCTGCTGCGAGACCGCAGCTTCCCCCAGGAGACGTTGAAAAAATTTCACACACCATTCGTGGGACGGCAGAGGTGACGAAAGAATTCGCATACCTCCGGATCGTCCGAAAGTGCTTTCCTAGCGTGAAGAATTCCCAGCCAGATAGGACAGGTTCGTGAAGGAGTACAGGGATGGGAAGCAGGCTTTCACGTTGCAGATTCCAACATGGTGCTCTCACCCAAAAAAAAAGGCACAAAGGCAGGAAGCTAAAAGAGCCACGAAAAGATAGCGCTCAGTGGGCGAACGCCAGCCAGAAGGCAGCAGTCAACATCAGCGATCAGTTAAGCTAACTTTTCAATAGCTAGCTTACCTATAGATGTGTTCCCAACGATGTGGAGAGCGTAAAAACAGAAATGACAGTGATGCTGGGAATTTATAGGTGTGGGCGGGGCCACCGCCTGGCATCACACTCATCTACAGGCATGATTAGATGTGCCAGCCAGGCCACACGAGGGCGTGATGTCTCAGTACCTTTGTTGTACCGAGCTAATCGACTGAAAGGGAACATTTTCCCTATGCAGCCCTTCCAAAATGGCTAAATGTGTTCACTATTTTTTTTGTCTCTCTAAGCATTTTATGGTTGACCTATGACCTTACAGGGAGCTTGTTGTGACGTCAACTTCTGGGAAAGCTGACAAATATCTGAAATGTTGACAAATGGAGCATTTAGCTCTTCTCTGATTGATTTGCAGCATCAGTTTTCTCTATTAGGTCTTTGTCATTTGTTCATCTGCTAACACACACCTGTATGCTTCAGACCAGCAACACCCTGACAGCAATCTCTGATGATGATCAGTTAATCAATACATTTGATCAGAAGCACATTTCTGATTGTTTCCTTTCGATATTCAGTTGAAGGAGCAAAGGTGGACTTAGTTTATCCTCTCACAGCTTCTTTCCTTTTTTTAAATAAATGTTGACGTTGTAGAACCTGTTGAGTGTTTTTGGACAGCATGGACTGATATGAATACTTCTAGAACCTGGCAAAGATGCTGTTTTATTGCTTACTGATAAATAAAGGTTTAATAATGAAAGTCTGTCTTTTTCCCAGCAGGTCAACAGAAACCAATAGAAGTTTTGACCGTTTGATGGAAAAGACAGCTGGCGTAGACTTGGCATTTTGTGAACACAACTGTGACTTGTGTTGCAGGCACTCTTTATAAAATACGTATATCAAAGTACAGTTTTAGTCTGTCTGGGCTCCCATCTTCCCTCAATTGTTTCTTTGCTTTCTCCCCTTCCTTCCCCTTATTTTTCCTCTTCCCCTCCTACCTCACTCCCTGCCTTCTCTATATTGGATCCATTGGGATGTGAGCACGGTACCACCGGGTCTTCTTGGTAATACCTTCTTTTAAATCCACGGCACGCTGTGGGAGCGAAAAGGGCGGAAGAGGAGATTGAGGGGGGAGGACAAGAAACTGCACTGAGGAAATAGGGCGGGCATGAATAATGAAAAGTGCTGAAGCACACGCCGGCCCATCAGGCACAGCGACAC